>NC_084749.1:29221555-29536555 GCF_033978785.1 Entelurus aequoreus | reverse complement strand
GACAACACTTGGTAACACACACTTCAGTTAACCTTACACATAACCTCACACATACACACTCATGGGTGATGTCACACACTCCATTTCCTTAGTTTAGTTTATTAGTTAGTATTGTTTATTATTATTATTATTATTATTATTATATATTGACTATATATATAATAAATTATTGAACATTACTGCGCCCTGGTGTCTTTGCCGTCATCTCCTCTCTGTAACATAACAGTGCACTTAAAATCATTCTATCTCAAAAATCGACAGTGCGCCTTATAACCCGGTGCGCCTAATGTACGGAATAATTCTGGTTTTGCTTACCGACCTCGAAGCTGTTTTATTGGGTACATGGTGAAATGATAAGTGTGACCAGTAGATGGCAGTCAAACATAAAATATACGTGTAGACTGCAATATAATGGCAGTCACAAACAAGAGATACATGTAAACTGCAATATGACTCACGTAAACACCAACATTTTATATGTTCCATTGAAAATATAGAACATTACACACGGCGCTCAAAAATCTATCAAAATGTTTTAGTATGACTTTGGTAAGCTATGAAGCAGCACCGCTTGATGGATTGCACTGTGCTTCATCTTACGAGTTTTATTATGGTGTGTGTATAAGGTAAGACATACTATCTGGCGTTTTGTTTCACAATGTTATTCAAAAGCAACTGTTCTTACCTTCTGGTACCTGCTGATCTGTATTTGGGATCTGCATAAGTCCTGAAAAACTGCACGCGTTCGCCTTTGTTGTAGTGCGTGCAGACACCATAGTCGATAAGCTTCTTCTTTTTCTCTATCTTCTTGTTATGGGACATTCATCCTCCGCTGTTGCCATTTCTAATATAAAGTAGTGTAAAGTTCTTACTTCTATCTGCCATGAAAGCACTAAAACATACCGGTGTAGTGAGTTTACATTATTCACTCGAGGAACTGTAGTTATTAGAGAGTTCCAGTCGGACGTTTTTCACGGGACACATTTCCGGCGGATGAGAAGATGCTGCTCCGTTATTGATTTAAGTAAAGTCTTTTAAACGACCATTGTGTGTGTGTGGACAAGGATAAGGTTAGGTGGGATTTACCCTGGCTAAGGCGCACTAAGGCACACTTAGTGTAAAAGGGGCCTACATGAAGGACAATAGAGACATGAAATCGTCTTTCTTTGCCCATTAAAAATAATTATGGTAATTGCTTGCTCAGATTCCACAGATAAGTATTTGTCTTCGAGCTCCGAAGCCTCAAAACAGTAGCAGACAACAATAGCAAGTTTGGCAATGAACAGCAGCAGACTCATTACCTTCAACCTTCAACACAGGACACCACTGTGGAAAAAGAGACAGCAGCATCCGTCCTCCCTCACTTACCTTGGGCTTATTAGCCTATAAAATCATCACATTTGGTCCCTCTGTGTTTGTTTGATTACATTTTCCCCCCATGCCACTGAAAATATGCGAGATGTTATGTTACACCCTATTGATTACCGGCGTTAATTAAAAATTTAATTAAAGTTTTTTACGGTCTGCGTTTCACTTGAGATAATAGTACGGCAAGAGGAGACCCTCTCCCTGCATAAATCAAGCCTTTATTTGCAGTGGCTGGCCATCAACAAATACAACTGTGTACATAAAATTTTACTAACATTGATTTTGAAAATATGAATATGACTTTAAACACTGCCGATGCATATTTCAATTTAGAACCACAAGGCGTGAAATCCCGATGCTATAAGTCAGTTAATGAAGAGGAAAAGTCCATTACAGACCTATCAGCAGTCCCACGTAAGGCTTGATGGAAGTCGAATCATTTACTTTAAGCTGCACTGACGACTCCTATAATAACAGCGGCCAATGTATTGTGAAACCAATATTAAACATTTAATGTCTGCCCTGCGTATCCATAACGTGGCTCGTTCTGCGGGAATCATTTAAACTTGACAAATACCCATCGGCGACTAATCTAAGCTTTTGCGAATGTTGGAGAGCAGAAGGGATATAGATGTGGAGCTCTCAACATTTTTTTGTTCTACTATAATAACGCTAATATGCTCACAGTGTAATTGGCTGCTATGATAAACAGATGAATGTTTTCCAATTTGTTGGATAAACTCTTTCTTTAGATTTAGAGTTTTCCTCGCCATCACAGGCCCAAGGATTGTGTCGGGTGCATTTTAGTTGTGTCTATTATGTGTACCTGGGCAAGTTAATTTCCCACACTTCAGATTATTTGCCACTTGCCAAGATTTTATCTTTTATTTCTAGAAAGTTCCCTAGTTTTTAGAGCTGTTTACTTATTTTTAGTCATTGACTAATCTTAATTTTAGGATGAATAAATTATATTTTGTCTATTCTACCCTATTTTTCAGACCATAGGGTCGATTCAGGCCTATTTTCATACAAAAGACTATAACAGATTATAAGGTGCATTAAAGAGGTCATGTTATGATTTTTTTCCCCGTACATTTAAAACACTTCCTTGTGGTCTACAAAACATGAATGGTGGTTCTTTGGTCAAAATGTTGCAAAGATTCTCTTTTCTAACCGTCTCTACAGGATGTGCCATTTTGTAGGCGGTGTTATTTACGTGTCTCTCCTTCATCTTTGTTGTACCGGTCGTTTTTAGCACTTTCCTAGCGAGTCTACCGATAGATATGAGTTACAACTCTATGCTACTTTGTATTTAAAATGGCAACAGCGGAGGATGAATGCCCCACTATACGAGGATGGAGAAAAAGTAGAAGCTTATTGTTTACGGCGCGGTTTACAATGACGGACGTGCCAAAACTTTCAAGACTTATGCAGATCCCAAAAACACATTAGCAGGTACCAATAGGTGATAAAAGTTGGTTTTGCAGAATATTGCGAAACAAAACGGCAGATAATACATCTCTTAATATGTGCCGTTTTGGGGTCCTTATACACACATCATAATAATATCCGTATGTTGAATCACAGCATGTCTGACTACGGTAGATGTTAATAGTCCGCGTTCCATCAAGCAGTACAACTCCGTAGCTTACCAAAGTCGTACTAAAACATTTTGAGTGTCTTTTGAGCGCTGTGTGTAATGTTCTATATTCTCAATATTCTCAATAAAACATTAACGTGTTGGTGTTGCTTGCTTACGGGTACTTAATGAACAGGCGTCTGCTTGCGGTCCACACATATTTCTTATATGTGACTGCCATCGACTAGTCACACTTATCATTACACCATGTACCAAATAAAATTGCTTCGAGGTCGGTAAGCACAACCAGAAAAAAGAAATAATACATAATTTTTTTTCTAAAATGTAGACTGTATCATGTATTTTGACAGCTCTTTTTTGCACCGCATTTGTGATGTTGTTATTATTCTTAAAGGCCTTGTCCACGTAAATTGCCATAATGTGAGGAAATTACGGAGAACCATGAAGTAGCAAAAAGAACTGTGATGACAGAGACCTAGAATGGGTGAGGGGTGCATGGGACGGACAGACGAGGTCCTTTAATGAACAGGCATCTACTTGCAGTCCACACGTATCTCTTATAAGTGACTGCCATCTAGTAGTCACACATGTCATTACACCATGTACCAAATTAAATTGCTTCGAGGTCGGTAAGCACAACCAGAAATAATACGTACATAAGGAGCAATGTCGATTTTTAAGAAAGTGCAAGGATTTTAAGTGCGCCTCACAGTCCGAAAAATACGGTAGTTTAAAAATGTTCAAATGGAGAAAATAACTATTCAAATAAAATATTTTGATGTTTTGGTTTTGGTTTTTGGTGGCTTTCCCCCACATAGAAAATCTTGTTTATAGATTCTGCAACATCCCTGGGATGCTTGAATTAGGAATTTCAAGTTGAATAATGTTTGTTTTCAGAATACAATACTTATTTCTGCCTTAAAATTCTTGCTAATTTCTAGATAATCAAATCTTATTTCATGACCTTAATATCTGTCCATGCAGCGAGTTAATTTCACTAGTTTTTAGACATTTATTTCTAAAATGTAGTCTTTTTATCATGTATTTTGACACCTCTTTTTTGCAGTGCATTTGTGATGTCGCTATTATTCTTAAAGGCCTTGTTCCACGTAAATTGCCGTAATGTGAGTAAATTACGGAGAAGCATGAAGTAGCCAAAAGAACTGTGATGACAGAGACCTAGTATGGGTGAGGGGTGCATGGGACGGACAGACGAGGCTCTGTCTTGGCTAGTCCGTATCCAGCAGTCTGTGTTAATTAGAGGAATGTGAGTTTTAAATGAAGTGCTGAGTAGCGTGGAGCGGTAATGAACAGAGGGTGGCCTGGCGCTGGGTAATAATATCCTGGAGGCCTTATGGTATTTATGACCCAGGGGGCCTCTGCTTTATCCCCATCTTCACCACGGCACCAATATTTCTCCCTCCCACACAGCACCGCTACAACTAGAATGATGCTCAGTAAATACAGGAATTTGGATGAGCACCAAATGCACAGCTACCTCCTACATATGCATAAATTTTGTCTTTAAGATGTATCCATTATGATTGAGGAATTAGAAAGGGTATAAAACAGACAGGTTTGCAACATTAATGGTGTTTGTCATCCCTCACGCAGGTTTCATTGCATGTTCCTGCTAAAAACACAATTAATAAAAATAACCTCAATGATCGAGGATGTATGCACATTGTTTAAAGCAGGGGTGTCCAAAATGCAGCTCTTTTTTTTGTTTTGTTTTTGCCGGCCACACATTCTGAAGAGGAAATACATTTTAGTTTACACTTTCTGTGTGCTTCCCTTGTCTGACACTGAACGCTTCGTCCCACACCTGTCCCTGATTGGCAATCCGAACACACCTGTCCCTAGTTGCCAATCAGTGTTTTTTTATATGCAAGCCCTGTCCTTTGAACAGTGTTGTGTTTTGTGCTGATGCTACGCTGACTCCTGCGAAGGAACATTTCCACTTATTTTGCTGGTATCTGTGTAGATCACGTTTTTGCTACCACATCAAGTGTCGACATTTTTGCGGACTTCCTAGCAGCACTAGTTTTTAGAGATGTCCGATAATATCAACCTGCCGATATTATCGGCCGATAAATGCGTTAAAATGTAATATCGGAAATTATCGGTATCGTTTTTTTTATTATCGGTATCGTTTTTTTTAATTTTATTTTATTTTTATTTTTTTTGTATTAAATCAACATAAAAAACACAAGATACACTTACAATTAGTGCACCAACCCAAAAAACCTCCCTCCCCCATTTACACTCATTCACACAAAAGGGTTGTTTCTTTCTGTTATTAATATTCTGGTTCCTACATTATATATCAATATATATCAATACAGTCTGCAAGGGATACAGTCCGTAAACACACATGATTGTGCGTGCTGCTGGTCCACTAATAGTACTAACCTTTAACACTTAATTTGACAAATTTTCATTAATTACTAGTTTCTATGTAACTGTTTTTATATTGTTTTACTTTCTTTTTTACTCAAGAAAATGTTTTTAATTTATTTATCTTATTTTGTAAAAAAAAATTTTAAGTACCTTATCTTCACCATACCTGGTTGTCCAAATTAGGCATAATGTGTTAATTCCACGACTGCATAGATCGGTTGATATCGTTATCGGTAATTAAAGAGTTGGACAATATCGTAATATCGGATATCGGCAAAAAGCCATTATCGGACATCCCTACTAGTTTTCATTTGTATTCATTAAATATACTTTATTCGGCATTCCACCTGCCATCTCTGCATCTTGGGGTCACGCTGCAAGCAACTTAATCATTGCGTGACACAAAGCAATCAAGTTGTATTTTTAGTTGCCGTGACCCAAAAAATAGCTTAATTCCAACAAAATACAACTGGCTGACTAGAGTTACTAGAATTAGCTGATTGATTTTTTTTTTTGTGGGGGTGGGGGGTTGGATTATCTGATTTTAAAATTACAAAGAAAATTAATCGATATTGTTCCATTTAGTGTTATTGAATAATCGCCACTTCTGAAAGGTTGTTGTGAAACTAACCTAAGACTGAAGTGTACAGCAGAGGATCAAAGAAGTTATGAAGACTGATGTGTTGTCCCTTTAGCTTTACCCCCCATCCCCTCACCATGCTGTTCTCTTCCAGGTCAGGATCTGAAAAAAAAGAGCAGCCCCGTTGGAAAGATGTTCCCAACGGGACTGCTCCACGGGAGCATCATTGTCCCCCCCAAGCCCCCTTCCCTCCCACGCCAGCCTGACTGATGTGTCCCTGCATTGTTTTCCAAGAGGATCATTGGGATCATTGAGTGGCATGTTGTTTTAAGAGCTAAGCTCGGACCGAAAGGCTCCATTGTGTGAGCCATCCTCCCCTCAGCTGCCAACAGCCCAGAGGGCAGAGCCCAACAAGATGGGCTCATTTACAGCCGCCATGAAGAGCTCTGTGGTGTTAAGCTAAAATGAGGCTTTGCATAACTCAGTTACTCAATGACGGAACATCTTTAGTTGAAGTAAAGGCAACGTTAATTAAAGGAAAGTACAATGTTACTGATATGGTGATACAAATGAAAAACAGAAGAAAGCTATTACACTTAACATAGCCTAATGATATTTTCTGAAAGATAAAAAGGCCCAATTTTAATAGGCACATTTTTATGAAAATATTTCTCGTTTTTATACTATATATTCTTTTATATTAAACGAACATTGGTGACTGGGTCTGTTTGTTTTTGTATGGTTCCAAAATAAGCCATCATAGATCGTAGTTGTAGCATGCAATAATAGTCCAATGAAAGTCATCGAGAGCCCTAGAGTCCATGTTCCCAGAGCACAGGTGTCAAACTCAAGGCCCGGGGGCCAAATGTGGCCCACCGTTTCATTTTATGTAGGCCGCCAAAGGCTGGAAATAATGTGCGGCAAAAAAATGTCTGGCTGATTGACGTTTGTTCTTTTAATTTTGACAGGAAAAAAAAAGCACTTTCGCTTTCAATCACCGCTTTACAATGCTCACGACAAAACTTTACAAAACAATTGAGAAAAACCAAATACAAACTTAGTAAATACAATCCTAAAATAAAGGAAAACCATAAAATTATAAATTCAACAGTATCAATAATAATACTATCAGTGATAATTGTTTAATATTTTTAAACCCAAAAATGGATTATTCTAAAATAAAAATGTTTTCCGCAAAAGATATATATATATATATATATATATATATATATATATATATATATATATATATATATATATATATATACTGTATGTATGTACGTATGTATATATATATATTTTTTTTAAATTGAAAATAAAAAAAATGTCCGCAAATGGTAAATGGGTTATACTTGCATAGCGCTTTTCTATCTTCAAGGTACTCAAAGCGCTTTGACACTATTTCCACATTCACACACTGATGGCGGGAGCTGCCATGCAAGGCCCTAACCATGACCCATCAGGAGCAAGGGTGAAGTGTCTTGCTCAAGGACACAATGGACGTGACGAGGTTGGTAGAAGGTGGGGATTGAACCAGGAACCCTCAGGTTGCTGGCACAGCCACTCTCCCTCAAAAAAAGTATATATATATATATATATATATATATATATATATATATATATATATATATATATATATATATATATATATATATATATATATACACAATCATCATCAGCCTCGCTGCAGAGAGGTTTGGACTTGAGGAGAAGCGGGCAGCAAAGCCCCCTTACATCATGAACAAAAGAGCGAGTAAAATCCAGCAGCTCAGGCAGGAACTGAAGAGTTTAAGGCGGCAGTTCAAGGTTGCAAGTGAAGAGGATAGGGGGCCTCTTGCGGAGCTACGTTGTATAATCCGCAAGAAGCTGATGACCTTGAGGAGAGCAGAGTGGCATAGGAGGAGGAGGAAGGAAAGGTCCAGGAGGAGAGCTGCCTTTCTGGCAAATCCATTTGGAGTCACTAAACAGCTGCTAGGACAGAAGCGAAGCGGTAAACTGGCCTGCTCCAAAGCTGAGGTCGACCACCACCTCAAGCAAACCTACAGCGATGGATGTAGAGAGCAAGACCTAGGCCCCTGCAGGTCCTTGATCAATCCACCAACACCAACACTAGACTTTGATGGGAAAGAGCCGGGCTGGAAGGAGATCTAGGAGGTGGTCCGAAGGGCAAGGACGAGCTCTGCTCCAGGGCCCAGTGGAGTACCTTACAAGGTCTATAAGAACTGTCCAAGACTACTCTGCAGACTCTGGAAAATCCTGAAGGTGATCTGGAGGAGGGGCAAGGTAGCAGACCAGTGGAGACAGGCAGAGGGTGTGTGGATCCCAAAGGAGGAAAAGTCTCAGAACATCAACCAGTTCCGAACCATCTCGTTGCTGAGTGTTGAAGGGAAGATCTTCTTCAGCCTCATTGCCAGGCGACTGACAGACTACCTCCTGAAGAACTCGTACATTGATACATCAGTCCAGAAAGGAGGGATCCCAGAGGTATCTGGATGTCTGGAGCATACAGGCGTGGTAACTCAGCTCATCAGGGAAGCCAGGGAGAACAAGGGGGACTTGGCTGTTCTGTGGCTGGACCTCGCAAATGCCTATGGATCCATACCCCACAAGCTGGTCGAAGAGGCACTGAACCGGCATCACATCCCAAAGAAGTTCAGAGACCTCATTCTGGACTACTATGCCAACTTCCATCTGAGAGTCTCCTCCGGAAAAACAACCTCCGACTGGCACAGGCTTGAAAAGGGGATCATCACTGGCTGTACAATCTCAGTCATCCTCTTTGCACTCGCCATGAACATGCTGGTGAAGTCTGCAGAAGTTCAGTGCAGAGGGCCCCTCTCCAGGTCTGGAGTCCGACAGCCACCCATCCGAGCCTTCATGGATGACTTGACAGTGACCACTACATCTGTCCCAGGCTGCAGGTGGATCTTGAATGGCCTTCAGGAGGTGATTTGCTGGGCTCGCATGAGCTTCAAGCCGGCCAAGTCGAGGTCCCTTGTGCTAAAGAGAGGGAAGGTTACTGGCAAGTTCTACTTCTCACTTGGCACCACCAAAATACCATCACTCACCGAGGAACCTGTGAAGAGCTTAGGAAAGGTGTTTAATTGCAGCCTGAGAGACGTAGCCTCCACAAAATCGACCAACCAAGACCTGGAGACCTGGCTGACCGTTGTGGACAAGTCTGGCCTTCCTGGCAAGTTCAAGGCCTGGATTTACCAGCACGGGATTCTCCCCCGGATCCTCTGGCCCCTCATGGTGTACGAAGTCCCCATTTCAACGGTGGAAGGCTTTGAGATGAGGGTCAGTAGGTTCCTGCGCAGGTGGCTGGGACTGCCGCGAAGCCTGAGCAGCATTGCTCTATACGGGCACAATAACAAGCTGAAGCTCCCCATCAGCAGCTTGAGCGAGGAGTTCATGGTGACACGGTCCAGGGAACTCCTACAATATCGGGAGTCCAGTGACCCAAAGGTTGCCCAGGCTGGGATTGAAGTCAGGACGGGGCGTAAGTGGAGAGCTGCCGAGGCTGTGGATGTCGCAGAGGCAAGGCTACGGCAAAGGGTGTAGGTGGGAACAGTGGCGCAGGGGAGATCTGGCTTAGGTAGCAGAAGAACAACTCGCTATGATAAGGCGCAGGGGAAAGAGAAGAGGTCACTGATCCTCGAGGAGGTGCGAGCAGGAGTTGAGGAAAGGCGAGCCTGCCAGATGGCGGGAATGCGGCAACAGGGTGCCTGGACCAGATGGGAACAAGCAGCAGAGCGCAAGGTCACATGGACCGAGCTCTGGAAAGCCGAACCCCATCGGATAAAGTTCTTGATCCAGGCGGTCTACGACGTGCTGCCAAGTCCATAATAATAATAATAATAATAATACCTGGGATTTATATAGCGCTTTTCTAAGTACCCAAAGTCGCTTTACATGTTAAAAACCCATCATTCATTCACACCTGGTGGTGGTAAGCTACTTTCGTAGCCACAGCTGCCCTGGGGTAGACTGACGGAAGCGTGGCTGCCAATTTGCGCCTACGGCCCCTCCGACCACCACCGATCATTCATTCAACATTCATTCACCGGTGTGAGCGGCACCGGGGGCAAGGGTGAAGTGTCCTGCCCAAGGACACAACGGCATGGTAAGAGGCGGGGAGCGAACCTGCAACCCTCAGGTTTCTGACACGGGCGCTCTACCCACTACGCCATGCCGCCATGCCATCCAACCTCTTCACCTGGTTGAAGGTGGAGACACCAGCGTGCCCCCTCTGCCAGAGGAGAGGAACCTTGGAGCACATCCTAAGCTGTTGTCCGAAAGCCCTGGGTGAAGGGCGGTACCGCTGGCGACATGACCAGGTCCCGAAGGCCATAGCCGATACCATCTGCAGGGGAGTCAGTCACAGCAAGAGCCTCCACCCAGTGAAGAGCACCGCTTTCATCGGAGCTGGGGAGAAGTCAACACCGGCTGCCCGGAACACCTCTTCTGGTCTGTTGGCAACAGCACGCGACTGGGAGCTGTCAGTTGATCTGGGCAAGCAGTTGAAGTTCCCTGACGTGGTTGCCAAAACAACACTAAGGCCAGATATTGTGCTTACCTCAGTTGCCTCCAAGCAGGTAATCCTCCTGGAGCTCACAGTGCCTTGGGAGGACCGTATGGAGGAGGCCAATGAGAGGAAGAGCGCAAAGTACTCTCAGCTTGTGGAGGATTGTCGGAGCAATGGGTGGTGAGCGATGTGCCGGCCCGTTGAAGTGGGATGTCGAGGGTTTGTGGGCAAATCCCTCTGCAGGGCCTACAGAATGCTTGGCATCACAGGGGCCAGCCAGCGAAGGGCCATGAAGTTAGCCACAGATGCAGCAGAAGTGGCATCAAGGTGGCTGTGGATCAGGAGGGGAGAGGCGTGGCATGTAGGGCAGTAGCGCTACCTGGACACAGGCAGGGGCCTGATCAACCCTAGCTGGGTTGCCTAGGGGAGGGGGTCTGATTGTTGAAAGACCCGAAACCCCCTGTGATCCTAGGTTACATCACTGAGGATGTGTCCAGTTGCACCATTGGTGTATTTAAAAATGTATATATATATATATATACAGTATATATATATATATATATATATATATATATATATATATATATATATATATATATATATATATATATATATATATATATATATATATATATATATATATATATATATATATATATATATATATATATATTTATTTATTTTTTTTGGGGGGGGCACCCCTAATGCATATCTTCAAAACTTTAATACTATCTGTGCATGCATCAAGATATATATATATATATATATATATATTTTTTTTTTTTTTTTTTGTCTACTTTATACCTTTTGTTTTCACCCTCTGTTTGTGCCTTTGTGTGCATTATCCTTTTCATCCTTTGTAACTGAGCTACTGTATGGAACAATTTCTCTTGTGGATCCTTAAAGTTTGTCTAAGTCTAAGTCTATAATCCAAGCATTTTTGGGTTATCAATAATACATACATAAATATCTGCTTGTCACATTTTGATGAACACTTTTAATCAAACACAATTGCCCATGCAAATTGTGTGACGAGGCTAACATACATTTAAACTCATAAATATTTGCTGTTGCAAGCGGCCCTCTGAGGGCACCCATAATTGCGATATGGACCTCACTGAAAACAATTTTGACACCCCTATTCCAGAGTGTCACTGAATGCACCACACTACTACAGTTAAGTCTACTCAAACAATCATGTCATGAAATAGTGCGAGTGTCATGGTCGATGAGTGCACACTTAGGGCCTGAGCCACAAATTTTTTTTTAGTATATAAACATATGCAAACTTGATGGCGCATCCAAAAGTGATCTACTAAGCTCGTGCGCAGCGAATTGTAATAAAGAGTGCAGTCCATTTAGCATGTTTGTCTTTATGTATATGCAGAATGTATGCTGTTTATAATAACTCCAACAATACTGAGAGGAGAGGATGTAAATGTAATAATCCAGCACATGCAATGTGATTTATCTAGACTAAAACTGTTCTGCAGCTGCTGTTGTGCATCTATATTTTGCACGTCTAGAATGTTTGTGCAAACTAACAGTTACGCATAAATAGTAGTGAGAAATGAGGCGATCGCACAAAGACAAGCTATTGAGCGAGGAAGAGAGAATATTCTGTCTGTATGCGTAACGACATATATAAATAACAAACATTCAGCGACATCATTTCATATCAATTTCATAGCTGCTGGATGACTTAAAAGGGAACTGCACTTTTTGCCTATCGTTCAAAATCAATATGAAAGACATGACAACGGAAATATATATATTTTTTAATGTATTGTAAATAGTTAATAAAACGTAAATAAAAGTCCGCTTACAGCGAAGCCAATGAGAGCTTCATTATTCTGCCCATAAAATCAGATAAATAACCATTTAAAAAGCGCCAACAATACTCAATTTACATTTCGTGACTTGAATATTAACCAAGTATTAGTGATGTTGTTGTTATACAGTATGCACTAATACAGACAAACTATTTATAGCATCATCGAGTCTGCTGCTCCTCACTTCTTTGCTCGTGGAAGTTTATTCTAGATCATAAATCATGCCTCTCACCTGAAAAGTCGATGGCTGAGAATATTTTTCGACAAGTTGGGACACTTTGAAATCCATTTCAAGACCTGGAACTGGCGAGGACGACATGAAAAGCACTTGCCCCCCACCCCGTTTCTCCACGAGGATTATGAGAAATGTTTCATCTAAATGGTGAATATATGAACATCCCAGCAGTTGGCATCCTAATGACAGTGAACCTTGTGCAGTAAGTGATGTTTTATCACGTTTGTTGGCTCTCATAAAGTCTGCAGTGAGCAGAAGTCAGTGATGAAGAAAAAAGAAGGCAAACGCTGTGAAATGAATGTGTTGCGTTTGCTTAAAATGATCAAATTACGTAAATATTAAATGTTGTTATAAATGTGCCCTTTACTCCATTACATATATACTTACATCATGTATATAAAACCCTAATGGAGGTGTTTATGTTTTTTAGGCCCTCTAGAGGCAGAATTGTATGGCTCCATTGTAAGCAGATTTTTGATCAAATTTATTTAATATATAAAATGCATTTTTTTTAAATCCATCCGTTGTCATGTCTTTCATAATAATTGGGAACAATAGGCAAAATTCCCCAAAAAGGGGCTGATAGCTAGCATTCTTTTTAACAGCATTCAATTTTTCATATAGAAAATACGTTATATATCTTTTACATGAAAAAGCTTGCAATATGTATTTTCACCAAAACATCATCGCAGCGCCTCCCAGAGCGCACCTTCAGTGTGCTAAAAATAGGTTCTATTGTCTAGATCACGCTTCAATATAGCCTAGAAAAGGTGGTACATATTATATTTGTGTGCTGCATGTCAACAACATGACGAATATGATGCCATAAATGTGGAGGGAAATGCGTGTCTCCATGATGTTTGCGGGTATACATGCAAAATCCTCGTTTAAATAGGCCGGCTGCACTTGGTATGAATTGTACGGGCAGTCTAAGGCCCCGTTTACACTAAGCCGGATAAGGGTGAATCACACCTAACCTTATCCGTGGCCACACACAACAATGCCACCGTTTAAGACCCCCGCCCCCCTCCGTCCGCCGGCGCAACACGACCTTGTACGCATGCACACGTCATAGTCACCTCCAGTGTTGCTTTGTGTGCAAGTTCTTATATTTAACTTATTTGAACAATATCCAGTGTTGCGGTATTTTAATTAACTGGAATCTAGTGTGCTGTGTGGGGCCCTATTGTAGTGAATCACACCTGAGCCATCATAAATCAATAAAATCTCTAATAAACACGTAAACAATGTGATAAAGAACATTTTACATCAATCAAATTAGGGATCTAGATATCTGGTCAGGACACTCATCACTCTTTTGCCTTCACCTTCATTGTCCATTCCTTTTTGGTGACTTTATATACTCTGGACCGCGACATACATGGCGCCATGGACAATAACTGATAGTCTGCTTTGCCAGTCCAAATACATTCAATGTTTTCCGTAGTCTTCCCTCGACGGCCAAGTAATACAAAGCACACACTATCTTTTTTATCACATCCACGTGAGCTCGCATTCTCGTTGTCTCTCCTTCTACAAAGTTTTTCGCTAAGTAGAATCACAGCTGACCTGGACATTGGAAAGTTCTCTTGCCGTCTGAGAAGTGCTGTATCCCAAATAGCTGCAATCGCTTTCTCTTAAAGGCCTTCTGAAATATTTTTTTTAAAATTTAAACGGGGATAGCAGATCCATTCTATGTGTCATACTTGATCATTTCACGATATTGCCATATTTTTGCTGAAAGGATTTAGTATAGAACAACGACGATAAAGTTTGCAACTTTTGGTCTCTCATAAAAAAAAGCCTTGCCCCTACCGGAAGTAGCGTGACGACACCCGGGGAAGGACCGCTCATATTTTCCTATTGTTTACACCAGCAGCGAGAGAGATTCGGACCGAGACAGCAACGATTACCCCATTAATTTGAGCAAGGATGAAAGATTCGTGGATGAGGAACGTGAAAGTGAAGGACTAGCGTGCAGTGCAGAACGTATCTTTTTTCGCTCTGACCGTAACTTAGGTACAAGCTGGTTCATTGGATTCCACACTCTCTCCTTTTTCTATTGAGGATCACGGATTTGTATTTTAAACCACCTCGGATACTATATCCTCTTGAAAATGAGAGTCGAGAACGCGAAATGGACATTCACAGTGACTTTTATCTCCACGACAATACATCGGTGAAACACTTTAGCTACTGAGCTAACGTGATAGCATCGGGCTTTACTGCATATAGAAACAAAACAAATAAGTCCCTGACTGGAAGGATAGACAGAAGATCAACAATACTATTAAACCATGGACATGTAACTACACGGTTAATGCTTTCCAGCTTGGCGAAGCTTAGCAATGCTGTTGCTAACAACGCCATTGAAGCTAACTTAGCTACGGAACCTCGACAGAGCTATGCCAAAAACATTAGCTCTGCACCTACGCCAGCTCTCATCTGCTCATCACGACCCGTACTCACCTGCGTTCCAGCGATCGAGGGTACGACGAAGGACTTCACCCGATCACCGATGCGGTTGGCGGCCCGGAGACGGAGGAAGTCAAGGTGAGGTCGTTCGGCTAGCGCGTCTGCTATCCTCAAAGTCCTCCTGGTTGTGTTGCTGTAGCCAGCCGCTAATACACCGATCCCACCTACAACTTTCTTCTTTGCCGTCTCCATTGTTCATTAAACAAATTGCAAAAGATTCACCAACACAGATGTCCAGAATACTGTGGAATTTTGAGATGAAAACAGAGCTTTTTGTATTGGATTCATTGGGCTCCGAATACTTCCGCTTCAACCGTTGACGTCACGCGCAAACGTCATATCGAAACGTTTTCAGCCGGAAGTTTGCCGGGAAATTTAAAATTGCACTTTATAAGTTAACCCGGCCGTATTGGCATGTGTTGCAATGTTAAGATTTCATCATTGATATATAAACTATCAGACTGCGTGGTCGGTAGTAGTGGGTTTCAGTAGGCCTTTAAGGTATTCATGTGTGATTTCCACAAGCGTCTGTACAGACGGAAGGAGAAATACGGCATGTCTGGATGACTCGCCTTCATATTTTTAGTGGTTACCTCAGAGTTACGCAACCGCTTTATTATGAAGCTGGCTGTGGCGCGTTCTTTCTGACGTCACTTCCTGTGTGGGGCGTGGTCTTTCTGGCGTCACTTCCTCTCCTAACTCACTTTGTAAACGATCAATGAGTCCATACAAAGCTAAGTGCCGGAGATTCAAGAAATACACGGCGCACTTACCCGTGTAAAAATTTGTCCGAGGAGGGGAACCATAAACGATGGTTTAGTGTGGCTGAAACGGGGCTTACACTGCAAAAACTGAAATCTAAGTAAGATTAAATATCTCAAATAAGGGTGATATTTGCTTATGTTCCGTCTGATAAGATAATTTTTTTCACTAAGCCGATTTTATGTTAGAGTGTTTTACTTGTTTTAAGTGTTTTGGTCCTAAATGATCTCAGTAAGATATTACAGCTTGTTGCTGAGATTTTATGGCCTATATAGAGTAAAACATGCTTGAAACTAGAATATCAACTGTTGCAAAGCTGTGTCATCAACACTCACAAGTATAAAACTGCTTTTTCAAAGTAATAATTTCTTATTTCAAGCATGAAATAAAAAAATCATGACTTTGACACAATTGTGTCTCATAATTAAAACAGACGACAGCAAAATGGACTTAGCTGTTTTATTTTCAATGAAACAATAGAAAATACGTTGGTACAGTACAGTAAACTGACAGTTAATATTTAAACATTTAACATTTCAAACTATTTTGAACAGAAATAGTTCATGCACATTCAGAGGAATTCTTCAAAATTACAATTAAAAAAAATTTGGCCAGGGGCCGGGCTGTAAATGTGTATATACATATATATATATATACATATATATATATATACATATATATATATATACATATACATACATATATATATATACATATACATATATATACACATACATACATACATACATACATACATACATACATACATATATACATACATACATACATACATACATATATATATATATATATATATTCCTTGTGCACTAATTGACTGAAAGAGCACGCACTTGGCGCGATGATGTCATGTTATCGATGGAAAAATGCATTTTTAGACAATATGATTTGCCTGAGCGGCTAGGAGACCCCGAGTAACAAGCGGTTGCCTTGTTGCCTTTCCATTAAAAAAAATAAATTAGTTTTTAGTATAAATTTCCTGGTTTCAAGAAATGTAATGCAGAGCGCATATCATTATGTCAAGATAATGGCACTAGCATTTACTTAATTTAAGAATATTTTTTAACATATTGAGAAAAAAGGTCTCATTATTTTTTTTCTACCAAGAAAAGTGCACTTAGTGAAAATATACTTATTTTAAGGTATTTTGGGATTTATTGAGGTCAGCTAATTTTACTTGTTTTGGAAAGTCTTGACAAGCCAACGTTTCTTGTTCTATTGGCAGATCATTTTGCTCAGTTCAAGTAAAATACCCCTCATTTTTGTATTTTTTTTCCTTGTTTTTGAACACTGACTTTTTGCAGTGTAGGCTAAATAATTATTTGTTTAAGGGGTTAAACGACTTAGTGTAGACATGGCTTTAGTAAATCCCCTGCAACACGCCTACTAACAGTACACACAATTGTATTGTTTGCAAACACTGTTTAGCACGTGTTATTTGGATCTCAGTAAAAACCTCCCTTTGTTCCTAATATTCCACATTAAGAGTGAGGATCAAACAAATGGACAGAAACACACACAGGCACATATAATAGAATAATATATCACACACACACAACATGCGCTATAATAAATCCACACTTTACGTGGACTGTGCCTAATCAGCACTTCTTCTAGAGGTGAATATTGACAGGTTTTGTTATTCATCGCATATTCAAGCTATTATATTTTCCACCTCTGCTGCCATAATGTTGCCAGTGTTGCGGAACACATTGGTAGCTATCATTCGTCGGCTCATTTTAAAAAAAACGACTTGAGGCGTGACATTATTACCCATGAGCCATAAGGAGCCCATTCAAAGACCAAACAGGGCCGGTTGTTCCTTTTATGGTCGCCACGCTCTCGGTGAGCACCGGGGTCAAAAGGGCATGGCCTTCCTGCCCTCGCTACATACAGACACCATCTTTTTAATACCTCCTTTAATCGAAACACCGTGTACTACATCACAGTTATGCTTTGGGCAAATTACGGTCACAATATTGATTTCATATTTGTCATTATGAGGTGGGAACTTGTATGCTCACAAATGGTGCAGTTTGTATCCCCCATCCTGCAGTATATCATTGCTCATAGAGCTGTATTTGTGCAGGGGGGCACCTTGTTTTGTTGAATCATAGCTTTTTTTTTTTACTTTGTGTCCTTCCCAGAAGTCACTGAAGCTACAAAGGAGTGTTTTAAACATAGATTTGTTATCTGGATTTAGTCAAAGGTCAAACATCAAACCAGCAGTCCTTAGCTGCAAAACAGGTGATTTATAACAAGGAAAAGGAAAGGTTTGTGTTTCACTTAAACTTGGATTAAGGATTTTCAGAAAACATGGGAAAACAACTTCATATCCATGCGGTCCTCGCGCGCCGACCTCCGTGCTCAGACTTCTATATTTCTTACAGAAATCAATAAGGTTGCTAAGTGAAGAAACTGTTGCTGGGTTCTCTGTGGGCACAAGACTCATTCATTCATCTTCAGCCTCGCTAATGGATCACAGGAGCTGAAAAGGAGCATACGAAACCAGACAGAGCTTTTTCTCCTTTCCATTTTTTTGCAGGGGATTTTTAGAACATTGTGTATACCCTAAATCAGGGGTCTCAAACTTTAACTGGTGGCCGCTGAATGTACGTAGAGTCTGGGTGAGGCTTCAGTTTTAACAAACGTAACCAAATGTGTTAACTACTTCCATCAGCAGCTGAAGTGACCTTGAGCTATGGTAGGCTTTCAGTCATTGTGAATGTAAAATTACATGTAAAAATTAGAGATGTCCGATAATGGCTTTTTTGCCGATATCCGATATTCCGATATTGTCCAACTCTTAATTACTGATTCTGATATCAACCGATACCGATATATACAGTCGTGGAATTAACACATTATTATGCCTAATGTTGTTGTGATGCCCCGCTGGATGCATTAAACAATGTAACAAGGTTTTCCAAAATAAATCAACTCAAGTTATGGAAAAAAATGCCAACATGGCACTGCCATATTTATTATTGAAGTCAGAAAGTGCATTATTGTTTTTAACATGCCTCAAAATAGCAGCTTGGAATTTGGGACATGCTCTCCCTGAGAAAGCATGAGGAGGTTGAGGTGGGCGGGGTTGAGGTGTGTGTGTGTGGGGGGTGGGGGGGAGTAGGAGGTAGTGGGGGGTGATTATTGTAGCGTCCCGGAAGAGTTAGTGCTGCAAGGGGTTCTGGGTATTTGTTGTGTTACGGTGCGGATGTTCTCCTGAAATGTGTTTGTCATTCTTGTTTGGTGTGGGTTCACAGTGTGGCTAATTTAGTACAAATCACACTTCGCATGCTAATTTTGCTGCGTCACAGTGATATGCAGGTGTGTATGTATATTGGAAATACAACGTAAGCGCTACCAAATATGTCAGACCATTAACAAGAGAAGCCTTCTTCATGCATATTGCACGTTGCACACATGCATGTTCTCATATTCATCATGTCACATTTAACACAGAGAGGTTCAAGGCCTGAGGCCTGGATGGGATAAGTAGACCCTGTGGCCCTCTTAGGGGTTAAAGCGTGCTGTAAGGGGGGGGCTATCAGTCTTTCATTGTCACAGTGCAGAGAACTAACATGTAGCGAGGGGGAGGGGGGCTGCCACAGGACAATCTGTGAGTCCCATGTTGATTAACAGTAATATGAATGTAACTGTACTCACACACGAGGGAGTTGGGCGCCCGCTACAATCAAGGCTGACCTTAGTGTAATGGAGAACAAATTTGGGAGAATATTGCTCACCATCCATCTTTATTTACACATGGTAATGAAGTGCTGTGTTAAAGTACTGCAAGCCTCTGCTGGAGTCTGCAGGGACGCGGATATAGACTGTAAATGTAGACTACTAATACGACTGATACAGTACATCCCAGACTTGGACAGCAAGACAATAAAACACAGAAACAACAACAAATGTACTACTCTAAATTCCGGACTATAAGGCGATATTTTTTTCCGAGGTTTTGAACCTCGCGGCTCATAAGATGGTGCGGCTAATTTATGGATTTTTCTTCGCTGAGTCATAATTCAAATAGCTTAAAAAAACAAAGCAAATGCACTGAATAGGTGTGTCATTGTTTGTGCTACGGCGTCATCTTTTGAACAAGTTTGCTCACTGCAGGTACAGCTGTGCTGCATTGCCCTTCTGTCTGAACTGAGCCTTCAACCGGAAATAGAAGGGCCGTTCCATCTTGTAGCCATCCATATAGTTACTACTCGTATGGATTCTTCATTACTCCCCGCAAGCAACGTTTGTAAGTTTTACAATATAACTAAAGCAATTCATACTTACTAAACCGTCCAATGTGTGATGGCTGTAGGAGTGTTTGTGTGCATATTTGTACATGCTATCGTAATGTAATGAAGCTAGCGTCGTTAGCATTTGCCAATATGCTGACACGTTTACGAGTGTCTTTGTTAGTATTATTAACTAACTATGGCATTCTTTTTATATTGTTTCAGTTTTGTAAATTCATCAAAAATGTCAGATTAGTCTTATTGAGTCTGTTAGCTATCTTCCGCAGCTAGCGGGTCCATGAAGATGACTTCTGGGTTTTTTTATCTGCAGTTTTACTGCCGTGTGACAGACACCGTTTGGAAACAATTGAGGTATATAAATAAACATTTACAAAATAGTTCTGTGTTAATCATTTATTTCACAACGTATGCATCTGCGGCTAAAATATGGAAAAATATTGTTTTTTTCTAAAATGTAATGGGTGCGGCTTAATTACTGGTGCGCTCTATATTTCGGAAAATACGGGAATTCATTCCTGATAGAATAGGAAAATATGGACTGTTTAAACATAAAGGAGATAACTTTTAGTAAAATATATTTACAAAACTTTAAATTTGTAATATGTCACAATGTATAGTGCATTATGGATATGTTCAGATTAGGGTTTTATGCTGCCGATTCCAGTACTGATCATTTATGAGTGAGATCTGCCGATACCAATTCCGATACTGATCTAATGTTCTAACTGTAAATATGTATTTTTCTTTGTGGTGAGTGCTATTGACCAATCAACAATATCAACAATCTTTAAATTAGTTCCTTATTTTCTTTTATAACATACAATTGTTTGATCAAAACAAGTCAATAGTGCACGATAACTGAACATACGCAAAAATTATGATATACTACTCTTTCATATCATTTAATTTTTGCAAACAAAGTCCCCCTGTGTCCAGGGAATTATTTTATGAGTTTGTAAACAATAAGAAAAATACAAAAATGTTTTTGAGAAAATAAAAAAACATGTCGACCTAATCACTCATGTATCAATCATATACCCTTGGTATCAACACCACCAATGTATGGATCAATTGGCCCTCCTCTTATGTGTCGTGTACTGACTGTGACAATGCTGACACACAGTTGTTATATTATCTTCTCTCCAGACTCTTATTAATCTACTTATTAATTTTCCTATTAAATAAAATAAGCTCTGCTTCTTCCTACTCTTTTTCGGACATGCTGTAATGAAACAACTGTAAATATGTGATGCATTACATGAACTGAAACTAACTACATGTTTGACTTTTTTAAAGATGGAATTAGCATATCTAAAACATATCTGGATTAACCCCCATATCTAGTTAAACTTTTTTTTTTTTTTTTATAGAAAAGAACCAACAGATTAAATATAAAGTGGCCAGAATATAAATTCAAATAATCATATAGCCTGTCATTATTCACTTGAATATGATAAACTTGTATAAATCGCTCAAGTTTTCCTTGTGTAAAGTAGATATTAGCTGATACATGTAGAATTATCATCAGTGGATGATACGAATCACAATAACACATTATTGTTATTAGATCATCTCCTGGGGGTTAGATCTCCCTGTCTTTCAAACCTGGCAACACTTCTGTTTCCAACTTTAATTGAGAGTATTTGAACGCACCACAGTTATGTGCAATGAGATGCAAAAGTGAAACATGCACATAACTTTGTCCTATGCTTCCACAAATAGACTTATTACACTTTTACCTTTCTTCTATCACCTTGACATTGTTCCAAAATATTGGTGTTGTATGTGAATGGTTAAAGGTGAGCTTTGATGACTTTATGGCGTCTGTGTTGAGTAAAGCGTTCCATGCGAGGTTTTCCGCTATCCAAATGGAACAAACCATTTTGCATTTTTAATAAAGGGTTCTGGGTAGTCTCAGACATTCTTAATTTAATTTAAGCAAACGTGTTGAATTTTTACAGCTATATTTATTTTATACTAACATTTGACGTAACCATAATTTGGTGAGCTACGCAGTATTTTTGAGTCAATAAATAAAGGATTTGTTTGTTCTCTATATCCAACATTATGTATTATTCTAACTGATCTTTTTTGTAACACCGTTAGTGAATGAAGTGTACTCTTGTTGTTATTTCCCCATATTTCTACACGATAACTCAGATATGGTAACACTAGCGAGCAGTAGAGAATATGAAGTGATTTTTGGTCTAGAACATGTTTTGCTTTATTCATTATGGACGTGTTTCTTGCTACTTTATGTTGTATATTTTTTACGTGAGATTTCCAGTTCAATTTATCATCAATCATTATACCTAGAAATTTGGTTTCATTTACTCTTTCAATTTCTATTCCATCTATTTGTATTTGTGTTTGACTTTAATTGGTAATCATAAATTTAATACTGTCACACCTAGAGCATAACATAACCTGTTTACGACATAGTTAAAATGTGTGTTACCTTAAAAAAGCTCTCTAGACATGAAACAACACCCACATAGTCACCTTTATAAGCTGCAAACTTCAAAACTCGATGTGGCGACTGTATTACAATACTCACCAGGCTGCAGTCAGCACTATAACCCCTAGCGTGATGCACAAGTAGTATTAAAGACCGAAATGGGGCCAATCGTGTTTAAGGACACAAAAATCCTAGGGCGCAAACCATTTTGACCACATGTGCCTATCCTGTTCTCTCTTCACGCTCCGCTGCCCTCCGAATAAGCTCCACAAAGGCAACATTCAGCAGGACACGTTCCTGTCAAAGACGCTAAACCATGCAAGTCGAATCTCGGGCTCCCTGCATGAGTCCCCCTAAATGAGATGTCCGTGGGGGATAATAGGACTGCTGGCTTGCAAGAGAGCGCTCTACATGTGTGGCTCTTTTCACGCCAATTGGATTCAGCGATACAGTCACTGGTCCATGGACGCTCTTTTTGCACAACACTAGCGAGACAGCGAAATAATGCTGAGTCTGTCTATCTGTGTTGGCCCTGCGATGAGGTGGCGACTTGTCCAGGGTGTACCCCGCCTTCCGCCCGATTGTAGCTGAGATAGGCTCCAGCGCCCCCCGCGACCCCGAAGGGAATAAGCGGTAGAAAATGGATGGATGGATGGATTTAGGAAACACAAATTGTCCCATCTTACAGCCTGGTCTTAAAAATGCATGTCGAGTAGGTATTTATGCTGGTGATTCAGATACCGTTCATCCATGAGTGATCTTGGCCGATACCAATACCGGTCACATGTATTAAATGTAAATGTTTCAATATGGTGAGTGCTACTGACAGTTTGAATATGGCGCTGATACTATTTCCTTATTCTCTTTTATTACATATGATCAAAACTAAGTCAATAGTACAAAATCCCTTAACAAAATAAAAAACAATATCTATTACACAATGCACTGCAAAAACTGAAATCTAAGTAAGATTAAATATCTCAAATAAGGGTGATATTTGCTTATTTTCTGTCTGATAAGATATTTTTTCTCACTAAGCAGATTTTATGTAAAAGTGTTTTACTTGTTTTAAGGGTTTTAGTCCTAAATTATCTCAGTAAGATATTACAGCTTGTTGCTGAGATTTTATGACCTATATTGAGTAAAACATGCATAAAACTACTTTTTTAAAGTAATAATTTCTTACTTCAAGCATGAAAAAAAAAATCATGATGCCGAGCGCATATCATTATGTCAAGATAATGGCACTAGTATTTACTTAATTTAAGAATATTTTTCAACATATTGAGCAAAAGGTCTTTTTTTTTCTACCAAGAAAAGTACACTTGTTATTAGTGAGAATATACTTATTTTAAGGTATTTTTGGGTTCATTGAGGTTAGCTAATTTTACTTGTTTTGGAAAGTCTTGACAAGCCGAATTTTCTTGGTTTATTGGCAGATAATTTTGCTTAGTTCAAATAAAATACCCCTAATTTTGTTTAGTTTTTTTCTTGTTTTTGAACACTGACTTTTTGCAGTGTGAAATACTTTTGCCCACAAAGTCATCTTCTGTCCAGGGAATTTTGCTATGAATTTGTAAACATTAACAAAAACCTGATTAAAAAAATAAAAATATCGGCCTAATCACACTAGTGTCGATCATATACTGATATTACCGTTGGTGTCGACACCATCGATTTATGGATTAAGCCGCCCACTTCTTATGACAATGCTACACAACAACAGCTGTTATATTATCCTGACTCTAGACCAGGGGTGTCAAACTCATTTTAGATCGAGGGCCACATGGAGAAAATCTACTCCTAACTGGGCCAGACTGGTAAAATCCCGGCCTGATAACATCAATCAATCAATGTTTATTTATATAGCCCTAAATCACAAGTGTCTCAAAGGGTTGTACAAGCCACAACGACATCCTCGGTACAGAGCCCACATAAAAAACAAAACATTAAAAAAAAGACAACTTCAGATTTTTCTGAAATTGTACAAATCCTAATGTTGTTGGGGGTTTTTTACACTTACATGCCGTGGTTATTAGTATTCTACCTTTATGTGTCATTATTTATATTTTCTGAATAAATTATGCAATAATGGTAATCAGTCAACTCATTGGTGTTAATTTTCAATCTATCAAGATAAAAAATGTATATCAAAATCAAATTACAGGATGTTATTTATGTAGTTTGCTCATTTTCCTCGACTGGTGCACTAACATCATGTGGTTTCTTTTGTACATATGTAGTAATCATCTAAAAAGATACAAAAAATTGCTGTTTCGACATCTAGTGGACACATTTATTATAGCAGATTACTTTATTCAAAAATGTCAGGTTAATTTTTAAACTTGGCAAACTCATCCCACGGGCCGGATAAAACCTGTTCGCGGGCCAGATCCGGCCCTCGGGCTGTTTCACACCCCTGCTATAGACTCTTATTAATCTAGTTTATTTCCTGTCAATAGCTGCTTTCTTTCTGCTGTAACGCAGGTCCATCAACACTTCTTAAAGTTTACTAAACACTTATTTATTGTGTTGTCTGCGTGGCACTGTTGGGAGAGTGGCCATGCCAGCAACCTGAGGGTTCCTGGTTCAATCCCCACCTTCTACCAACCTCGTCACGTCCGTTGTGTCCTTGAGCAAGACACTTCACCCTTGCTCCTGATGGGTCGTGGTTAGGGCCTTGCATGGCAGCTCCCGCCATCAGTGTGTGAATGTGTGTGTGAATGGGTGAATGTGGAAATAGTGTCAAAGCGCTTTGAGTACCTTGAAGGTAGAAAAGCGCTATACACGTATAACCCATTTACCATTTGTTTCAAGATAGCTTAGCAGCTAGCTAGCTTAGCTAGCATGCCTGCGTCTGCTTGCTCTCGGTGTGAAACAAGTTTACCCTTGTCCTAATACCTGATAATGATACTTAAAGGCCTACTGAAACCCACTACTACCGACCACGCAGTCTGATAGTTTCAATATCAGTGATGAAATCTTAACATTGCAACACATGCCAATACGGCCGGGTTAGATTAGTAAAGTGCAATTTTAAATTTCCCGCGAAATATTCTGCTGAAAACGTCTCGGTATGATGACGTTTGCGCGTGACGTCACGGATTGTGCGGACATATTGAGACACCATTGTGGCCAGCTATTAAGTCGTCTGTTTTCATCGCAAAATTCCACAGTATTCTGGACATCTGTGTTGGTGAATCTTTTGCAATTTGTTTAATGAACAATGAAGACAGCAAAGAAGAAAGCTGTAGGTGGGATCGGTGTATCAGCGGCCGGCTGCAGCAACACAACCAGGTGAACTTTGAGTTGGATAGCAGACGCGCTACCGTGAGTATGCAGCTTTGGTTTCCAAACATTTGATCGCTTGCCCGTACGTGCGTGCCGCTATGTGCATGTCACGTACGTAACTTTGGGGAAATATGTGCTGTATAAACTTTATTGAGGTGAACAATACTTTGGGCTGTGGGATTGAGTGTGTTGTGCGGGTGTTTGAGTTGTATTGGTGGGTTATATGGACGGGAGGGGGGAGGTGTTTGTTATGCGGATTAATTTGTGGCATATCTATTATATAAGCCTGGTTGTGTTGTGGCTAATTGAGTATATATATGTCTTGTGTTTATTTACTGTTTTAGTCATTCCCAGCTGAATATCAGGTCCCACCCGCCTCTCACAGCATCTTCCCTATCTGAATCGCTTCCACTGCCCTCTAATCCTTCACTGTCACTTCCCTCATCCACAAAACTTTCATCCCCGCTCAAATTAATGGGGTAATCGTCGCTTTCTCGGTCCGAATCGCTCTCACTGCTGGTGGCTATGATTGTAAACAATGTGCAGATGTGAGGAGCTCCACAACCTGTGACGTCACGCTACTTCCGGTACAGGCAAGGCTTTTTTATCAGCGACCAAAAGTTGCGCACTTTATCATTAATGTTCTCTACTAAATCCTTTCAGCAAAAATATGGCAATATCGCGAAATTATCAAGTATGACACATAGAATGGACCTGCTATCCCCGTTTAAATAAGAAAATTTCATTTCAGTAGGCCTTTAATAAGTATACTGATAATATTAAACATGTAGTTTGTTTATTATTATTAGCTTAGGGGAGCGGCTCAACACTGTTTATGTAGACTGTCTATGTACACATAAGTAGCTGCTAGCTAGTTAGCAGGGGGCACTCAAAATAAATATTTTATTAGCCAGTCTGTGATCGCACTTTTTCACGAAAATCGTCCGATACTGACCGGTGGCCGATCGATCCCATCCCTACTATTGAGTATTTAGCTGGTTTGGCTTGATTCCTACAAACTTAGGGTTTAGAAGTGCATCTGTTTAGCTCCCTCTGCTGCCTCCCCACATTCTCTCTAGTGTGTCACAGAGAACATTAACCCCGGACAAACAGCAAAATGTTCCATAATGGGTCTAATGAAGTGTGACAAGAGCTAAGAGCCTACCCTGCTGACACACTGGGGCCCCCCAAAATTGGATTAGTGATTAACTATGTTGTCCCGCATCGAGTCAAACGGCTGCGGCGACCAAAAAAAAAGTGTTTGGGGGCTATAGTGTGCCGGACCGCCCTGCTGGGAGGAAGCGGTGCCCTCGGGTAGCGAGGGAGTCGGGTAAAAAGGATGATGCTCAGGATTGAGGGAAGGAAGGTGTCCCCGGGGTTGGGTCTGGGGGGGCCCCACTGTGCCACGAAATGAGAAAGGCTCGGTGCACCTGAGCAAGCCTGAGGCGGTGGGAGATCCTCCTCGCTACTCTCCCCCCTCCTCCATCTCCCACCAAGCCGCTCCTCACATATATCTTACCAGGAGACAAGAGCGCCAGCGCAAATCAAACCTACCACCTATAAATTACCACTTTCATTCTCCCTCTCTCGCTTTCTACCTCCTTTTATCCCTTCCATCTCACCCTCCCTGGCCAGGAGCCCTCAACATGCAGCTTCTCTGCCGCAATATAAACTTGGCTGTCAGAGGTTCGGCTGCGATGTGGCAAACTTGCCACCGTAACGGACAGCTTGACAAATACTGAGAGCGTCCACATACTGCACCTCCCCGCTAGCCTGGGTGCATAGAGGGGGTGATGCAAGGAGGAACAAGAAAAGAGAGAATGGAGGGTGAGAGTGACTTTCAGAGGGATAATGAGCCTTTGAACGATGGCTGAAATGTTGCCGTCAACCTGCCCTTCTGCTGCTGGGTAATTAGGTAATCAGTAAATGCCTAATTATGGGATCAAGGTGCAGGGAAACAATTAGCAGAAAGTATTGCCACATAAAAAGGGAAATTTACGTTCTGCCAAAGCATGCTTAATTCCCCAATGTGTGTGTGTGGCGTCCTTCCTAAATAACACATAAAAAGGACGTTTCCATTGCCTTGCACCTGCCAAGCAAAAAGGTTAATTTCGATGCTGCAAAGACGATAACATTGAAACGTATTAAAGAGGTCATGTTAGGAGTTTTTTTTCCTACATTTAAAACACTTCCTTGTGGTCTACATCAGTGCTTTTCAACCACTGTGAGTGTGCCGCGAGATACAGTCTGGTGTGGCGTGGGAGATTATGTAATTTCACCTATTTGGTTTAAAAATATTTTTTTGCAAACCAGTACCGTATTTTTTGGACTATAAGTCGCTCCGGAGTATAAGTCGCACCGGCCGAAAATGCACAATAAAGAAGGAAAAAAACATATATACGTCGCACTGGAGTACAGCCCTTTGAGAGACTTGTGATTTAGGGCTATATAAATAAACATTGATTGATTGATTGATAAGTCACATTTTTGGGGGAAATTTATTTGATAAGATCCAACACCAAGAATAGACATTTGAAAGGCAATTTAAAATAAATAAAGAATAGTGAACAACAGGCTGAATAAGTGTACGTTATATGACGCATAAATAACCAACTGAGAACATGCCTGGTATGTTAACGTAACATATTATGGTGAGAGTCATTCAAATAACTATAACATATAGAACTAGCTATACGTTTACCAAACAATCTGTCACTCCCGATCGCTAAATCCGATGAAATCTTCCTCCCCGGTGTCGCCTCTGGTATGCGCCGTATCCTTTCTTTCTGCTGCTCGACCGCCGTTTTCTGCTGCATATTTCACTACGTCCGGCTTGTAATCTGCAGTATATGATTTCCTTTTCGGTGCCATTTTAGTTCAGCCCTTCTCAGTTTTTATAAGTTACCGCCAATGTTGATATAATCCATTTTAATAGCTAAGGCTGTAGCAGCAGTTAGCATCCCATGACCCGCCCCCGCCGAATTCTTATTGGTTGACGTGTGTGATGATTGCTGATGTGTGTGTGACGATTGCGGACATTTGCTTAGTCTCTTACGCGAATGAGATAAATAATATTATTTGATATTTTACGGTAATGTGTTAATAATTTAACACATAAGTCGGTCCAGAGTATATGTCACACCCCCGGCCAAACTATGAAAAAAACTGCGATTTATAATCCAAAAATACGGTATTTATAGTCTGCAAAAATGTGCCGTTGTTGAGTGTCGGTGCCGTCTAGAGCTCGGCAGCGTAACCATGTTATTCTCCTCTATATCAGTAGGTGGCAGCCGGTAGCTAATTGCTTTATAGATGTCAGGAACACGTCGTGTGAGAAGACGATGGTTTGTCGTGATCACAATACGCAGATCCCAGCGGGAGGCAGCGTGCAGGTGAAAAGGTATCTAATGCTTAAACCAAATATAAACAAAAGGTGAGAGCCCCTAAGAAAAGGGGAAGGCTAGTCAGAACGAAACTAAAACTGAACTGGCTGCAAAGTAAACAAAAACAGAATGCTGGACGACAGCAAAGACTTACAGCGTGTGGAGCAGACGGCGTCCACAAAGTACATCCGTACATGACAATCAACAATGTCCCCACAAAGAAGGATAGCGTCCGCACAATTTAAAATAGTCTTGATTGCCACAACAAAGCAGGTGCGGAGAATGGCGTTCAAGGAATACATGAAACTGCTACAGGAAAATACCAACAAAACAGGAAAAGCCACCAAAATAGGTGCGCAATACAAGAACTAAAACACGAAACACAGGAAAACGCCAAAAAACTCAAAATAAGTCACAGATGTATGTGACAGGTCGTGACAGTACACCTACTTTGAGACAAGAGCTATAGTGATGTCTGGTTGGTTATGGTTTAAATTCATATCCAACACTTGTGACAACTACTTTTTTTGTCTACTGAGTTTCATTTTTTAATGATTTCTGCTGGTGGTCTGCCTCCGTATTTTTTCAATGAAAACAATGCGCCTTGGCTCAAAAAAGGTTGAAAAACACTGCTCTACATAACATGTAATGGTGCTAGATGATGTTTTACAGACCATCCTCAAGTCGCTTTCAGTCTCTTCAGAATGCGCCGTTTGTGGGCGGCCTTATTTACGTGCCAAAACCTCTTCCAGACCAAGCCCACTTCGACTGTGTTTCCATGTTGTAGTTTTTTGCGCTTCCATATCGAGTCTACTGACAGATATACATAAAAAACATATAATATAATATGGCTACAACTTTGGAGTACAACTTGTTCAGAGGAATAAGGAGCACTGCCTGTTCACATCGTTCTGTTTAAGGACAAAACACAATGAGTACGCCCTGTGTTTTTATCTTTGCAAATACACACTCATAGTATCTTAATTGGTTTTGATGGTGAGGAGAGCTGCGAGGATTGAGACGAAGGGAGAGTGGACGAATGTGTGTGTGTGTCCCCGAAACACACGCTTAGGTTCACTTTGGTTTCGTTGGACAATGGCCGAATAACTCAGCCGGGGTGAAGCACCAGGATGGGCAAAAGCATGTGTATAGAGGGACGAGAGATAGAGCGCCATACTTTATAGGGTACGGTCTTCTCTCCAGCGCTGATAGTGCTACCGTTTGTAGAAATAGAATACATTGCTAATCTTCAATCTCTTCTAGTCCACTCGCCCTATGCAAGCCATTAGAACAAAACCACCTGGGAGGACTTTGCTCTTAAAAAGGGGAGATCCAAACAAACTGAATACAAAAGGTGGACTTGCACAATGCTCTTCGGCTAAACCTCTACCATATATGGAGATATCCGCTGACATACTGTAACTGTGGCAGAATAAGTCACTAAAGTCTCGAATTCCAAACAGCTTGTTTGGAGTGTGTTTTGAAAAAGGCAAGATTATTTTATAAATATCTCTGCCATGCCTCCATTGTTGGATTTAACATTTTCAGGACTTTCGGGGATCCCAAATACCCAAAAACAGGTACATTTAGGTAAAAAAAAGTTGGTTTTGCATAGTAGGACCCCTTTAATATTGTAAAATAACTTTTGGATAGTATTAATTTGTCCACGTTCTAAAAGACGTACACTCAGCTCCATGCAAAACAAAAGGTAATATGTAGCCAAGGTGAAAAAGAGTGGCTTGGTTAGGGTTAGGGATGGGAATCAAAACATGGTTCTTGTTGAGAACCAGCTCCCAGGGTTTAGATTCCCAGGAATTATTTAACAGTTGTGTTAACGATTCTCTTATCGATAATTGTGGGCACACACGGCACCGATCAGCAGCACAGCCGTTGGAATTATTCACGAGAAAGGAAAACAACAGGGCAACTTGCAATACTTGCAAAGTGGATATTGCATCAAACTGAGAAAATACTGGCGGAAACATTTGCAGACACAGCATGTGATAACGTTGAATGTTTTCAATCCCCTCCGAGAAAGAAGTGAATCACCAGCAACAGTCGTCTGCTGTTAATACTGCAGCGAACCAACACGAACATCCTACAGTTAACTGTAAACATGAAATTAATGTTTCTCATGCATTAATGATTTGCATTACATGACGACACAGCGTCTCACCGGCAGTTTGCACGCCTTTTTCCTGTCTAAGAGGTTTTCTCCACAGCTGGCGACACCGTGATTAGTCAGAAATTTCACGTATGTTTCTTAAAAAAGCAGATACGCTTAATTTTCTGCTAAATAATGGTTGATTTTCATAGTTGATGGTTGAAAAATTGCACAGTGTACAGTTCTACTTGACTTGCTTGTATTTGTCTTTGACTGACGTAGTTCTACTTTTTTCAAATGTGTATACATTTGAAAAAGTATATACTTTTTTATTTCTATTTGAAAATGTTTAAATAGGTTACTTGACGGCAGCACGGTGGAACAGGGGTTAGTGCATGTGCCTCGCAATACGAAGGTCCTGAGTAGTCCTGAGTTCAATCCCAGGCTAGGGATCTTTCTGTGTGGAGTTTGCATGTTCTCCCCGTGACTGCGTGGGTTCCCTCCGGGTACTCCGGCTTCCTCCCACCTCCAAAGACATGCACCTGGGGATAGATTGATTGGCAACACTAAATTGGTCCTAGTGTGTGAATGTGAGTGTGAATGTTGTCTGTCTATCTACGTTGGCCCTGTGATGAGGTGGCGACTTGTCCAGGGTGTACCCCGCCTTCCGCCCGAATGCAGCTGAGATAGGCTCCAGCACCCCCCGCGACCCCAAAGAAGGGACAAGCGGTAGAAAATGGATGGATGGAGGTTACTTGACATTTTTGTGTATTTGTCATTTGTCACAGAATAATTTATGTTGTATTTTTTCTATTACTACAGTAGAATATTTATTTTATTATTATAGTTATTTTCAAAACAAAACACTTTTTTCTGCCACCCCATCGAGGCTGTAGGTCTTTTAAGACCTCACTATTGTGTCTGTATACACATGTTTTTTTCTAAACTAAACAAATGCCTATCAACTTGTTTGCTATCCTTTTATCCAAATGAGAATCAATAAGAGAATTGATAAAAAAACAACAACCTGTTAAGCAGAATCAAAGGTGGAATCGTCATCGTAAAAATATGATCAATTCCCATCCCTAGTTATGTTATCGGTATTAGTTTATTTCGAACATGCATACAGTTACTGTACAATATGGTACATCACTTGTCCCAAAAGGAGTAGGTAGAAACAGATCTTATTAGATCCGACCCATTTCCGTTTCATAGCATTTTCTTACACATTTGTTCATACAGACATAAAGAGCTATAAGCAAAACATTTGTTTCACATAAATATTGTAAATATTATACTGTAAAATTATGTATCTGTTGTATCATGTTCTTTAGTACATATGTCATTTTCAACCCATGACAAAAAAATACATAACCTTCTGATGCCTCCACATCTCACTTATTAGCAATAAATGATTTAAACCTGACAAATAGTGATTTCATTTATATTGTGATACATTTGTATCGTTCATAACCCCTTACAAGACAAATTCATTCAAATTTACAGTAATTTGTTGTGATATTTTACATATGATTTCATTTATATCATAGTACATTTTTAAAGTCAATTACTCTCTTGGTTTAATACAGTGCTTCACAATTATTTTCGATTATGTAATGTTTTCTGGCAAACTGAAATAAAGTGTATATTCTCTTGTAACTTGTTCTGATTGACAGTCCGCAATTAAATAATGTTTAGCAGGCCGAATATAAAGATTACATTACCAAACATTTTTGACAATTAAACAATGATCTTAACAATCAACCTTTTGTGTTATTATTGTGTGAAACTGGTATCTTAACACGGTGTAGCACCTCTCCTCTGAATGCAAGTAGGAATACAAATTATGTATTGTGCAGGTAAAACTGTTTTCTTGTCACTAAAAACGTGTTTACATCCTTTTGTGTTAAGCTGTTTAAAAAAGCATATTTTTAAAAATAAACATTTCATGAAGGCAAACTAATTGTCCAGTCATAATACAAACATTATTATTATTATTATTATTATGAAGTTTATTTCTAGCGTACACTTATTAATGATGAAAGATTATATTTATCTGTGACTAATCACAATTAATTTTGACTTTGATTATTCGCTATTAAATATATTAATTGTTGATTACGGTACAGGTATTTTACTGTGAAAAATACCTGGTAAATAGTTACAGTGTACATACAGGCAAAGAGCTGTGAGCAAAACAACATTTGTTCAATATAAATATTATACACTAGGATACTGTTGTCTGAAACAGTTACATCATGTTATTTATGTTCAAACCCTGACAAAAAAATGCATATTAAATTTTTTTTTTAAATCACCTTCCTTTTTTTAAAAACTTGTGATGTCTTCAGATCTCACATATTACTCACATAACATCTAAACATGACAATAGTGCTTTCATTTATATTGTGATACATCTCAAAATCGACTGAAAAAATATTGTGATGTGATTTTTTTCCCCTAATGTCGCCGAGGTCTATTTTTATGCATAAAACAGTCGCAAGAACACTACCGTTGAGTGTGTTTGTGGGAATGTGCGTGCGTGTGTGTGTGTGTGTGTGTGTGTGTGTGTGTGTGTGTGTGTGCGTGTGTGTGTGTGTGTGTGCAATCAATGGTTGGTACTGTGCAAACAGATGTATTGCTAAGTAGCCTCATTGGTTTAGTAAGTGATTGCAATTAGATTGTGTTGTAGGGCCCCCCTCTGACATAGCGGTCTTGAGTGTGCTTCAATTCGGTGAAAGGAGGGCAAAAAAATGGATCACTCAACAATGCACTGGCAGCCCATGTAAAGAGAGAAGAAAGAGAAAGAAAGAGAGCGCAGGGGAGAAAATTGAGCTTAACAGCCTGATTCTTAACTATTATTTATCCATTATGGGGGCTTCGGAGCCGGGGCGCCGTGCGGGAGAGGATTAGAGAAGATTTGTGGGCTTTACAAGGCCCTGTCCTCCCATCCGCATCGCTCCCGCTCCCAGGGGCTCTGCAGCCAGCGCCGGCTCAGCTTGTCTGATCATTTATCCATAATTAGAAAATTAATATTTTAGATGGCGCTATGATGAACCCATTATGGTGATGGGCCCTGATATCAATTATAACTTCAATTTCAATTTCACTTACAGCCGCGGCAGCAAAATGGCTCCGGGTGGCGGAGCGCGGCGAGAGATGGGCTCGGCGCCACCGAGCGTGACGAATACAGATCGCTGCACATTAGGATGAGCAATTATTTGAACATGTATAAAAACTATTTACAAGCAATGTAATTGACCGGGGTCACGGAGAGATGCGGGGGAAAATGGACAGCTTGACAAATTTTTGTTCTCGCCAACCGAATACAAGATTTATTAATTTCTTTGTGGCTGTAATTGAATGTTGGAGAGGGTTCTCTTGTTAAATCCTTCACGCTGATCTTACATATACTCAACAAAAATGTCTGCTAGTGTAATCCGCACACAGCAAGGCAGGAACAGCCTTTTAAAAAATACTGCAACCATGAGATTAATGTCAAAGGTTTAATTGTTTCAAGCACTAATAATTTGTGAAAACACTAATAAAACACTACTAAAATACTAATGTAGTTTTCTACGATACCATTCATATAAACTGGAAATTCCGGTATAGAATACTGTATAATGTGAGCGTTTAGTGCCCAAATCTTATTCCAATTTGGCTCTACATATTCCAGATTATAATCCATCAAGCAAGCAGAGCAGGGAGGGGATATTACTGTGTCAGCACTGCTCTTACAAGGTTAGATGAATCCCTGTAACAGCGCTAATCATACACATACTTCATCACCGAGGCTAAACCACTACACGTTAATTATGTAGACATCACTCAAAATATACTGTTACACCGCGGCTTGTGCTCATTTGTCAACTGTGTGTGTGTGTGTGCGTGTGTTTCCCTCACGCAAAAATGAAAAGGTCAGTCAAGTGTATGTGATATCAGATGACCTTGTTACCGTCGTATCCCCAGTCTCAGAAAACACCATTTTAAACCATGTACAGTATACCTTAAAAGTATTCCAATTATACGTATACTAAGGATATGTCAGTTCAACACATTTGTCTTCCATTTGTATTTAAGATGTATATTAGTGCTGTCAAAAGATTTAATTTTTTAAAATCAAATTAATCACACTTTTGACTTTGGATTAATCATGATTTATCACAGGTTATTACTCTCTTGCATAATTTACATTAACATACAGTAAAGAAAGAATCCAATAGTTGGACACAAATGTGATTTTATTGCCAGAATGTCGTTCAGGAACACTTTCTAAATATTTTTACTTGAATGCATGTTATTTATTAGATCAAAAGTTACTAATAATTTTAGCTGAAATCAGCAGAGATTATTTTGAAGTGAAATTTGCCAGCCAGAACACCAGTCAGTCTCCTCGCTCATCTTTGTACTGACGTATGCATTGACCTGGGGCCGTACTTATCAAGCTTCTTAGAGTGCCATTTTACACTTAAGTCCTGAGAATTTGCGAAATTTAGTCCTACTCTCAAACGTAAGAATAAAAGCTTTTTATCAACGTTCTTAAGTCTAAGAATCACTCCTACTCTCCACGATATTTAAGAGACCTTCAGAGGTGTCTTAAGTGGTTAGGAGTTGCCAGCAGGGGATGGCACTGAGGCGAGAGAGACGTGCGCAAACGTTCAGGGAACGGAACAATGTTTTTTTTTTTTTTGATGACGAGCAGCTGATCAAACGGTATCGTTTAGACAGAGCGGGTATTATTTTTGTCACAGATTTAATACTTTTCGATTCCTTGTTGATTTCTGCATGTGTCTGCAGTGGGCTAGTATATATAGAGCCACCCACACCAGTTTCAAATTAGTTGCGTAATTAATTAATTGGAAAGAAAATGTTATGACAGTAGCGTATGTGTGTGGCCGTGAGGTGAGTGACGTCAGTGAGTGTGTGGGCGATAGAAGAGAGGGAGCGGTAGCGTGAGTGCCAGCGGGGACTAGTTTGTTTTGTATTATTTTGTAGTTTATTGTCAAAATATACACTCCCATTGTCCACTTAAATATTTCCAAGATATTTCTTTATTCTTAGACAACGGATTCCCTTCCGTGATTGGTCATTTCTATGGACACAGAAATGACGCCACCTAAAATTCCGTTTACGGCACATAGTAATGTCGTAATTCAGCTCTGAGTGTGACACTTAAGATTCAGTCCTACACTTCGCTGAAAGTGTGAGTAAGACGCTTGATAACTAACTTTTAAGTGCAGCTTTCAGCGAAGAATTTATTTACTCTTAAGTCAACTCTTAGCAGACTTCTTAGGAGTAATTCTAAGAAGCTTGATAAGTACGGCCCCTGATCTCTGACCATATAAAAACTGTCGTCAGGTAACCGGTTAATGTAAAGCAGCATACATAAATAAAATACATTGTGAGATTAATCTGTATATACATGAATAATGTTGAATTTGTTTGTGATTAGAGATGTCCGATAATATCGGCCGATAAATGCTTTAAAATGTAAAATCGGAAATGATCGGGGTTTTTTTGTTTATTTTTTATTTTTTTTGTTTATTTTTTTATTTATTAAATCAACATAAAAAACACAAGATACACTTACAATTAGTGCACCAACCCAAAAAACCTCCGACCACCATTCACACTCATTCACACAAAAGGGTTGTTTCTTTCTGTTATTAATATTCTGGTTCCTACATTATATTTCAATATATATCAATACAGTCTGCAAGGGATACAGTCCGTAAGCACACATGATTGTGCGTGCTGCTGGTCCACTAATAGTACTAACCTTTAACAGTTAATTTTACTAATTTTCATTAATTACTAGTTTCTATGTAACTGTTTTTATATTGTTTTACTTTCTTTTTTATTCAAGAAAATGTTTTTAATTTGTTTATCTTATTTTATTAATTTTTTTTAAAAAAGGACCTTATCTTCACCATACCTGGTTGTCCAAATTAGGCATAATAATATGTTAATTTCATGACTGTATGGATCGGTATCGGTTGATATCGGTATCGGTAATTAAGAGTTGGACAATATCGGAATATCGGATATCGGCAAAAAGCCATTATCGGACATCCCTATTTGTGATTAATTACACATATTAACTTATATTTGATAGGCCTCATTGTTAGGGTTTTCAAATTTAACACATTGTTCTAATAAAATTACTCACAAAAAATTGTGCACTTTTTATGTATAAACACAGAATAATCAAGCAATTTATTGGAAGGCGGCACAGTCAGAGATCAGGTCAATGCATACGCCAGTGCAAAAAATTAGTGGTGGCAAAGTTTGCTTCAGTATACACCCAGACAGGACTCTAGATGAAACTGTTGTCAAGTTTTAAGCAAATAAATGACTTGCATTCAAACACACTTAAAAAAATTTCATATATGACATTCTGACAATAAAATTGCATTTGTGTCCAAATATTTAGGTCTTTTTTTAAAGTGATTTTAAAATTATGCAAGCAATTAGTTTACTGCGATTAATCGTGATTAATCACAATTCAAAAGTATGATTAATCCGATTTAGAGAAAATATAATTCGAAATCAGTAATTCATAGCTAATTTTAGCGCTGTCAATTTTAACACGTTAAAAGGGCTGTTTGCAACATTTACACAGATGCCTAAAGGGCGCTAACTTTCCAAAGTATTTCATAGAGCATATCCTGTATCTCACGGCTTCTCGGACATAATAACGTAACACTCGCACGTGCATTAGCTTCGGGTGTTGTTGGCTAATGAAAGTAATTTGGATAGCTAGCGTTAGCTGTCATTGAATGTATATTTCATCAAAACAACGTCATGACTGAAAATTGTTTGTTGCTTCTCTTGGACTGTTTTTGTATGCGTGTTGATGAGACCGGGCGAATGACTGCCATAAACACCAATTATTTGGAGGGCGGGGGCAATTTATCACATAAATGTAGTTATTGTGAAACTGTAATGTAATGTAACGATGAGCAAGTTGCAAACAACCCCTTTAACTCATGCAATTAATCACAAAAAATATTGCAAATATAAACATAGCTTAATCATGCCATTTATTTATTTCTGTCTGCAATTGCTGTTTTCCATTAAAAGGTTGCAAAAGTCATTGATCAGGTCAATACAAAGATGAGTGAGGAGAATCTGACTGCTGGCGAATTTCACTTCAAAATACACCCAGACGGGACTTTAGATGAAACTATAATTGAGCAAAAAAATGACATGCATTCAAGTAACACACTTTACAAAATGTTCCTGAATAACATTCTGAAAATAAAATAGCATGTGTCCAAATTTTTGTTCTTTTTTTAAGTTATTTAGAAATTATGCTAGCAAGTATTTTACTGCGATTAATCATGAATAATCACAATTCAAAAGTGAGATTAATCTGATTTAAAAAATATTCATTAGAGAGCACTAGTTTTAACCAAACAAATCAATTTCGCATTAAAGTAACCCATTTTAAAAATATGTTCCTGTGACATTTTGACAATAAAATTGCATTTGTGTCCAAACATATTTTTAATTTTTAAACTAGGCAATAAAGTAATTTACTGTGATTAATCCCAATTCAAAAGGTGTTTTTTCAGATTGTTAGAACTAGTTTTAAGCAAATATATTGCTTGCATTCAAGTACCACACTTCAAAAAAGGTTTGTGTATGACATTCTGACAAAAATAATTGCATTTGTGGCCAAATATTGGGGTCTTTTTGTGATGTATTTTAACTTAAGCAAGCTGCAAAGGATTTTGAATAATCACAATTCAAAAGTGTGATTAATTTGTTTAAAAAAAATAATTGTTTGACAGCACTAATATTTGTATGACTCTTTTTGATGATTGGCTGAGGGTGTCCAACGTTTTTTATCGGCCCTCTGGACATTCATATTTTTAAAATATTAAATCTTATGCTTGACGTTTTGCTTTAATCAATGTATTCTTCCAACAGCTTAGCAAAAACTACTTTGGAAAAGATTCAGAGTCTATACAGTCATTATGCGACCATAACATTACTTTTATCGAGGCTCTCAATAAAATCAAAAGTTAAAGTAATGAAAAAAATGTTTTTTTTAAAAACACTCTCCAAATATAATATTTCAAATTGCAAAAATTGCACTGAGACGACAGGGGATAAGTCATAAACAGAGGCAGGATAAATGGCATAAACAGCATGAAAGCCTAAAAGTAATACTGCATGAGTGATGACCTGAGCAGTGAGCAGTAGCAGCATAACATAATTGAGCATATTTAGTATATTTGATGTAAAAATAAATGAATGACAATTTCTTCCTGCATATTTTTATTTAGCAGTATGTTGCCCTCAGTGAAAAAAGTTTGTTGTATGGGCTTCATTTTGATATATGCTATGTTTTATGCCATATAAAATCAACTGCACGACTAACTCAATATTTGATTTTTTTCCATTTCACTATTTAACTGACATAAAGATCACACATTTTTCAGTTTTGTCTTTTAAAAAAAGTATTGAATCTGGTGCTCAACCAAATTAGGATTGTCTAGTCTAATTTTTATTTCAAACATGGCTGATTATTACTGGTGATCAATATCGAAAACATACAAAAACGTTAGTTTTGACGCGCACTTCCATGTGTGACTCGCTCGCTGTCTTGTTTTCCCCGTGTCAGTTTAATTGTTCACTGTCAGCGGGGTAGAGCAGCGGAAAACCAGCTTAGCAAATGATGTCTGCTGTTGCTACACATTGATTAATATTTTACATGTTATTATCCTCTGTCCATTACCACAGCAAATTAAACTATAAATCAACCCCTCTGCTGGTGTCACTGCATCATAAATTGCCTCGGCGAGAGCTCCATTCTGCACAGTGGCGTGCCGTGCCATGCAAGGTCCTCTGTTTGGTGAGACAACAGAGTGTGCGCCTGTGTTAACGTAACCTGAGTTATGGACAACTCCCGGTCGCCGTGAACATCAGCACCGTGAAAAATGAGGAGTTTGTTCTGCTATAAACCAAAAAGAAAAGTTGCAAGTTTGCATCTCTTGTATATTGACTTTAAAAGGAAAACATGCAACAGTTAAAGCCGAGCGATAGCATGATGCAACAAATCTAAATGTAATATGACGGTACTACTATTTTTGTATAACTAAATCGTATACAAACAACAAAACTATTTTGCCCATGGGAAACAATGGAAATCCCCAGAAAATTACTACAGATCAACTCTTATTCAGACAATATTTCTAGTTTGCGTGCAGAAAACATACATATAATGATTAATTAAATGGACAAATGAACATTTAACATCACTTCTACATTGTTAAGCAAAGATGGCAATAGGCGGACAGGTGTTTTTTTTATTGAATACAATACTGTTTCTCACTTTCAACTTTCTTTGGCCCCATGTTAGCTTATTGTGCAATCATTCTAAAAAAAAAACAAAAAAAAACAAAAACAAAGCAAGCACGGAGACTGAGTCAACAGTGTTGGGTTAGTTACTGAAAACCAGTAACTAATTACAGTTACTAGTTACTTTATTTCAAAAGTAACTCAGTTACTTACACCAAAAAGTAATGTGTTACTGTGAAAAGTAACTACTTAGTTACTTCTTTTTTTTAAGGCTCCCATTAATGCCCTTTTAGCCTTCATTTCAGTACTGTTATTGCACTGGAGAATAATACAATCTGTTGATCATCTTGACATGCATTTGCATCACTGAACTCAGAAAGCAATGTGGTCTACATACAACAAAGACAAAGATATGTTTCAAAGGGCCAATTTATTTCAGGCCAGAACAAATTGACAAAACTATTTTAAACAGCTGCAACATAATGGCACTTTATGATGGGTTCTACATGTAAAGCGACTTTGGGTACTTAGAAAAGCGCTATATAAATCCCAGGTATTATTATTATTACTTTAACTTTAAGTAGATAGGATCTTTGATCCAAGACACAACTTACATTTAACTAAAATGTTATTTTCTTTGTGCTCGACAAAAGAAAAGTATTGAGAATGTCTCCATGTTAAGAAACTCGACTTCTGGCTTCACCATGATGTCTTGTTAGTTGTTATGAGAGTAGCGTATGTGTGTGTGTGTGTGTGGCCCTTTAAGATATGACAGCATGTGAGGTGAGTGACGTGAGTGAGTGGGCGAGAGAGGTGAGGGACAGTGAGTGCTTGCAGGTGCTCTAGCTTGGTGGATGGCTGCGTCCAATAAAGTCACAAAGTTGCAACAAACCGCCGGCCTCGTCATTCACCCTCAGCTGTAAAGACCCACTTCCGGGTAAAGTGAAGGTTGTTAGCCCCGAAGTACATAGGCCCTGGAGGAACATCTCCACTGCCCCATTATATCCAAAGAAGACTTGAAATATTTTGTGTTGCATGTTATGAGCCTCTTATGATCTCACTGTTGACTTTGTAAGGTCATGTTAGCCCTACACTAAACACAATTGATGCTAATCCACCTTTTTGTTATCTTTTTTTTTCCAAATAAGAATTGATAAGAGAATCAATCAATCAATGTTTATTTATATAGCCCTAAATCACAAAAGTCTCAAAGGGCTGCACAAGCCACAACGACATCCTCGGTACAGAGCCCACATAAGGGACGTCGATGTGAATGACTATGAGAAACCTTGGAGAGGACCGCATATGTGGGTAACCCCCCCTCTAAGTAGAGTCCTTAATGGATCTAACATAATAGTGAGAGTCCCCGGGTCCCAACTCTGGACAGCCAGCACTTCATCCATGGTCACCGGAACCGGAATAACCCGGCGAGGGGGCAGAGGAAAAAGAAAACGGCAGATCAACTGGTCTAAAAAAGGGGCGTCTATTTAAAGGCTAGAGTATACAAATGAGTTTTAAGATGAGACTTAAATGCTTCTACTGAGGTAACATCTCTAACTGTTACCGGGAGGGCATTCCATAGTACTGGAACCCGAATAGAAAATGCTCTGTAGCCCGCAGACTTTTTTTGGGCTCGAGGAATCACTAATAAGCCGGAGTTCTTTGAACGCAGATTTCTTGCCGGGACATATGGTACAATACAGTCAGCAAAATAAGATGGTAGTATTTTATACGCAAGTAGTAAAACTTTAAAGTCGCATCTTAAGCGCACAGGAAGCCAGTGCAGGTGAGCCAGTATAGGCGTAATATGATCAAACTTTCTTGAATCGATAAGGAACCGAATCGTTAAGCAGAATCGAAAATAGAATCGTAACCGGAAAACTCTTATCAATTCCCATCCCTACACACAAACAAACCAATGGAATAGTGATGTGTGGTTTTAAAACATACAGGAAGTATCCCTACATTGTGGGTTTACGTGCAGTGAAAGGGATGGGGGAACATTGTCGACAACGCTGTGGATACATCACGTATGTTTAAAACCACACATCGCTTGTCCATTGCTTTCTTTGCACTCATATTGAGCTAGGAAAACTAGAAAAAATGCAGTAAAAAGGCTGAAGAAACACCAAAAAATCCACACAAATTAGGATTTGTGAGGCACACAATGGGTGGATTGAACGTTCGTACTGTTGCACAAGGTTCTTGCAACAAAGCATATTTTTGTTCGGTGTGTGATTCAGCATTCAAAAAGTGTGTACAATGAAGGGGGTTAGTGCCAATATCCCCTGAAGAACCAGCATCCTTAGCAGTGGACATTTGTGTTTTGCATTATTTTTTCCACCAAAATATGGCAAAACAAAAACCAAAAACAAATGTCCACAGCAATGGACGCTGGTCTTTACAAGGTTATGTTACCTGTGGTAAATAAAACGCACGACATTGATAGAAACTGATAACAAAACAAGTATGCAGGTACATACTGTACGTATCCTCCTGAGAACCAGGGTCCTCTGCAGTGGACATTTGTGTTTTGCATAATTTTTTTCCCCGAAATGAGTCACTATGACAAAATAAATACACCAAAAACAGATGTCTACTGCAGTTCTTAGGAGGATATCAAAGGCTTATTTTACTGTTAGATTATTTTTCTTTTTGGGGTGCCTGTATTACCGTCATGCTGCATATTTCCAGTTAAATTGCTGTACCAGTCAACACACAAACACCCGACTGAGATGCAACCCCTGTTAAACGGAAATTCAGATGGAGCTGTAGATAAATGTTTTTTCCCTTGACCGTCTCCGCGCATTTCCCCGGATATCGTCTGAGATATCACATGACCTTTCCTGCCTTGTCATTTTTCTCTCATTTCCCCCCCACGCTGGTGGCAGAGATGCAAAAGGTGCTCCGCCAGAGGGCTGGAAATCAATTTATACAGTTCCGTGCTGCATGTAGGAAAGGATGGGACAGAGCGGGGGGGGGGGGGCGATTTAATGACACGGCCAATCGCATTGTGTTGGGCCTGCGGGGGTCAAGTGGGGTCTGAGTGTGCCACAGATGCAGGCTTTGTTCGTATGAGGAGCATTAGGCAGGAATTACACAGTGGGGTCAAATGACCCACACCCGAGGAGGGAGCCTGCACCTTGGCCCCCCCCCTCATCATCAGGCTGTGAAGATGAGAGTGACACAGGATGACACAGTCGTATGAGGGGGGTGCGGAAACACTCCGACTAAACACTTCACCTACTGATAGGTGCCATTGACCCTTCCTAAATCTCATCATCGCTGTCCCAACGCAGGGGAAGATGGCGTGGGATTTTCCCAGACATCCCCCTCAATCCCTCTGTCCCCATTCGGACCCCGATGCCCTCCTCACTGTCTCTCTTCCTGGCCAACTCATTTGTATACAGGCACATACACTGACGTATTTATCTATCTGTCTGGCGGATATAACAGATGTCCTCTGCTGAAGATGGCAATACTCACAGACTGATCCCTCTAAGCTAGCTTAACATCTCCCAGCAGATACAGTCCCCGTGCGGCTTTCAATGATTTATCAATTTACAATGTTTGTTAAGGTAGCTTGGCGGCCATATCCCAGCAGGCCTTGACTTGTAACGTCCCCGCCCCCCCCCCCCCCCGAAGCACATGTTCTACATCTTGGAAAGTTTCCTGCCTGATCTCCGGATTCCTCCTCTATTGTGTTGGAAAACATTGATTATTAATATGACACGACACAACCCAGATTGGCTTTGACATCGATGAAGGCCAAAGATGCGAGAGTTGCCAAACTATCCAATGGAGTAAATAGATCTCGGGTTAAGTCATCTGACCTTCCTCGATGGACCGTCACCTGCATTTTACCATAATTAAAACTTGGAAATTAAAGATTAAGATTAAAGATTAAAGTACCAATGATTGTCACACACACACACTAGATGTGGTGAAATTTGTCCTCTGCATTTGTCCCATCCCCTTGGGGAGCAGTGGGCAGCAGCAGCGCCGCGCCCGGGAATCATTTTGGTGATTTAACCCCCAACTCCAACCCTTTGTTGGGCGCTATTCTATGCCCAGACCAATGCTGCAATGTAACCTTTTTGATACTATGTCATGTCGGTTTTCAGTTACTGACTAGTTTTACCTCAACTTACAAGCACATTGCGTTCCGCGATCGAGCTCGTAACTCATCATCATTTCTTTTTATTCCTTTCATGAAAATGCATACATACAAGCCATATACAGTTAACACTTTCATTGTTTGTTTGTTTTTGTTTCTTATACTTTTCCATGATCAGAAAGGAGCAGATGGAAAAATACTATTGTTATATTTATCTGCCCCCTTTTTAACACAAATTATTTAGGTGACTTTATCACTGTTCCCTCCTCCACCAGCACCGAACTCCAACATACTTTTAATTTTCGTTTAAGCATTTTCAAAATGACACGTCCAATCAAAATCAAAAATCAGTTTGATATAATTCCAGTCACTTTTTGTAACTTTTTTTAAATTCAAAGATATTCTTGCAACTTTTTAAGTCTTTGTCAAGAGAATTCCATGCTTTCACACCAGCAACAGGCAAGCACATTTGCTTCAAATTTGTTCGCACTCTTGGATGTTTGAAATCATACGGCCTTCTGTGGTTGTCATCTTCCGACGTGAACACAAATAACTTTTGTAAGTCCTTTGGAAGAACTTTATTTCTAGCTTTGAACATCACTAATAGAGTTTGCAATTCTACAATGTCTTTTAGTTTTAATAATTCTGACCCAATGAAGAGTGGATTTGTGTGGTGTCTATATCCTACTGTAAAAATGATATGAAACTTGTATCTCAAATCAGCTATGCTCATTAAAATTAATTGAGATCAATTTAATCCGTGCTTGGCCCTCCCAAAAACACCACCATTTTAACATGTAACATGCCTTATAAAGCAACATTACGTAACTTTTCAACCTTCATAAAATAGTTTCATAACTTTTAGAATGATACATGGACTTACAACTAGTTGAATACCTCTGTCATGGCCCGAGGGGGTCTGTATCGTTTTTACTGGCACTTAGTGACTTTGAGAAGGGTTTTTGTAAAGCAAGCTGACACTCCCCCTTTCCACATTCGTTAAAAAGACTGAAGTGGATGCCAACGCCTACGTGCCGCCAGAAAACAAAAAGAAGAAGAACGCCTGTGTGCAATTACTGCTATCATGGCTAAAGCTCCAAAACAACCAAAGAAACGAAAAGTTTTGTCTCAGGAGACAAAAAAAGCACAACGGAGCTTATCCTGATATAGGGACAGTCAGGATCAACATTGCCCCGGCTTTCACTCGCTGGCGTAAGCTCAAAGATGAGGAATTTCAGACCGATGCTGCCTTGGCTGTGTTCTTGCTGGACTAGTAAGTGACTTCCGAATCAAATCAAAATGATAATGCTAATGGTAGCTATCAGAAATTTGCGTGGTAGCAATAAATAGCCACCAGCAAATTTGCTTCGGATCTGCATCCGCCCGATGCACACTTGGTAGCAGTGACGTGCAGTGAGGTTTGGGGTTGGGGAGGCACTGACCCACTAGTCAGATTTACAAACCAAAAATACAGCATGATGCTAAGTCACTGACTCACAAGTCATATTTACAAACATGACAGTATGATGCAATGGCACCGGCTCTAAATCACAAAAACACACAGTATGATGCTAGAATAAAACATTTCAACACACTTAGCACACAATTAACACAGCACTGCAGAGGAGACACTAGACCAGGGTTCCCCAAACTTTTTGACTTGGGGGCCGCATTGGGTTAAAACAATTTGCCGGGGGCCTGGCATATATATATATATATATATATATATATATATATATATATATATATATATATATATATATATATATATATATATATATATATATATATATATATATATATATATATATATACACACACATATATATATACATATATACATATACATACATATATACATACACATACACACATACATACATACACATACATACATACATACATACATACATACATACATATATATATGCACACACACTACCGTTCAAAAGTTTGGGGTCACCCAAACAATTTTGTGGAATAGCCTTCATTTCTAAGAACAAGAATAGACTGTCGAGTTTCAGATGAAAGTTCTTTTTTTCTGGCCATTTTGAGCGTTTAATTGACCCCACAAATGTGATGCTCCAGAAACTCAATCTGCTCAAAGGAAGGTCAGTTTTGTAGCTTCTGTAACGAGCTAAACTGCTTTCAGATTTGTGAACATGATTGCACAAGGGTTTTCTAATCATCAATTAGCCTTCTGAGCCAATGAGCAAACACATTGTACCATTAGAACACTGGAAAGATAGTTGCTGGAAATGGGCCTCTATACACCTATGTAGATATTGCACCAAAAACCAGACATTTGCAGCTAGAATAGTCATTCACCACATTAGCAATGTATAGAGTGTATTTCTTTAAAGTTAAGACTAGTTTAAAGTTATCGTTATTGAAAATAAGGACATTTCAATGTGACCCCAAACTTTTGAACGGTAGTATATATATATATATATATATATATATATATATATATATATATATATATATATATATATATATATATATATATATATATATATTCCTCACGCACTAATTGACTGAAAGAGCGCGCACTTGCTCACTTGCTGCGTGCTCACCCGACCCTGTGATGCGAGCGCAATGATGTCACGTTATTGATGAGAAAATGCATTTTTAGACAATATGATATGCCTGGGCGGCTAGGAGACACCGAGAGTAACAGGCAGTGGAAAATGGATTAGAAAGGACAGATTTATTAAAAAAAATAAAAATTTCAGCGGGCCGGATTTTGGACGCTGGCGGGCCGCACCCGGCCCACGGGCCGTAGTTTGGGGACCCCTGCACTAGACAGTATATCTTACCTTTTCTTGTAAACGAAGTCCATTCGCCTTTCCTTCTGGACGAAGATCTCTATGGCTTTGTTGTAGAAGTCCTCCTCTTTCTCTTTTCCTTTGAAAAGTCTCTCTTTCTCAATTGAGATAATTGCCACGAAATGCAAGCTCCTGTTTCCCCAAAAAGCAAGTGGTGTTTATCAGCTTTTAATATCTCACCATGTTCCTTTACATTGTGGATGCTGATATTTAGTCTCATTTAGAGCCAGATCAATAAGTGATTGTCAAAACGTTTTTAAAGAAATCTGACCTTGAATGTGGGCAGATTGTTACGTCTTGGGGGGCGCATGGCTGCGCTGGTAGCGTTCCCTCCAAGGCAGAAGACAAGCAGGAGCGGCGTCCAGTTAAGATTAAAGTTTTTAATGATTTTAAGGCAGGATCAAAAATACAAACAGAGGACGCTAGCAAGCGTGGAGCTAAACAAAACACAAAATGTCACCAAAGGTGAAAAACAAGGAATGCTAGCGTGTACAAAATTACTACAGCGAGGAGGAAAAAAACAGGAGAACATAAATGTTGCCTATAGCAAACATTGACCCAGCAACTCTTGCTGGGTGACAGGAAACTATAAAAGGAAGTGATTAACCAAAACACCTGGTGGGAACACTAATTGCTAAACTAAGACAGGTGAGGAGAATCAGTGCCCATGGAAACCAACAGTAAACAGGGAAAGAGGGTGCACCCAGGAAACAGACTAAAACAGAAACATTACCAACATAAATCATGCCATGACCCGGGTAACGGATCATGACACAGATGAGCTTTCATGTTTTTCGAGGCTTCTTGGCAGGTTTTTCAGATCCATCCCATCCCATCCATTTTCTACCGCGTGTCCCTCTCGGGGTTGCGGGGGGTGCTGGAGCCCATCTCAGCTGCATTCGGGCGGAAGGCAGGGTACACCCTGGACAAGTCGCCCCCTCAGTGTATCCCAAAGACGGTCACTCGTTGAGAATAAAAGGAAAGGAAAGCAATGAAGACATTTTTTTTGTAGCAAAGTCATTCTTTTCCAGTCTACCAATCCTTTTGAAATGAACAAGTTATCTATGTCCTCGGACCACACACGTTTGAATACAATCTGGCAGCTCTGGCGCTGGTCTCCCAGTATTAATGACTTCTTGCTTTGATTGAAAGTCCAGTCTTGAACAATTCCTTATTTTAGAAATCAAATCCTCCATTTTAAGGGTTAAAAAGCATCACAGTTTGCGGGGAGCAGAGCAGTTGAACGTCTGTTGTTTTCTTCTTCTACTTATTAAGGGTTAACAGGTGTTGGCAGTTCATGAACTTTTGATATATCGCCCCCTACCTTGAGGCAGAGGTACTTGCTACCTCATGGCCTGCCTTTTCCCCGTGGCAACAAGCACGCGCCGCCTCGCACACACACGCTCAATACACTTTGTGTGTAGCCGTGGAGGCACCACCTGTGTCTGCCTCACTTCTCGTCTGCCGCGTTATTTTGAGCTGGAAACACGGAATTTCCTCGATTTTGACCATGAAAATTATCAAAATATACAGGAACCACATCAAAACCACATAGAAAGTATAGACCACGAGAAATATTAAAACTTATTTTATTACTTTGTTTTTTAACATCTCATGATTAAGCCTTTTACCCCCCTGGTGGCAAGGTGAGGCACTGCCTCACCTTGCCACCAGGGGGCATCAGGGGGCGCTACTATCAAGTTGAACTTGGTAGTAGCGTTATGTTTGTAGCGCAATCCAATTTAATTTATTGATAGTGTCTGCTATTGAACATCAGCATAGCCATTATTATTATTAATATTTTAATTTTTTTAATTTTTTTTTATCAACTTTTATTTACAATTTTTAATTTTATTTACAAACAAGTATATGAACAATAACAGTCGAAACAAGTACAACAACAGTACAAAACAGCGCCAGGGGGTTGTAAAATCAATAAAGCACCTACAGTAGAATGCAAAATATATATATGTAGCAATGTGTAAAAGCCATAGGATCACACAAGTTCCGTAAATAGTCCAAATTTGAAGCACAGCATCATAGTTTTCACAGCTTTTTGATTGTTACAGGTAGAAAGCGTTTTAAAGTAAAGTTCTAGTTATTTTTTAAAGGCACAAAAAACAGGTCGGGTATTGAGAAACTTACATTTTTGAATATAAAACTTAGCCAATTCACCCTCACAACACACGTCACTTCCCATCTTTTTCATGGAAGTCCCACCCCCCCAGTCAAGCCATTGGCTAGAACCCTTAGTGACGACACAGACTCGACTTGACTCGTAGAAAATAAATATATTTGACACGTGACATGTGTTTGCCATTTTACTTTAACATATTTGGGGACATACAGTCGTGGTCAAAAGTTTACATACACTTGTAAAGAACATAATGTCATGGCTGTCTTGAGTTTCCAATCATTTCTACAACTCTTATTTTTTTGTGATAGAGTGATTGGAGCACATTGGTCACAAAAAACATTCATGAAGTTTGGTTCTTTTATGAATTTATTATGGGTCTACTGAAAATGTGACCAAATCTGCTGGGTCAAAAGTGTACATACAGCAATTGTAATATTTGGTTACATGTCCCTTGGCAAGTTTCACTGCAATAAGGCGCTTTTGGTAGCCATCCACAAGCTTCTGGTTGAATTTTTGACCACTCCTCTTGACAAAATTGGTGCAGTTCAGCTAAATTTGTTGGCTTTCTGACATGGACTTGTTTCTTCAGCATTGCCAACACGTTTAAGTCAGGACTTTGGTGAGGCCATGCTAAAACCTTAATTCTAGCCTGATTTAGTCATTCCTCTACCACTTTTGACGTGTGTTTGAGGTCATTGTCCTGTTGGAACACCCAACTGCGCCCAAGACCCAACCTCTGGGCTGATGATTTTAGGTTGTCCTGAAGAAATTGGAGATAATCCTCATCTTTCATTGTCCCATTTACTCTCTGTAAAGCATCAGTTCCATTGGCAGCAAAACAGGCCCAGAGCATAATACTACCACCACCATGCTTGATGATAGGAATGGTGTTCCTGAGATTAAAGGCCTCGCCTTTTCTCCTCCAAACATATTGCTGGGTATTGTGGACAAACAGCTCAATTTGTGTTTAATCTGACCACAGAACTTTCCTCCAGAAGGTCTTATCTTTGTCCTTAAGGTGTTGCTTCTAGAGCAAGGGCTTCCTTCTTGCATGGTAGCCTCTGAGTCCATGGCGATGCAAAACACGCTTGACTGTGGACACTGACACCTGTGTTCCAGCAGCTTCCAAGTCATTGCAGACCTGCTTTTTGGTGGTTCTTGGTTGACTCTTGATCATCCTGACCAATTTTCTCTCAGCAGCAGATAATAGCTTGCGTTTTCTTCCTGATCGTGGCAGTGACAAAACTGTGCCATGCACTATATACTTACGAACAATTGTCTGCACAGTTGCTCTTGGGACCTTAAGCTGCTTTGAAATGGCTCCAAGTGACTTTCCTGACTTGTTCAAGTCAATGATTCGTTTTTTTCAGATCTGTGCTGAGTTCCTTGTACTTTCCCATTGTCATGTTTGTAACCTAATCTAATGACTGCATCACATGAGCCCTATTTAAATGGGCTCAGAGAAGTCAACAGGTGTCATCAATCATAATCACTCACATGAAGTTAAGAGGACATGAAACTAATTTGATTTGATTGTAACTTTTCTACATCACCAAAATTGATCATCTATGTTGCTGTATGTATACTTTTGACCCAGCAGATTTGATCACATTTTCAGTAGACCCATAATAAATTCATAAAAGAACCAAACTTCATGAATGTGTTTTGTGACCAACAAGTATGTGCTCCAATCACTCTATCACAAAAAAATAAGAGTTGTAGAAATGATTGGAAACTCAAGACAGCCATGACATTATGTTCTTTACAAGTGTATGTAAACTTTCAACCACGACTGTAAGTTGTATATTGAAAATGAGAAAATACTTAAAGCCTGTCACTGTTATAGAATGTGCTTTTTTATTTTTTGAAGATAAATGTACCTATGAGTGTTCTCGTTCATTAGGTTTTCTAATGGCAATTGTCTTAAAAGATGTTTGGCCTCTCATTCAAGTAGTTTTCATTAGTTCACGCTCGTAGACTTAGCCTGGACAGATCTAGTCTGAGAGCTTAAGATAAGAGTTAGAGTCCTAACTAATTATTCTCTAACATGTGGATTAGTGTAGGCACAGGAATGAATGCTTATGTTCTTTCGCGGTGTAATAAAGAATGTGTCAATCAACAAATCGAATCACTCACACACAGTATCGAATCTTATTGAATTGTTCATACACTAAATCCAATCGTATCGAATTGTTTATACACATAATCTAATCGCATTGAAGAAATCTGCGTTCTAAGAACTCTGGCTATTTAGTGATTCCCAGAGCCCAAAAACAGTCTGCGGGCTATAGAGTGTTTTCTATTCAGGCTCCAGTACTCTGAAATGCTCTCCCGGTAACAGTTAGATATGCTACCTCAGCAGAAGCATTTAAATCCCATCTTAAAACTAATTTGTATACGCTAGTCTTTAAATCAGGGGTGTCAAACATAGGGCCTGCGGGCCTGATAAGTTTGCTAAGTATAAAAAAGAGTCGAAATGTTTGAATTTTTCAATGAAAGAAACTGCTGTTCTAAATGTGTCAACTAGATGTCACAATAGCAATTATTTGTATCATTGTAGATTATGCTACATATGTAAAAAAAAAAAATAAACCACATGATGTTAGTGCACCAGTTGAGGAAAATTACATAAATAACATCCTGTAATTTGATTTTTATATCACTTTTTTATCTTGACAGATTGAAAATGAACACCAATGAGTTGATTGATGAACATTATCACATAATTGATTCAGAAATGATAAATAACGACAAATAAAGATAGAATACTATTAACCGCAACATGTAAGCGTAAGTTGTCTTTATTTTTAAGTTATAGTGCCATGATTTTACCAGTCCGTCCAACTTGGGAGTAGATTTTTCTTCATGTGGCTCCCGAATCTAAAATTAGTTTGCCACCCCTGCTATGAATAAACCCCCCTTTTAGACCAGTTGATCTCCCGTCTCTTTTCTGCTCTGCCCCCCTCTCTTGCGTGAAGAGGTTCTTAGGTGATCACAGATGAAGCGCTAGCTGTTCAAAGTCGGGACCCGGGGTGGACCACTCATCTGAGCATCAGTGGGGGACGTCTCTGCGCTGCTGACTTGTCTCCATTCAAGATGATCCCCTGCTGGCCCCACTATGGACTGGACTCTCACACTATTAACTAGATCCACTCGACGTCCATTGCACCATTTGCCCAGAGGGCGAGGGGTCCCCACATCTGTGGTCCCCTCCAAGGTTTCTCATTGTATCCCATTGGGTTGAGTTTTTTCATGCCCTGATGTGGGATCTGAGCCGAGGATGTCGTTGTGGCTTGTGCAGCCCTTTGAGACACTTGTGATTAAGGGTTATATAAATCAACTTTGATTGATTGATTGATTGAATTGTTTTGTTTTTTAGATACATCGTTTTTTGAATTACATCGTAACCAACATCACAAAGAGGTTCACATCCTTAAAAAGAAGCATGTGTTCATTCATGACACCAGTGTAAAATGACATTAATTTGAGGAACGAGCTGCTACATGTATCCTTATCAGTTGATATCAGTATCGGAAATTAGGTGTAAGGACAAATAGTCTTTGGGAACGTTAAATAGGTTTTATAACCACGGTCATCATAAAACCTAAGAGCAGCCAAGTACACTATGAGCAAGATTGAAAAGATGGCAACCTAAATACACTATATTGCCAAAAGTATTTGGCCACCCATCCAAATGATCAGAATCCGGTGTCCTAATTACTTGGCCCGGCCACAGGTGTATAAAATCAAGCACTTAGGCATGGAGACTGTTTCTACAAACATTTTGTGAAAGAATGGGCCTCTCTCAGGAGCTCAGCCTCGAACTGTCATAGGATCCCACCTGTGCAACAAATCCAGCTGTGAAATTTCTAAATATTCCAAAGTCAACTGTCGGCTTTATTATAAAATGATAAATAAATAAATGATAAATGGGTTATACTTGTATAGCGCTTTTCTACCTTCAAGGTACTCAAAGCACTTTGACAGTATTTCCACATTTACCCATTCACACACACATTCACACACACATTCACACACTGATGGCGGGAGCTGCCATGCAAGGCGCTAACCAGCAACCATCAGAGGCAAAGGGTGAAGTGTCTTGCCCAAGGACACAACGGACGTGACTAGGAAGGTAGAAGGTGGGAATTGAACCCCAGTAACCTGCAACACTCCGATTGCTGGCACAGCCACTCTACCAACTTCGCCACGCCGTCCCTATATTATAAGAAAATGGAAGAGTTTGGGAACAACAGCAACTCAGCCACAAAGTGGTAGGCAGCGTAAACTGACAGAGAGGGGTCAGCCGATGCTGAAGCGCATAGTGCAAAGAGGTCGCTGACTTTCAGTTGCTACAGAGCTCCAAACTTCATGTGACCTTCCAATTAGCCCACGTAGTGTAGGCAGAGAGCTTCATGGAATGGGTTTCCATGGCTGAGCAGCTGCATCTAAGTCATACATCACCAAGTCCAATGCAAAGCATCGGATGCAGTGGTCTAAATCACGTCGCCACGGGACTCTATAATAATAATAATGGCTTAGATTTGATATCGCGCTTTTCTATTATTAGATACTCAAAACACTCACAGAAAAGTGGGAACCCATCATTCATTCACACCTAGACTCTAGAGCAGTGGAGAAGCGTTCTCTAGAGTGATGACTTACGCTTTTCTATCTGGCAATGTGATGGACGAGTCTGGGTTGGAAGGTTGCCAGGAGAACGCTACATTTCGGACTGTATTGTGCCGAGTGTGAAATTTGGTGGAGGAGGAATTATGGTGTGGGGTTGTTTTTCAGGAGTTGGGCTTGACCCCTTAGTTCCAGTGAAAGGATCTTTGAATGCTCCAGGATACCAAAAAATGGTGGACAATTCCATGCTCCTAACCTTGTAGGAACAGTTTGGAGCGGGTCCCTTCCTCTTCCAACATGACTGTGCACCAGTGCACAAAGCAAGGTCCATAAAGACATGGATGACAGAGTCTGGTGTGGATTAACTTGACTGGCCTGCACAGAGTCCTGACCTGAACCCGATAGAATGATTTAGAACAGAGACTTCTCGACCAACATCGTGTGTGAACTCACCAATGCGCTTTTGGAAGAATGGTAAAAAATTCCTATAAACACACTCTGCAATCTTGTGGACAGCCTTCCCAGATGAGTTGAAGCTGTAATAGCTGCAAAAGGTGGACTGACATCATATTGAACCCTATGGGTTAGGAATGGGATGGCACTTCTAGTTGTATTTATAGTTATCATGTATATTTTAAGCGGGAACACACATTCTTGTATCAGTGTGTGGAACTTGTGTATTCAGACCAGCACAATCCCAAGCCAAACAGCTTGTTCTCTCTCAGTGGTTTATTCCGACATCAGACATGCATACGGAACCACGGCCGCCGCGGCAATCCTAAGTGGATGCATAACAATGTGAGAGGGGAAGCAACAACAGACGAGTGATGGCGTGAGAGAGAGGAGAAAATAAATGGACCCAGAGACAATTAGAGTGTAAGATGAGGCGAGCAGGATGGCTCTGAATTAAAAAGAAAGCAAGAAAAGGGGGAGCGGGAAAGCAGCCGGGGGATAAAAAATAGAACGTGGCTGCTGTCAGCCGAGGCCCACCATGCCGGAACACTAACTGTAGCGACAGGTTGATGAGTCAGTGTCTGTTTAAATGGCAGCTTGTCGGGCTTGCAGCTCCGAGGTGGGCTGCCGACCTGTCAGGAGGCTCGTCGCATTAACCAGCTGACCCTATCATCCTCCACATCGCTCGGCTGGCGGCCCCGCCTGTCACTAACTCGGCCATTTGGCTTTCCCCGCACCTGCCAGAGAGGGCAGACACAGCCACCTCTTAGTGTTGTTTATTGATTTTTTACCCACCGCTTAATAGTTTTCCCAGTCCCCCTTGAATGGCTTTTGTAAGCAATAGGGTTTGTACATCTCGCAGATCAATACCATTTATATTTACAATAAAATTGAAATGGCTTCTCGGTGGGGCTCGCGGCACCTCTGCATTTGTCATCCTTCTTCTAGGGAAAACTATGTCATTATCTGAATTAAAACATTTATTTCTGATTAAGAGAATGTCCCATCTCATTAGTTTCCCCCTTTCCAATACGAGGGGAATGGAATCCTATTGATTTTTGTACTTTTTACACGTCTCCACTACTGGGAAGATAATTGAGAAGTTAGCCAGAATAAATGAAGTTTCTAGTCCTGCAGGGGAGGTAATACCTTGGAAATGCGAGGTGTTTTTATGGGAACAGGCCTTTAATTTTGCAGCAGCCAAACGCAGCGAGACTGAACAAATTGGATTAAGGCCAAAGGGGCGGCCGCCATGAATGTGTGTACTGTGTGATACTTGTCCCTGATTTTGGTTTGATAATAGAAAACAGCTCCAGGTTTTCAGTAGAGACAGCATTTCACCGAATCAGTGCCATTTGCATGCCTCTAAAAATAACATGAACCGTAAACCTTTTTTTTTTTAAATTAAATGTCTGACACATTGATCTGATTGAATATTTTGAAAAAAAATGTAAAAGATTAATTTAAGCAACCTAGTATCTTTAACACTGGAAAAATATATTTGTTTCCAAGATGGCACCGCTGTAGTGGCTGGTGGTGGCAGGAGCTCTGTGCTCTTGTGCCATCCTTTTGTGTTCCTGATGTTTCCCTCTTGTTTTCATGTGGGTTTTTTTTGCCTTTTGGTTCGGGACCCTTTGGGACTGTGTGACAAAGGGTGACACTTTCGTGATTTTTGCGGGGCTTTTTTGTGAACTTCTGGATCTGCCGCCTGGGAGACTTTGGCCACACTGCATAAACTGAAATCTAAGTAAGATTAAATATCTCAAATAAGGGTGATATTTGCTTATTTTCTGTCTGATAAGATAATTCTTCTCACTAAGCAGATTTTATGTTAGAGTGTTTTACTTGTTTTAAGGGTTTTGATCTTAAATGATCTCAGTAAGATACTACAGCTTTTTGCTGAGATTTTATGACCTATATTGAGTAAAACATGCTTGAAACTAGAATATCAACTGTTGCAAAGCTGTGTCAGTAACACTCACAAGTATAAAACTACTTTTTTTAAAGTAATAATTTCTTACTTCAAGCATGAAAAAAAAAATCATGATGCCGAGCGCATATCATTATGTCAAGATAATGGCACTAGCATTTACTTAATTTAAGAATATTTTTCAACATATTGAGCAAAAAGGTCTCTTTTTTTTTCCTACCAAGAAAAGTGCAGTTTTTATTAGTGAGAATATACTTATTTTAAGGTATTTTTGGGTTAATTGAGGTTATCTAATGTTACTTGTTTTGGAAAGTCTTGGCAAGCCACATTTTCTTGTTCTATTGGCAGATAATTTTGCTTAGTTCAAATAAAATACCCCTAATTTTTTTCTTTTTTTTTTCTTGTTTTTGAACGCTGACTTTTTGCAGTGCATGGAGACCAGCTGCTGGGTCTCTGCCACACCAGAGTCCGTTTGGATAAACTGGAGGAGATGCAGATGAAGAGACAGGGCTGCAGAGCTGGCGCTGAGCGCCGGGACGGACAAGCTTTCACATTGTCTTGTCTGAATGAGCAGGTATCGGACACCTCGGTCTCCTTGGACGTATACTCGCTTATCCATGCGGACTGGACACTGGCCGAGAGTTGGTGGGTGGCCGAGGGTGGAGTCTGCTCTCTTTGTTGCTTTGTTGGGTCTGCTCCTTTCTCTGGCCATGCTCCCCCAACCCCAGCAGGCGATGGTGTGGAACACCACAGAGGCCACCACAGTGTATGTATTTTTTTTATTTTTGTTGTTGTTTTACTTTTGTGGCTGTGTGTAGAAGTGGCTGGTTGCATCAGCTCTGCTTTTTTAATGTATTTATTGTCCTTTGTGTTCTTTGATGTTTTCCTGGACCCCCTCTCCAGGGGCCCAAGCTTAGACTGAAATTTTTTAAATTCTGATTCTGATTCTGATTTGTTGCATGTCCCTGCTTCCTTCAATTTGATTGCACCATGAAATATTGTTAGGTTTGCGGCTTGGCGTTGTTGGCTTCGACCTAGCATACAGAGAGGGCCGGCGATGTGCAGGTGTGCAGCAAAACAAAAACTGTACACAGATAGTACGAACAAAAAAGTGAATCAGGTAAGATCACACAAACACACAAGCACAGGAGATGAAACAAAGGCTATGCGGAACGGAGATGCTAAGCACAACTGCATGGGTGTAGTTAGCGAACAGCAATGATTGAGCAACTAGCAGACGACCAGGCTGAACTAAATACAACTCCAAGGTGCACTTCCAGCTCATTCAAACAAGAGTGAAGGTGAGACATACGCTGAAAAGCAGGAACCAGAAATAACAAAATAAAAGTCAAACACATGATAAAATATAATCCAAAAAAATCAAATTCACACTTTAGTCATGCACTTGGGCTTTCCCTCAGTCCTGTCCCATCGTCCACAGGAAGTTGCTTCATTCAGGTCCTCAGGCCATGGAAAAAACAAAAGAAAGTTCACTCAATTAGTTTTCTTTTCAGTGCTATTTTAACTATGAATTGGCAGGGGCAGATTTAGGATTAAAGAAGATCCGCTGCTTAGCCCAGGTGAGTTATGGCATCTGTGTAAAATAACTTTACTGATAGCAGACCAGTTTAATAACACCGAACACTTTTCAGATGAGATTCACAAACCTGTTGTATCACATAATGTCTCTCGCAGTACTTTTTGTTGAAATATCCATTAGAGTCTTTCCATGGTTTAAGCAGGCTGCTGAAGTGCTTCTTCTTCAGGGGAGGCTTAGGCAAGCCAGTACTGCATGATTTCCTCAAAAGTAAATTCAGATTTGAGGCTTTTCAGGAATCATCCAGGGCCCAAGAAGCCACCCCAAAACAGGCAGGGGGCTTACAATTTCACCACAGCCTTGTTATCTAAAATATGTTTTTATCTTTAAATACATTATTTGTACCACTGTAAAGTGCATAGTGTCAACATGTTATTAGCATTAAAGCCATGTGGCTATATTTCATGTGTATTTACTAATTCTCACTCCTGTTACTCAAATGAGTCCTTGGTTTAGGGCAGTGGTTCTTAACCTTGTTGGAGGTACCGAACCCCACCAGTTTCATATACGCATTCACCGAACCCTTCTTTAGTGAAAAATATACATATATTTTTTTTCAAATTCAAGACAGAGTTATTTGTTTTTTTACTGGTGCACAACATGAATCATGCATGAACATCACCTTGTTCAAAGAACAAAACCAACACAGTGCATGAACTCACAACAAATTACACACCTGCAAATCAGTGTGACTTTTGCTGTTGCCGTATCTATAATACGGCGATAGGGAGAAGTTTTTATTTATACGATGAGTCGGGTGTGTCTCGACCTCCGCGGCGGAGAGTCCGCTGAACCCCTGAGGCCGACTCTCCGAACCCCTACGGTTCGATCGAACCCAGGTTAAGAACCACTGGTTTAGGGACATTGTACAAAAAAAAAGTTGCCTGAGATGGTCCAACACACATTCATCGGGTTTCATAATGGCACCAGTTCCAACTTAAACGGTAGTAACCAGACCGAAAAAAAGAAGCTCCCGGTTCTTCATTTTGGTGCTGAATGAATCCAGACACAGTACAAGTAACGTCCCGCAACAAGTATTTGGTGGAGATTTTGTATAAGTAACATCTCGCAACAAGTACTTGGTGGAGATATTGTACAAGTAACATCCTGCAACAAGTATTTGGTGGAGATATTGTACAAGTAACATCCCGCAACAAGTACTTGGTGGAGATATTGTACAAGTAACATCCTGCAACAAGTACTTGGTGGAGATATTGTACAAGTAACATCCCGCAACAAGTACTTGGTGGAGATATTGTACAAGTAACATCCCGCAACAAGTACTTGGTGGAGATATTGTACAAGTAACATCCCGCAACAAGTACTTGGTGGAGATATTGTACAAGTAACATCCTGCAACAAGTACTTGGTGGAGATATTGTACAAGTAACATCCCGCAACAAGTACTTGGTGGAGATATTGTACAAGTAACATCCCGCAACAAGTACTTGGTGGAGATATTGTACAAGTAACATCCCGCAACAAGTACTTGGTGGAGATATTGTACAAGTAACATCCTGCAACAAGTACTTGATGGTGATATTGTACAAGTACTGTTCTGCAACAAGTACTTGGTGGTGATATTGTACAAGTAACATCCTGCAACAAGTACTTGGTGGTGATATTGTACAAGTGCCGTTCCGAGGAATGTAGTGTAGTGTCTTGACAGAAGCATATCAAAATGAACATGCTAACAGCAGACTTCGTAACACAGATAGCCAGTAGGCAAAAAAACAACACAGCACTTCTTCATTATGCATCATTGACGTTACAGCGAGTGAGGCTGCATTCAAAAACCCTGGGAATTATGAGCATCATTGTTACAAGTAAGGTTGTCAAAAATAACGAGTGAACTCATGTGATTAATCATAAAAAAACATAACATTAATCATGTATATAGGCAGATTAATTACACAAATGATTTTGTCCGCAAATGCTCCTGTACCTTAACCGCAGATTACCTGAAAAACTATTACCAAGTTTTGAGCAAATAAATGATGTGTTTAAGTAAAACGCTTAAAACATGTTCATGTATGACTCTCTGACAATAAAATTGCATTTGTGTCAAAATATTTGAGCTAATTTGAATTATGCAAGTGATTAATAACCTGTGATTAATGGTGATTCATCCAAATTCAAAAGTGTGTAAAATCTGACAGCATTAATCGCAACACAAAACTCACGTTTTGCACATTTACTATGTTCTGTATTGCTGCAATAATTAAGAAAATGGGTTGTGGATTCTATTTCTTGGTGTGGTGCGGTTGGGAGAGTGGCCGTGCCAGCAACCTGAGGGTTCCTGGTTCGATCGCCACTTACTACCAACCTCGTCACGTCTGTTGTGTCCTTGAGCAAGACACTTCACCCTTGCTCCTGGTTAGGGCCTTGCATGGCAGCTCCCGCCATCAGTGTGTGAAAGTGTGTGTGAATGGGTGAATGTGGAAATAGTGTCAAAGCGCTTTGAGTACCTTAAAGGTGGAAAAGCGCTATACAAGTATAACCCATTTACCATTTACCATTTCTGAATGTATTACTTAGTTAGCATTTGATTAAAAAAACAAAAAAAAACTACTAGTTTGTTCAACTTGAATGTCAAAAAAATCCATAGGAATCAAACGGTATTATTTTTGGGGGGTTACAAAAATGTCCATGTTTTCCATTTTAATTGTACTGTTTCGGGAATTCTTTTATCATATTTAGAATTGTAAAACAAATAATTTTAGATTTAATTTGGAAACTGATTCGGTGGAATAGCCCACAAAACACCTGAGCAAATGCAGAATAAAGCATTTAACATCCAATAATAATCAGTTGCCTTGTAGTATGAGGTAGAATTACAACACTAATCAATGTTTGAACTAGACCTTTTACCACAGCAGTACTCATTGATTAAACATTGTTAAATTAATGAGATTGAATCAAGTTGTGCCTATTTGTTTTAGTCTAACATTAGGGGGACAATTATGCAGAACGGATAAAATTAATGGATCGATACTTGATAAGGTTGGTGTAATCTTCTATTTGCAACAAAAAAAAGTAGGGGCGCGCAATCATTTTCAAGCCAATTTTAGGAATTATGGCGTCACACTGATAATACGATAACAATATAAAAAAGATGTGATTACAGAGTTAAAAAAAACCTCTTAAATGAGGCCAGATTACCTATACTGTGCAGTAGGTGAACAAATCAAGTGCTCCTACCTTGTAGGATGTTCCAAACTGTTCCTAAGATCACCGGACCTCACAGCATATTGTATACATAGCGTTGGTCGGACTTCTCTACTCATTTGGGGAAGACATCCTATGTGACACCTAAATCAAATGCCCTGCAAACACTCCACGAGGAAATAAATAAAAAATACCTTTGACATATCAAACATCACCGGCCAGCCGTTAGTATCTACATAGAAAAAAGAAGACACTATCAGTGGGCACTACCATGAATTGATTTACGTGGACTTAAACAAGTTGAAAAACTTATTCGGGTGTTACCATTTAGTGGTCAATTGTACGGAATATGTACTGTACTGTGCAATCTACTAATAAAAGTTTCAATCAATCAGTAAATGTGTGCAAGTAACATTCTCGCTAGTAACGTAGCGTCCTGACAGAAGCACGCAGAGTCCGACACTCTTTTCTAACTTTATTACCGACCTAAACACGCCAACAGCAGCCCTCAATACACTTTTAGCACCACAGTGCTAGCCTCGGCAGTAGCCACAAAAAAAACTACACACCACTTCCTCAAGCTGGGTTGCATTCAGGAACACCTGACATTTTGAGTATCTGACATTACAACTCAAGTACAGCAAGTTTGTTTGCACTTTCTTTATGTTCTGTGTTGCCGCAATAATTATGACAATTTGACGTAGATTTGATTTCTTATTTTTGAATTTAATAATGAATTTGATTGATGTCACTGAAGTATTTAAATTGCTAGTCTGTTCAACTTGAGTGTAAAAAGGCAATGGTTTGTTTTATTTTTTTACAAAAAAAATATTTTTTTAGTATGTTTGGGCACCAGTTGAGCAACGGCATTGTTTTAAAGTATCAATTTGGTACCAGCATTGGTTAATATTTAAATTATATTGAATCTTATTTAGGACATAAGCTTAACTGATTGATGAATGTGATGTTAGCTTTAACCAGTGGTGTGCCGTCAGGGCCAGCAAAGACTTCTCTGCTGGCCTAACATAACCAGAAATCAAGATAAAATAATATTTTAAATTTACTTTCCCTTAATATCTAAAAGTATTCATAATCTCTTCATGTCATATTATGCTTATTACAGTGCTGTTGTTTTTAGTTTTAGTTTGTACCAATCAGAATTCAGCTAGCTTATGTTGCCATGCTGTACCAAATCTGCCAGAGGCCTTCAGAATCAACAATGCGGGCGTCCGTGCACTGTAAGTGATCGGGGGACATACAGGTGATAGACAGTTGCGATAGCCAATCAGATTAAGAGTTGTTGTCAATAAGGCCTTCTAGATGGCCTCACGTTGAACGTGACGTTTACGCGTCCTGTGATTGGATGCTCATCGGGACCGTTAGCGGATTAATTTGAGAACACAGAGTTGAGAGACAGTTGCGATAGCCAATCAGATCACAAGTTGTTGACAGCAGCCTATCCAAGTAGCCTGATGTTAACGAGACTGTGATTGGATACTCACTTGTCATTCCAAAGTGAGTATCCATTCGCAAGTTTCAATTTAGCAGGAAGCGGGAAGTGTTGCGCCGTAGCCAGACCGCGATAGCAGAGAAGGAGAACAAAACGTTGATTAGGTGGCAGATATATATTTGCGAGGCCATTTTCAAGAAGGATATTTAAAGAGAAACTACATCTTGTGAGACCTTGTCAGCCAAGGTCGCTCAGCTGTTTCCACTCGAATAAGCCGACGACGAGGGGTACCACTGGCTTATACGGCGTCGAATAGGTCCTACTAATTGTGGGTTCAAATATTTCATTTTTTCCCTTTTAATATTTTTTTTGCAATTTCAATTTTGACCGTACCACATAAGATGTTTTAATTGCTGATGCGTTTTAATTGATTTTTAAATGCGCCATATAATAACACGTTTTGTACACTGTTGATCAAGTGAAGTGAAGTGAATTATATTTATATAGCGCTTTTCTCTAGTGACTCAAAGCGCTTTTACATAGTGAAACCCAATATCTAAGTTACATTTAAACCAGTGTGGGTGGCACTGGGAGCAGGTGGGTAAAGTGTCTTGCCCAAGGACACAACGGCAGTGACTAGGATGGCGGAAGCGGGAATCGAACCTGGCCTCGGGAAGCATCAGTATGAGCTTGAAAATAAATGTTGTGCATCATTGTAAGAAAGAATTGTATTTCTGCTGCATGCATGCTCTAATAGCGTTATTAAAGTGTGTGACACACAGACAGAGAAAAAGGGTCACAGAGTTGAAGCATTTTTAAATGTTGTCTGCTCGTCGTGGCCAGTGTGCAGATTTTGAGGCTACGGTTAGTACAATCTCCGTGCGGCCGCTACGGGGGTCACGAGTTGGGTGACTGAACACAGCAATTGGGTCTCACAAAACTCGTGGCCGGCCTCCACCCGATATCTGCTTTGGGGACTGAGAGAAAATGTTGTTCGAGAGGGTATCGTCCATCACGGTCCCCACATCGCCTGGCAACTGACGGATTGCAGGTGAAAACAGCGAGTGAAAGAGATTGAGGGGAGTGAGAAAGAGAATAGTGGGAGAAACAAGTGGAGAGAAAGAACCGTGAAAAGAGGAAGAGTCAAAGACTTCTGCACTCCACTGACTCATTGACTTTCCTCGGCCATAGGGATGCACTTATTTAGTCCACTCCCCGAATCCCACCCACTCCTCCAATTCTATCAAGAAATCCCTCTTTTCCTCACTCTATCCCTGAGCTCTCTCTCCGCTCACTTCATTCAATTACCCTTCCATCCCTCCTTCATGGGCAGCTGAACGTGAAGCTGATAGAAATTAGCAGGGCCGTTGCCAAAACTCTGCAACAGAACCACCTCTGACAGGTGACTAATTCACCTGACACTGCGGTCAATGTCAGCTGAATTAATCAACACCCACAAGAGCGGAGAATAAAGGAGGAAAAACAGTCAAAAGATGGCGAACTGGCATGAGTAGGAGTCAAAAGGACTTAAAAGTGGTGACAAAAATATGACATATAATGGAGAGGCAGAAGATGGAAGGTGGGATGGGAAGGTTTTCAGTTAAATGATACCCATTTGATGAATATGAACTAATAATTTAGCATTTTTGAATGTAATAATTAATTTGATTGATGTCACTGAAGTATTTAAATTCCTAGTCTGTTCAACTTGAGTGTCACAAAATTCCATAAAAGTAAAAAGGCAATGGTTTGTTTTGGTTTTTTACAAAACATTTATTTTTTGAGTATATGTTTGGGCACAAGTTGAGTAACGGCATTGTTTTAAAGTACCAATTTGGTACTGGCATTGGTTAATATGTAAATTATATGTATCCCTATTTAGGACAAAAGCTTAACTGATTGACGGATGCAGTGGTGTGCCGTCATGGCCAGCAAGGCCTTCTCTGCTGGTCTAACATAACCATAAATCATGATCATAATTAAAGATAAATGTAATTTTTAAATATCTAAAAGTATTCATATTCTCTTCATGTCATATCATGCTCCTTCCAATGCTGTTGTTTTTAGGTTAGAGTTTTTATCCAATCAGAATTCAGCTATCTCCAGGTCGGGGAGGAGACCCTGCCCCAAGTGGAGGAGTTGGCGTACCTCGGAGTCTTGTTCACTAGTGAGGGAAGAGTGGATCGTGAGATCGACAGGCGGATCAGTGCGGCGTCTTCAGTAATGCGGACGCTGTATCGATCCGTTGTGGTGAAGAACGAGCTGAGCCGGAAGGCAAAGCTCTCAATTTACCGGTCGATCTATGTTCCCATCCTCACCAATGGTCATGAGCTTTGGGTTATGACCGAAAGGACAAGATCACGGGTACAAGCGGCCGAAATGAGTTTCCTCCGCCGGGTGGCGGGGCTCTCCCTTAGAGATAGGGTGAGAAGCTCTGCCATCCGGGGGGAGCTCAAAGTAAAGCCGCTGCTCCTCCACATCGAGAGGAGCCAGATGAGGTGGTTCGGGCATCTGGTCAGGATGCCACCCGAACGCCTCCCTAGGGAGGTGTTTAGGGCACGTCCGACCAGTAGGAGGCCACGGGGAAGACCCAGGACACGTTGGGAAGACTATGTCTCCAGGCTGGCCTGGGAACGCCTCGGGATCCCCCGGGAGGAGCTGGACGAAGTGGCTGGGGAGAGGGAAGTCTGGGTTTCCCTGCTTAGGCTGCTGCCCCCGCGACCCGACCTCGGATAAGCTGAAAAAGATGGATGGATGGATGGAATTCAGCTAGCTTATGTTGCCATGCTGTACCAAATCTGCCCGGGGCCTACAGAATCAACACTGCAGGCGTCTGTGTATTGTAAGTGAACAGGCACATGACTTCCATCCCTTCCATGAACTAATAATTTTGCATTTAAGTGAAAATAAATACCACACATATTCCCTGGAAGTGTTGGGTAACTAACGCCAGTGGTTGTTTACATTTGCCTAATAGAAGCTTTTATTATCAAGTAAGAGTATTATTACTTTAGAGCAGAGCAGTCCTTCTCAAATAGTGGGGCCCGATGCGATGCTCGAGTGACCTCGAGGAACATGTTTTTTTTCCTTACCAGAATATGACGAAGCATATGCAGCACTTGGCTTCACTGCTGTTTCCTTTAATGTTAATAAACTTACAATGTTATGCCGAGGTATAGTTATAACAGTTTATTGACAAACTATACTATTTATAGTCACGGTGGAGAGTGGGGGGGAGGCGCAAAATATTTTCTTCTTCCTGGGGAAGCGTAACCGAAAATAATTGCTTTAGAGTAATATGACTCAAGTAAAAAGTAGTCATACAAATACTTACTTGAGTAGAAATATTCAGTGGAAAAAACTACTCAAGTACTGAGTAACTGGTGAGTAACTTCTGGTTTATCTAGTGGCTATTTTCTAATGGTACTTACACTACAACAGTATTTGGTGCTTATGTGCACCTGAGAGACAAAGCGACCCTACTTCAAAATATGACGTTACCTATGACGTTACAACTGGGCTAATGTTAGTGCAGCTAAAATATAAAAAAACATGTGTTTTCCTTTGTTAGACGTGGAACTATTGTAGGCTGAAATGTAAACATTTCTACTCGACTTTGAGCTATTGCACGATTGCAAAAGCCGCAACCAATACAAATGGCTCAACCCAAAAATAAAAAGCCACAGCACAACAACTGTAAGCCAAAACACGACAATATAAAGACGCTGTAACGTGGACGAGGAGGCATGGTGATACGCGGATTGTTCTTCCGAGATGCCACAGGAACTCCGGAGACAGTGTGCAGGTAAGAGAAGGATTTAATGTCCATAAATCAGGCAGGAACAAACAAACAAACACAAGGAGAGTGTGTGCCTAGCACAAGGAAAGCTAATGGAATAGCTAACACAAAAAACACATAAGTCAAAGCTTAGCTCAAGGAACACAAGGGACTAACGTAACAGTTGCCTAAAACAAGCAAAAGCATCAGACTGAGTGAGGGGAAAACCAGGACTATATACTGTAGCTCTCTGATTAGTGTCCGGCAGCAGGTGAGCGTCCCGAATACTAATCAGAGGCAGGTGAAAATAAACAGCACCCATGACAACCAAGAAACAAAAAACAGCGGTGCTGAAACAGAACTTGAACCACAAGTGAATCAAAACCAAAATAAACTATGATCCGGGCAACGGATCATAACAGATGCAACCGAAGTGACAGGAACAAGTTTCGGTGACAGACCACAATGGCTGAGGTGGAAAGTTTAAGTTGGAAAAGTAAGTCAAATGTGACCACTTTTTCAATCATAAATAACTTTTGCAATAACACATATACTTACACGTTTTTTTAACCTTCCATCTCAGCCACACTTGGTACGTTGGCGCAAGTTGCTCCGCTGTCACCTCCCGTTGCGTTCGTCGCATCCTTTGTGGCTTAAAGTTGTGTTACGGCTTTATATTATTGTGTTGTGGCATTTGTATTTGTTGTGGCTTTTGCAATCGTGCTGTAGCTGAAAGTCGTTGTGTTGTAATGTATGATATTGTCTTGTAACGTTTGCATTTGTTGTGATCTTTTTCTGCCACCGTTGGTATCCGCTATTCCTGTTTGGATGAGTGATGGCGTTGGGCAGACAGACTTGAGTAACGATTAACGTCCTTATCATTAAAATGGGTAAACTTTATAAAAAGTATGCCGTTTTTAAATCCAATGCTTTCGTTTTTCTAGAGTCGATGAAATCGATATATTGCCTTTTAAAACGATGTTGGATCGATACCTATCTTCCAGAAAGCCAACTGGCCGAGCACCGATCGATGTAGTTGAACCTTAGGAATATAAATCGATATATCGATAAATCTTTACTCTCCTAATCGGGATTATCACGCAGTAATAAACTAAAAAAAATATTTGAACGTAAAGACTGCTTAAGGCAAATTATTCAATAACGTGGAGACATGTTTTATTTATCAGTTTTGTTAACTTAGGTCTATAAAATAATCCTTTTATGCAAAACATTATTCCAGTTCAGAGGACACTGCTTCTTATGAGGATATGAGAAAATCCCCTCTCATTGTCTATCTGCATAAACACACTCATATCCAGTCCGCGGCCCGTGTTCAATGAACAACTTAATTTGTGGATGCATTTGTGTGCCGAGAGTAATCTGAGGAGGGATGCAGAAAGGTTGGGTACATTCATCACAAACACCATCTTAACATAAGTGAAAAATTACAGGAATCCCAATGACCTTCCAACCAATCAGGCCCGGTAATTACACTCATTCATTACAGAGACACGGAAGCATACAGAGATGACCCTTCAGGACAACAAAAATATTTATAGACGAAAACTAAGAGGAAATGCTAATGGTTCTTCTATCTGGCTGAATGAGCCGCCGACATTGTGGAATAATAACTTCCCATCAATTCCTTAGAATGTTCCAAGTAATTGTTATTTAGTATCACAAGTTCAGTTGATAATGAATTGTAGTGGAAATAGAGAATCAGATTGAATACATTACTCTGTATAATATTATCTCATAACTATTCTGTACTATAGCTAAGTTTTACCTCCATTGCTTTCAGGTTCCAGGCTTGACCGTGGTTGACAAATTTCAGTGACGTAGGATTATTTTTAATATCTGCATAGTTAGGTCGTGAGAGGGTCATGACCTAACTATGAAAATATTCGACAGTTTTGGACTTCTGTTTATTATCCTGTGTGCATTCATTTCTTGCCACTTCACCTCGGGCCCTAGCACTGCCTCCCTCACCTGTCCCTGATTGATACTTAGGACACATCACATCAGGTTGCTTCTTGTACCTGCCCTGTTCCTCTGGACAGGGCTTGATCATTATTTCTTGCTACCTTTTTGTGCACTTCCTAGCTACATAAGTTCTCATTTTCTCTCATTAAGTACATTTTTACCTGCGCGACGCCTGCCGTCTCTGCATCCTGGGGTCACGCTTCAAAGAGTTAATCTCCACCTAGACCGGCATGTTGATAGCAGTCTCGTTGGCCTAAAGCGCCACGCCAAATGTCCAATGTCATGTCTAGCTGTAGTTCGACATTGCTCACTTCAAAGTCTCACTAATGTGGAGATGTGTTATCGATGAGGCAGCAGTTGAAGATGAAGTGCATTAAAAGTTTGTTCTGCCAAAAGTTGGTCAAGTTGATTGCAGCGATGAAGATACAGTAAAGCCAAAATTAGTCACCTGTGTTGTTTGGCAGGCTTGGTGAAAATGTCTCGATCGCCAAAACATAATACTAATAGAAAATATGAAAAGTACTACACTGTAGTACATATAATACATAAATAAAACTTAATTTAACTCTCAATTTAGAGAAAACACTTTAAAACACTGTTAAATCACTGATAGCAGCTTTAAGATAAGATGTAGATCAAAATGATTTCAATTTATAACAATATTATATTATAGTCATATTATATAGTGACTATGATTTTGCTTCAGTTGTGTTTTCATTGTAAACATTTCATAACGTGGTGCCATATCCCCATGCTTTGACAGTGACATCACTATATGGAACCTAAAAAATGTTGTAGCACAAGAGCATTTTAACAATACAGAAAAAAATACACAAATAATAAGTAAGAATAAAATGGATATAAAAAATAGAAATACTGTAGCGTTGGACGGGTTGATAAAAGTCTTTAAGTTGAAGATGTCAAGAAAAGCTGTTACTCGATATTATCATAGCCAATTTTAATGATCATGTTAATTTTGAACTCACGACCATGCAAGTGAATGAAGAGCATACTTAGTCAACGGCCATACATGTCACACTCAGAGTAGCAGTATAAACAACACCAACACTGTCATAAACCCCGTGCCATATAATGAAACCACAGTAAACAACAATGACAAACACATTTTAAGAGAATATTTGCACCGCAACATAACATAAACACAAGGGAACAAATTCCCAGAAGTCCCTGCAGCACCAACTCTTTTGGGGCGCTACAATATATAAAAGAATTGAATAAAAAATTGTAATGCTTTACCTACTATGTTTCCGCTGGAACTACTAGACATACCATATTTTTCTGAGCATAAGTCGCACCGGAGTATAAGCCGCACCGGCCGAAAATGCTTAATAAAGAAGGAAAAAAACATATATAAGTCGCACTGGAGTATAAGTCGCATTTTTGGGGGAAATGTATTTGATAAAACCCAACACCAAGAATAGACATTTGAAAGGCAATTTAAAATAAATAAAGAATAGTGAACAACAGGCTGAATAAGTGTACGTTATATGAGGCATAAATAACCAACTGAGAACGTGCCTGGTATGTTAATGTAACATATTATGGTAAGAGTCATTCAAATAACTATAACATATAGAACATGCTATACGTTTACCAAACAATCTGTCACTCCTAATCGCTAAATCCCATGAAATCTTATACGTCTAGTCTCTTACGTGAATGAGCTAAATAATATCATTTGATAATTTACGGTAATGTGTTAATAATTTCACACATAAGTCGCTCCTGAGTATAAGTCGCACCCGCGGCCAAACTATGAAAAAAACTGCGACTTATAGTCCGAAAAATACGGTACACACATCATGTGAATGCAAATGCTGCTTTGTTTTGTCTGACGCTGACTCATTTTGAAGTTGTGTAGCACCCACATGCAGCTTGAGCAATTATCAGCGCTGTATCTGCACGTGCGTAAACAACGGCTCGCAACTACGAATCTGTTTTCATTGTTCACCTACAAAGATTTGATTCGTTCAAACATACCATCTCTAGCAGTGACATTTGAAGAGCGTTGAACCAAGAGACACTCTGTACGCCAAAATTATGGCGAATCATTGCTCATTTCAGGTTGTTTTTTTTTCCAAATGCTCCCCAGTAGAGCAGGACATCATGGTATGTTTCTGTTACGCCTATACTGGCTCACCTGCACTGGCTTCCTGTGCACTTATGATGCGACTTTAAGGTTTTACTACTTATGTAGAAAATACTAAACGGTCTAGCTCCATCCTATCTTGCTGATTGTATTGTACCATATGTCCCCGCAAGAAATCTGCGTTCTAAGAACTCCGGCTTATTAGTGATTCCCAGAGCCCAAAAACAGTCTGCGGGCTACAGAACGTTTTCTATTCGGGCTCCAATACTCTGGAATGCCCTCCCGGTAACAGTTAGATATGCTACCTCAGTAGAAGCATTTAAGTCCCATCTTAAAACTCATTTGTATACTCTAGCCTTTAAATCAGGGGTGGGCAATTAATTTTTACCGGGGGCCGCATGAGCAACCCGAGCACTGCTGGAGGGCCACATCGACAATATTTAAATTAAATTTTGCTCAATATTATTTTTGATGTATACCGTAAGATAAATAATAATAATAATAATAATAATAATACTTCCATTTAACCTAACTTAACTTTATACCAAAAGCACTGCTTTGGAAATCATTTGTACCCCTTTCAGAGATCACAATTAGTTCCCCTTAACGTCCTCATGTTGCACAATGAAATGTAAGCATAGGATGAAGTGTGCATTCCTGTAACTTTCTCTAGTAACAGCATTCCATGAGTAATATAAATAAATTAACATTAATAATGGGGGTCCCCACATCTGCAGCCCCCTCCAAGGTTTCTCATTGTATCCCATTGGGTTGAGTTTTTTCTTGCCCTGATGTGGGATCTGAGCCGAGGATGTCGTTGTGGCTTGTGCAGCCCTTTGAGACACTTGTTATTAAAGGCCTACTGAAATGAATTTTTTTTATTTAAACGGGGATAGCAGATCTATTCTATGTGTCATACTTGATCATTTCGCGATATTGCCATATTTTTGCTGAAAGGATTTAGTATAGAACAACGACGATAAAGATTGCAACTTTTGGTATCTGATAAAAAAAAAGGCTTGCCCCTACCGGAAGTAGCGTGACGTAGTCAGTTGAACATATACGCAAAGTTCCCTATTGTTTACAATGATGGCCGCATGAAGTGAGAGATATTCGGACCGAGAAAGCGACAATTTCCCCATTAATTTGAGCGAGGATGAAAGATTTGTGGATGAGTAAAGTGCAAGTGAAGGACTAGTGGGGAGTTGAAGCTATTCAGATAGGGAAGATGCTGTGAGAGCCGGGGGTGACCTGATATTCAGCTGGGAATGACTACAACAGTAAATAAACACAAGACATATATATACTCTATTAGCCACAACACAACCAGGCTTATATTTAATATGCCACAAATTAATCCTGCATAAAAACACCTGCGTGTTTGTTACGCTAGCTCCTAGCTCCTCTGCTAGCTCCTAGCTCCATAGAACACGCCAATACAATTCAAACACCTGATCAACACACACAATCACTCAGCCCAAAAGACCGTTCACCTAACCCAAGGTTCATAAAGCTTATATATTTTTAAAAAGTTACGTACGTGACGCGCACATACGGTCAAGCTATCAAATGTTTAGCAGCCAAGGCTGCATACACACGGTACCTGATATTCAGCTGGGAATGACTACAACAGTAAATAAACACAAGACATATATATACTCTATTAGCCACAACACAACCAGGCTTATATTTAATATGCCACAAATTAATCCTGCATAAAAACACCTGCGTGTTTGTTACGCTAGCTCCTAGCTCCTCTGCTAGCTCCTAGCTCCATAGAACACGCCAATACAATTCAAACACCTGATCAACACACACAATCACTCAGCCCAAAAGACCGTTCACCTAACCCAAGGTTCATAAAGCTTATATATTTTTAAAAAGTTACGTACGTGACGCGCACATACGGTCAAGCTATCAAATGTTTAGCAGCCAAGGCTGCATACTCACGGTACCTGATATTCAGCTGGGAATGACTACAACAGTAAATAAACACAAGACATATATATACTCTATTAGCCACAACACAACCAGGCTTATATTTAATATGCCACAAATTAATCCTGCATAAAAACACCTGCGTGTTTGTTATGCTAGCTCCTAGCTCCTATGCTAGCTCCTAGCTCCATAGAACACGCCAATACAATTCAAACACCTGATCAACACACACAATCACTCAGCCCAAAAGACCGTTCACCTAACCCAAGGTTCATAAAGCTTATATATTTAAAAAAAAGTTACGTACATACGCAAAAAAAAGTTGCGCACATACGGTCAAGCGATCAAATGTTTAGAAGCCAAAGCTGCATACTCACAGTAGCACGTCTGCGTCTTTGTCATCCAAATCAAAGTAATCCTGGTAAGAGTCTGTGTTGTCCCAGTTCTCTACAGGCGTCTGTGTATCGAAGTCAAAAGTCCTCCTGGTTAGAGTCTCTGTTATCCGAGTTCTTCCATCTTGACTGCATCTTTCGGGAATGTAAACAAAGAAGCGCCGGCTGTGTACTGTTGTTGCTGACTACGTTCGAAAAATACGTCCATTTCGCACCGACAACTTTCTTCTTTGCTTGCTCAGCTTCCTTCTCCATTATGCAATGAACATGATTGCAACAGATTCACGAACACAGATGTCCAGAATACTGTGGGATTATGAAATGAAAACAGAGCTTTTTCGTATTGGCTTCAATGTGGAAGGCATACCCGTGTTCGCCGGGCTACGTCACGCGCATACGTCATCCTCAGAGGCGTTTCGAACCGGAAGTTTAGCGGCAAATTTAAAATGTCACTTTATAAGTTAACCCGGCCGTATTGGCATGTGTTATAATGTTAAGATTTCATCATTGATATATAAACTATCAGACTGCGTGGTCGGTAGTAGTGGGTTTCAGTAGGCCTTTAAGGGCTATAGAAATAAACGTTGATTGATTGATTGATTGATTGATTTTGTAAAACAATCCATAAATCTCAAGTTGTGTACATGGCAAATGTAAAGAGTAAAACAACTTGCACTGAGCCTAGTCCAGTGGTTCTTAACCTGAGTTTGATCGAACCCTAGGGGTTCGGTGAGTCGGCCTCAGGGGTTCGGCGGAGCCTCCGCCACGGAGGTAAAGACACATCCGACTTATCGTGTAAATAAAAACGTCTCCCTATCGGCGTATTATGGATACCCCAAACAATGTTCCCCCTAATTTTCCATCTGATTTGCAGGTTGTTTGATTGATCGATTTAAACTTTTACTAGCAGATTGCAAAGGAAGAGAATACATTATATGAAACAGTACAGTTTACACAGTACAGTACATATTCCGTACAATTGACCACTAAATGGTAACACCCAAATAAGTTTTTCAACTTGTTTAAGTCGGGGTCCACATTAATCAATTCATGGTAATGTTTGTAAGGTGTGTAATTTGTTGTGAGTTCATGCACTGTGTTGGTTTTGTTCTTTGAACAAGGTGATGTTCATGCACGGTTCATTTTGTGCACCAGTAAAAAAACATATGATTTTTTCTTGAATTTGAAAAAAAAAAATCATTTTATTTTTCACTAAAGAAGGGTTCGGTAAATGCGCATATGAAACTGGTGGGGTTCGGCACCTCCAACAAAGTTAAGAACCACTGGCCTAGTCTATAAAATCCGCTACACCTCCCTGATACCGAAGTATATGTCAAACTACTTCCTTAACGTAAACGACCGCCATCACCACAACACCAGGGGGAGCTCCACAAACCACGTTAAACCCAAATTCCAATCTAACAAAGGTCTTAACTCATTCTCCTTCTATGCCACATCATTATGGAATGCACTCCCAACAGGTGTAAAAGAAAGTGCATCTCTATCCTCCTTCAAAACCGCACTAAAACAACACCTCCAGGCAACTTCAACCCTTGACTAACACCCTCCCCCTTCCACATCCAACCTCCCCGGATTGTATATAACCAAATGTAAATAATCAAATGTATTTCTAATGTATATACTTGTTCTTATGCTATCTGAACTCACTATGTTCTCTGCTCGCTGTACATATCCTACCAAGTCAGGCCTACACTGTTACAATGTCCATTTCTCAGATGATGCAATTGTTGATGACTGAAGTGCTGATATCAACCAAACCCTCCTCATCCCACCCCCTGGATTGTAAATAATGTAAATAATTCAATGTATATACTCTGATGATTATCTTGTGTGATGACTGTATTATGCTGATAGTATATATTTGTACCATGAATTGATTTACGTGGACCCCGACTTAAACAAGTTGAAAAACGTATTCAGGTGTTACCATTTAGTGGTCAATTGTACGGAATATGTACTGTACTGTGCAATCTACTAATAAAAGTTTCAATCAATCAAAAAAAATCTGCATTCTTCTCCTCTTGGCCGATCCCGCCTACTCTATTGTGATTGGTTGAGGGTTGACTGCACACCCTCCTCCATGGACTACAAACTAAAAGGTTAAATAAACAGTACATGTTTATTTCTTATTCCTTAAAATACAAAAAGAGTGGAATTTGCCGACACTGGAGTTTGTTGCCTCTTTCCCCCCCTCCGACTGATTCTGCTCTCCAATTATCTAGCTGCTGTCACGTACATTTTTTTTGTTGTTATGTGTTTTGGTGTCGTTTGCAGTCGATGATAATCTCATTGCTCAGTACACTGCACCTATAATAAGATCACCTGTAGTATGAATACATTTTCCCACTCTGTTCGTGTATTTGGATTTGCAGGGTAAATGAGTTTCTCTCAGCATCCAGGGGAGCGAGAAAGACTAAGAGAGAAGGGGCGAGCAAGGGTGGGTTGTGGGGGGGCAACACATCAAGCACGTACTTAGATTCACTTTAGAGCTTGACATCTCCGAGCCCGGTCAGTAAATGGCTTTTTTTTCAGGGGGGAGGTGTGATAGGTTTGCGTGTGTGCTAGCATCAACATGGGCAGATATCTCTGTGTGGGTGTGTATACGCGGCTGCAATGTATGTTTCTTATGTTTGTGTGTGTGTGTGTGTGTGTGTGTGTGTGTGTGTGTGTGTGTGTGTGTGTGTGTGTGTGTGTGTGTGTGTGTGTGTGTGTGTGTGTGTGTGTGTGTGTGTGTGTGTTTGTGTGTGTGCGTGTTGGGGAATGGTCCAGTTTGCCCGCTTTATATTCAACGATGTGCAAGCTTCGAACGTCAATATTCCCTGTCCATCCTTGGAGAAGTTATAGTGAACAAAAAAAAGCCCATCAGGTGCGCAGGACAGCAGATAATTGAGGTGATGATTGGAGCCGTTTAAAGACTGATTGATACAATTGATAAATGGATACCACAGCTACAAAAGCCTAACCCAAAGCCAGGGCCGGACTTACCATTAGGCAAATACAGGCAAGTTGCATGGGTCTCCAAAAGGTGAATTAAGTTTTCTTCTATTCAAAACAATTAGATTTTTTTTCTTGTGTGCTTCAAAATACATTAAAATGACCCTTGGACAACTCCAGTGCATACTTGCCAACCCTCCCGATTTTCCCGGGAGACTCCCGAATTTCAGTGCCTCTCCAGAAAATCTCCCGGGGAAACCATTCTCCCAAATTTCTCCCGATTTCCACAATATTGGGGGCGTGCCTTAAAGGCACTGCCTTTAGCGTCCTCTACAACCTGTCGTCGCGTCCGCTTTTCCTCCATACAAACAGCGTGCCGGCCCAGTCACATAATATATGCGGCTTTTACACACACATAAGTGAATGCAAGGCATACTTGATCAACAGCCATACAGGTCACACTGAGAGTGACCGTATAAACAACTTTAACACTGTTACAAATATGCGCCACACTGTGAACCCACACCAAACAAGAATGACAAACACCTTTCGGGAGAACATCCGCACCGTAACACAACATAAACACAACAGAACAAATACCCAGAACCCCTTGCAGCACTAACTCTTCCGGGATGCTACAATATACACCCCCGCTACCACCAAACCCTCCCCATCTCCCGAATTCGGAGGTTTCAAGATTGGCAAGTATGCTCCAGTGCCTAAAACAGGCATTACATGTAATAAATAAATGATAAATGGGTTATACTTGTATAGCGCTTTTCTACCTTCAAGGTACTCAAAGCGCTTTGACAGTATTTCCACATTTACCCATTCACACACACATTCACACACTGATGGCGGGAGCTGCCATGCAAGGCGCTAACCAGCAGCCATCAGAGGCAAAGGGTGAAGTGTCTTGCCCAAGGACACAACGGACGTGACTAGGAAGGTAGAAGGTGGGAATTGAACCCCAGTAACCAGCAACACTCCAATTGCTGGCACAGCCACTCTACCAACTTCGCCACGCCATGTGGTCCTTATGTTTGAACGTTATGTTTGAACGATCTGAAATTTCGGCAGGGAGTTTTTTAAAAATACAATTGCATTGTGTTTTTGATTGTAACGTTGTTAGAATAGGACAGTGTTTTTCAACCACTGTCTGGTGTGCCGTGGGAGATGATATCATTTCACGTGTTGGGTTAAAAATATTTTTTGCAAACCAGTAATTATAATCCGCAAATAATGTGCCGTTGTTGAGTGTCGGTGCTGTCTAGAGCGCGGCAGAGTAGCCGTGTAATACTCTTCCATATCAGTAGGTGGCAGCAGGTAGCTAATTGCTTTGTGGATGTCGGGAATATGGTTTGTCGTGATCACAATATGCAGACGACAGCGGGAGGCAGTGTGAAGGTAAAAAGGTATCTAATGCTTAAAGCAAAAAATAAACAAAAGGCGAGTGCCGCTAAGAAAAGGCATTGAAGCTTAGGGATGGCTATGCAAAACGAAACTAAAACTGAACTCGCTGCAAAGTAAACAAAAACAGAAGGCTGGACGACAGCAAAGACTTACAGCGTGTGGAGCAGACGGCGTCCACAAAGTACATCCATACATTACATAACAATCAATAACAAAATAGTAGCGCAAGACAAGAACTAAAACACTACACACAGGAAAACATCAAAAAACTCAAAAAAAGTCACGGCGTGATGTGACAGGTCGTGACAGTACACATACTTTGAGACAAGAGCTATAGTGATGCATGGTTGGTTATGGCTTGAATTTATATCCAACAATTGCGAGAACGACTTTTTGCTGTCAATATCGGCTGCTGAGTTTAATTTTTTAATGTTTTCTGCTAGTGGTGTGCCTCGGGATTTTTTCAATGAAAAAATTGTGCCTGATTGGAGCCTTTCTTTGCTTACTTACTAATTGATTGATTGAGACTTTTATTAGTAGATTGTACAGTATAGTACATATTCCGTACAATTGACCACTAAATGGTAACACCTGAATAAGTTTTTCAACTTGTTTAAGATCGGGGTTCACGTAAATCAATTCATGGTACAAAAAGTCCAATGTCAGAAGTGGGATTTGAACCCACGCCTCCAACTGGAGACCAGAATTCCCAAGCAGGGAAGGTGTGACCTTGAGTCTGGCGCCTTAGACTGCTCGGCCATCCTGACAGATAACTACGCGCACCTCTCTGTGACGTCAAAACGTAGCCAGACTGCAAAACCCCGTTAACGGAGGCATCCAAAACTGCGTGCAAGCTCGCGTCAAAATGCATGAACCACATGATTTGACGCATTGGCATTGTTTAACACGAGTGTTCAACATTGCAACAACCTTTCTAAGTCAGAAAATGCAAAATTGATAATGGTAGTTTCTAGGGTTGTACGGTATACCGCTATTAGTATAGTACCGCGATACTAATGAATCATATTCGGTACTATACCACCTCTGAAAAGTAGCGGTCCCCCCAAACCCCCGTGCGCGCCCCCATCGTCGTCACGTCGTGTCCTTGCTGGTTTACGAGCAGACGAGCATGTTCGGCAGTGCACAATCACGGAGTACTTACAAGGAGACACAGTGTGTAGACAGAAAAGGGGGAATGGACGCATTTTGGCTTAAAAAGTAAAGATAAAGGTGAAGTTATAACACTGAAAGGCCCTCAGGAAGAGGTGCTTTAAGACATGGCTATCTAGCTAGCGGCTAAAGTACAGCCCCAGTCCGCAGTGTTTTAGCTACTTCTAAATCACTAATCCTCGTCTCCATGGCGACAAATAAAGTACGTTTCTTACAAGTGTCATCCCTGCAGGACCGGGAATATCTAAACATGCTTCACTACACACCGTCTCACACCCGCGTCTAAATGTAAACAAACGCCATTGGTGGACACCTAACATCCACTGTAATGATACCAAGTACAGGAGTGTATCTAGTCGATACTACTATGATTACATTGATATTTTTTGGCATCACAACATCTTTTTTCGTTTTTTTAAATTTTTTATTATGTTTATAAACTCAGGAAATATGTCCCTAGACACACACACGAGGACTTTAAATATGAGTAATGTATGATCCTGTAACTACTTGGTGTCGGATTGATACCCACCATTTGTGGTATCATCCAAAACTAATGTAAATTATCAAACAACAGAAGAATAAGTGATTATTACATTTTAACAGAAGTGTAGATAGAACATGTTAAGAGAAAAAGTAAGCAGATGTTAACAGTAAATGAACAAGTAGATTGATAATTAATTTTCTACCACTTGTCCTTAATAACGTTGACAAAATAATAGAATGGAAAATGACACAATGTTACTGCATATGTCAGCAGACTAATTAGGAGCCTTTCTTTGCTTACTTACTAATAAAATGATGTATGTTCACTATTTTATTTAAGGACAAACTTGCAATAAGAAACATATGTTTAATGTACCGTAAGATTTTTTGTTACAATAAAGCCAATAATGCAATTTTTGTGGTCCCCTTTATTTAGAAAAGTATTGAAAAGTATCAAAATATTGGTATCGGGACAACACTAGTAGTTTCTAACAACATGTTACATTACAATGTTGTTTTTTATGTGGAGGACCCAATGACCAGGTTTACCTTGGGCCCCCAAATGATTAAATACACCCCTGCTCAAAGCAAAAGGTTTACGTTAGATTTTTTTTAAAGGCTTGACCAAAATAAATATGTATCACCTCATGGTCAACAGTGGTGCTGTCAAGTGGGGGTTGCAACTTACTGTGGGGTCGTTACTCCCCGATGCAGAACGGGCAACTCCGGACGAAAGCGTGAAGGTAGGATATGATTTATTCCTCATAAATCATCCAACTTACCAAAATACAGGCAAACAACAAAAGGCAAGCGTGCCTAACACACGGGAAGCTAAGGCGAGACATAGCACAGGAATCAAAGCGTAGAAAACAAGGAATACCCAACGTAACTGTTGCATTCGCAAACAATGAAGCCCGACCGAGTGTGACGAGCAACGTGAATAAATAGCTCTCTGATTAGTGCTCGGCAGCAGGTGAACGTGCCGAACACTAATCAGAGGCAGGTAAAACCAATTAGTGCCCATGGTAACCAAAACAAACCCAGAAGTGCACAAAACAGGAGCTACGGGAGTCGAAAACTAAGAGAACCTAACTCAGTGGTTCTTAACCTGCGTTCGATCGAACCCTAGGGGCTCGTTGAGTCAGCATCAGGGGTTCGGCGGAGCATCCGCCGCTGAGCCCAAGACACACCCAACTCATCGTTTAAATAAAAACTTCTCCCTATCGGCGTATTATGGATACCCCCAAACAATTTTCCCTCTGATTTGCAGGTGTGTAATTTGTTGTGAGTTCATGCACTGTGTTTGTGTTGTTCTTTGAACAAGGTGATGTTCATGCACGGTTCATTTTGTGCACCAGTAAAAAAAAAACATAACTTTGTCTTGAATTTGAAAAAAAAAACATTGAATTTTTCATTAAAAAAGGCTTCGATGAAGGCGCATATGAAACTGGTGGGGTTCGTTACCTCCAACAAGGTTAAGAACCACTGACCTAACTAAACAAAACATGATCCGGCCACGGATCATGACAGGCATACTTGCCCACCCTCCCGGTTTTACCGGGAGGCTCCCGGAATTCAGCACCTCTCCCGATAACCACTGACCTAACTAAACAAAACATGATCCGGCCACGGATCATGACAGGCATACTTGCCAACCCTCCCGGTTTTACCGGGAGACTCCCGGAATCCAGCGCCTCTCCCGCTAACTTCCCGGAAGAAATTTTCTCCCGATAAACTCCCGGAATTCAGACGAAGCCGGAGGCCACGCCCCCTCCAGCTCCATGCGGACCTGACTGGGGACAGCGGCGGCAGTCTGTTTTCACATCCGCTTTCCCACGATATAAACAGCGTGCCTGCCCAATCCCGTTTTAACTGTAGAATGATCGAGGGCGAGTTCTTGGTTTCTTATGTGGGTTTATTGTTAGGCAGTTTCATTAACGTCCTCCCAGCCCGGTAACAACACACAACAACAGCAGTCACGTTTTCGTCTACCGTAAAGCAGTTCGTCTGCCGTAAACAGCAATGTTGTGACACTCTTAAACAGGACAATACTGCCATCTACTGGATAGCCTCCGGAACACTGAAATTCAAGTATTTATTTTATTTATATGTATAATAAAATAAATATATATAGCCAGAATTCACTGAAGGTCAAGTATTTCATACATATATATATATATATATATATATATATATATATATATATATATATATATATATATATATATATATATATATATATATATATATATATATGTATATATATACATATACATATATACATATACATATATATACATATACATATATATATATATATATATATATATATATATATATATATATATATATATATATATATATATATATATATATATATATATATATATATATACATATACATATACATATATATATATATATGTATATATATATATATATATATATATATATATATATATATATATATATATATATATATATATGAAATATATATGAAATTTTCGAGTTGGTGAATTCTAGCTGTAAATATACTCCTCCCCTCTTAACCACGCCCCCAGCCACGCCCCCCACCCCCCGGAATCGGAGGTCTCAAGGTTGGCAAGTATGCATGACAGGTGAGATACGAGCCAGCTCCAGTACCAACCTGGGTTGTATTAATAGCCCATATCTCCTGCATCCATCACATACAACCACATATTGAACTATCAGACTAAGCCATGACCTGAACATCATATCCACCGTCCCAATCCCAGTGACAAGTTGCCAAACTTCAAACATCGCCCAGAAAGCCGAGCTAAAGCAAAGCAAGTTGTAAAGGTGTTTTTCATAAGCCGAGGGACAAGGGGGAACAAATGGAGGTTATTACTTTCCTCCATTCCAAATAACCCCTGACTGTCTGGCTGAAATGGATCTGGCAAAAAATGTCTTTATAGCTCACATCCATACCTGACACCTGCTACTGACATTTTTTTATTACCTATTTCTGCCTTTTTTTTTTACCCCATTTGTCCTGGCCCACACGCAAATGTTATCACCGAGATGTCATCAATTGTACACACGAGATCGGCTGATTTAGTATTTTCTGCAACACATCTCTTCAAAGTCCTTGGACGTCTTTGCTAAAAACTTTATATTCCGCCCGCGGGCCTATCCGTCAAGTTTGTGAAGCACGGCGCTTTAACCTGACTTACATGCGGGTGTCGTGTTTCTGGGAATCGATGGGTGCTCTTGAGTCCACCCGCAGCGCGCTATCAATAACCTCATCGCACGTTTATGGCGACGCGTCACACAAAAAAAGTGGTGGGACGTCTACGTGGCGTTCTGTCGTCGCGAAAGCATTATGTTATCAATAACGCTCAGTGTTGTGCGATGACACACGGGTGCTGTCGCTCGCAGACGCGGTATCGATAACTCAATATTTCAGGCGTGCCGTGCCCTCGGTGTGGCGAACGGGTGCGGGCTGGCAGGCGAGGACAGCGAGGGACACTTCCCTGACAAGCTGTAGCACCTTTCAATACCTTCACTCCGCGGGACGCGCGGGTGAAGTTGGCGCCGTCAGCAAGTCAAACGCCCACGCGCTCACATTTACATCACATCCGTCCTGCTCCTCATTCTACTGCACACTTCACCTTTAAAGCTGACTGATCTCCGAGGGCGACCTCCTCTAACTCCCCACTGAGACGCCGCCCCGCCTCCCTCCTGGCTGAACCATCCTCAACCGCCTCCTGATTATTGACCCAAGCTGTCACCCTGACCGGCACCCCTGACCCCCCTGTGCGGTGTGGGATCCATGGCAGGGCCCAAGGATCAAATGATTTTCTCGCTCCTCCTGCCATCCTGTTTTCCCAGTGAGCTGATTGCAAATGACAACATTAGAAAAGAGAATAATGAACAATCCGCAAACAATTTGGCCCGTTGGATTTGTGAACACAGATATCGGAAGAACTTTGAAAGGGAAAATGTGTGTTTTGGAAAAATATGTTAAAACTCCACCAAGTAAATACTGTATGGCAGGGATATTCAACTACCGTATTTTTCCGACTATTTAGTCGCAGTTTTTTTCATAGTTTGGCCGGGTGTGCGACTTATACTCAGGAGCGACTTAGATGTGAAATTATTAACACATTACCGTAAAATATCAAATAACATTATTTAGCTCATTCACGTAAGAGACTAGACGTATAAGATTTCATGGGATTTAGTGATTAGGAGTGACAGATTGTTTGGTAAACGTATAGCATGTTCTATATGTTATAGTTATTTGAATGACTCTTACCATAATATGTTACGTTAACATACCAGGCACGTTCTCAGTTGGTTATTTATGCCTCATATAACGTACACTTATTCAGCCTGTTGTTCACTATTCTTTATTTATTTTAAATTGCCTTTCAAATGTCTATTCTTGGTGTTGGGTTTTATCAAATACATTTCCCCCAAAAATGCGACTTATACTCCAGTGCGACTTATATGTTTTTTTCCTTCTTTATTGTGCATTTTCGGCCGGTGCGACTTATACTCCGGAGCGACTTATACTCCGAAAAATACGGTACATTGTTTTGGGGGCCAGATTTTCAGAAAGCTAAGAACCCCTTCTCCCTTCACTATTAGTCTTTTTTTATATACCGTATTTTCCGGACCATAGGGCGCACCGGATTATAAGGCGCACTGCCGATGAATGGTCTATTTTTTAAATCTTTTTTCATATATAAGGCGCACCGGATTATAGGGCATATTAAAAGAGTCATATTATTATTATTATTTTCTAAATGTAAAACACTTCCTTGTGGTCTACATAACATGTAATGGTGGTTATTTGGTCAAAATGTTGCATAGATTATGTTTTACAGATCATCTTCAAGTCGCTTTCTGACAGCCGCTTCCGGATGCGCCGTTTTGTGGGCGGTCTTATTTACGTGGCTCACCTTCGGCAGCGTCTTCTCCCCGTCATCTTTGTTGTAGCGGTGTAGCGTGCAAGGACGGGAGTGGAAGAAGTGTCAAAAGATGGAGCTAACTGTTTTAATGACATTCAGACTTTACTTAAATCAATAACGGAGCAGCATCTCCTCATTCGGAAACAACAACACCGGAAATGTGTCCCATGAAAAAACGTCCGACCGGAACTCTAATAACTAAAGTTCCTTGGGTGATTAATGTAAACTCACTACACCGGTATGTTTTAGTGCTTTCATGGCGAGTTTACTGACAGATATAAGTAAGAACTTTACACTACTTTATATTAGAAATGGCAACAGCGGAGGATGAATGTCCCATAACAAGAAGATAGAGAAAAAGAAGAAGCTTATCGAAAAACATGTTTTATTTTGCTGGCCTGTAATGAGATGCATGCCAAAATAAGAAATCATGAATGTTTTGAACATGAAGTGCAATAGACTGAAATTTGCTGAGGTGTGGTTGGGGGGGGGGTGTATATTGTAGCGTCCCGGAAGAGTTAGTGGTGCAAGGGGTTCTGGGTATTTGTTCTGTTGTGTTTATATTGTGTTACGTTGTGGATGTTCTCCCGAAATGTGTTTCTTGTTCTTGTTTGGTGTGGGTTAACAGTGTGGCGCATATTTGTAACAGTGTTAAAGTTGTTTATACGGTCACCCTCAGTGTGACCTGTATGGCTGTTGAACAAGTATGTCCTGCATTCATTTGTGTGTGTGAAAAGCCGTAGATATTATGTGATTGGGCCGGCACGCAAAGGAAGTGCCTTTAAGGTTTATTGGCGCTCTGTACTTCTCCCTACGTCCGTGTACACAGCGGTGTTTTAAAAAGTCATAAATGTATTTTAAATTTTTTAAACCGATACCGATATTTATGAAACCGACACCGATAATTTCCGATATTACATTTTAAAGCATTTATCTGGTGATAATATCGCCAGTCCGATATTATCGGACATCCCTAAATGTGATCAATCACAAAAAATGATCACATTAATCATGTATTAACACAGATTCATCATTTGTTGACCCCACATGCTTTATGTACACAAAGTAAATAAAATGTTTGTGTGTGACATTTTGACCCAAAAATGGAATTTGTGTCGAAATATTGTGGTCGTTTTTCAAGTAATATAATCTGATTAATCACCATTCAAAAGTGTGATTATTCGGATTATTTTTTTAAAATCATCGTTTGACAGCAATAGTTCAAATGAAATCAAAATACCACCAAAAACCTACCAAGCCACGGGATGTTCCTGCTACTTTTTATCCGTCCACAGAAACAGGACGGTGATCGTCATTAATCAAAAGTTGCAAACACACTTTGCTCTGTCATAAGTCTTGCAGGATGCTTTTCCCTTGATTGATTCCTATACACACATACTGTCTGATTACCATAATGTGTTCTTGTGGCAAAAATCCTTGCAGCAGGCTGGGGGTTGGGGGGGTGGTGGTCTTGTTGTTAAGGGGTTTGGGGGCGTGTGGGGTGGGGGGGTTGGCGCTTGTGAAGTAAATAACAAATGGCCCCAACCCCACCTCATCTGGAGTGATTTCAATCCAATGTTCCATCATAGAGAGTAGGGAGAGGCGAGTGTTTGGGCTTTGAGCTATCAATTACAGATATGTGTAGGCAGACAGACACTATCATTTCACTGATTGTCACCAGTCCACCGCAGTGACGTGAGGAAGTGATTCATCACCGAATTTCCACAGACACTCCGAGAAAGATGACACGGCGGAAGGGCCCGCGGAGTCGTGGGAGACACTCGAGGAAGGAGTCTTTAACATGCTCGGAGGCCAGGCAAATTGTAATGCCGACGTTTCGCCTCCCAATTGCTCTTGACTGAGTCACTTGGTACATTGGCTTCAACCTGCACCGCTGCAAACATGTCTTAGATCTGTGGCATTAGAAACCAAGAAAGTTACTATTCTTTATTTTAACAATTTATTTAGAATTTATTTTAACATGGAAGTACTGGGAGATTATGCAAGCTGCCCTTTGTTTCAATACATTGTTTATATTCATTTGTCATTGATTATTTTCTCCACTTGCATTCTTACAGCACATAATAAAAATACTTTTAATGGTACAGTCATGACAAACACTAAATAGGAGGCAGCCACCACGTTTGACATACTTTGCATAAAAGTCACAATTTCTCCATAATTGTTGGTCCAAAGCGAATGAGGATTTTGGCAAAAGGAGCTATGCGTACACTGCACTTCCTCATTTGACATCGGTTTTATTTAAGAGTTTTTTTGGCGTGTAAACATGCATATCCATACACAGTTAACTTACTGTTTTTTTTTTGTTATTGATATGTTTTATTGATTTTCATGATTACAAACATACAAGCAAATCAACAATAAATTAATTATGGATTGAACATGGCAAAAATAAAGTACCGAAAAAATATGTTTTCAATATGTATTCATACATATAAATATATGTATATATACTGTATACGTTAGGTCATGAAAAAACACAAAGGTTATTTCATCCCCACAAGCCTGTTTCGCAGGTTTCCCTGCTCTTAAGGGGATTTTTTATATATATACTGTATATATATAACGTAAAAAAAGTTAAGTTAAAGTACCCATGATTGTCACACACAAACGACGTGTGGCGAAATTATTCTCTGCATTTTAGCCATCACCCTTGATCACCCCCCGGGAGGTGAGGCGAGCAGTAAACAGCAGCGGTGACCGCGCCCGGGAATAACCACAAGGCCATATATATATATATATATATATATATATATATATATATATATATATATATATATATATATATATATATATATATATATATATAACCCCAAAAGGGACAAGCGGTAGAAGTTGGATGGATGGATGGATATATATGTAATATATATACACTACCGTTCAAAAGTTTGGGGTCACCCAAAAAATTTTGTGGAATAGCCTTCATTTCTAAGAACAAGAATAGACTGTCGAGATTCAGATGAAAGTTCTCTTTTTCTGGCCATTTTGAGCGTTTAATTGACCCCACAAATGTGATGCTCCAGAAACTCAATCTGCTCAAAGGAAGGTCAGTTTTGTAGCTTCTGTAACGAGTTAAACTGTTTTCAGATGTGTGAACATGATTGCACAAGGGTTTTCTAATCATCAATTAGCCTTCTGAGCCAATGAGCAAACACATTGTACCATTAGAACACTGGAGTGATAGTTGCTGGAAATGGGCCTCTATACACCTATGTAGATATTGCACCAAAAACCAGACATTTGCAGCTAGAATAGTCATTTACCACATTAGCAATGTATAGAGTGTATTTCTTTAAAGTTAAGACTAGTTTAAAGTTATCTTCATTGAAAAATAAGGACATTTCAATTTGACCCCAAACTTTTGAATGGTAGTATATATACATATATATATGTATGTATGTATGTATGTATGTATGTATGTATATATATATATATATATATATATATATATATATATATATATATATATATATATATATATATATATATATATATATATATATATATATATATATATATATATATATATATATATAAAATAAAGATAAGTTTTTTTCATTTTGTTTATTGCGCCGTCAGGAGCATGTTAGACCTCCTGCTGGTCACTAAACACTGCATAAATGTAAACATCAATTACGGCCGCAAAATTATATATTGAATAAATAAAAGCATGTTTTATTGTAAGTTTATGAACTTGAGTATGTGTAAAATTATATATATTTGTCAGCAAAACGACCAGATCCCAGAACGACCGCAATGCACGCATCCGGTAGCAAACATGGCTCCTGCTGAGTAAGCACTTTTACTGCCAGAGTGTCTACCTTTAAGTCTGTGTGGTATAAAACGAGTAAAGCATCAATACAGTATTTGTTTTCAATTTTTTTGTTGAAATCTGGTCTTTTTAAGGTTAAAACAAGGATCTCTTGATCATTCAATGTTATTGAATTGGCCACAAAACATTGCAACATTTGCTGCAACTTTCTAAAAAAGCTACCGCAAATTCAGGCATTTTTGGCTAGAAGAAGCACAATAAAATCTAATCCTGGTGGGAGTGAAATATGAGCTTCAGTAGGTAAATATTAGCCTAACTGTATACCATTAAATCCCAGCACAAATAATAGTTTATTGTCCTAACACTATCTGCATTCAAAGTGTATCATAAAAACACATCCGAGGCTATGTTAGTAAATCAATTGTGTACCCTTGTTGCAGCAATTCTCTCACATAAAAAACAATACTTAGTTTATTCCTCTCTTTCTGAGGTCATCCTTCTTCAGAGATTCATACCAAGATGGCTGTAAGCACAGATGATACCGCCAGGGCAAACTTTATTCCTCCCCGCTGCAATTGGGTCTGTGAGCTGTGACTCTATCAATCTGCTGGCGCTCGAGAAGATTGCCTAATCCGGTAGCCGTGGGACTCTTATCATCAGTCTGGCCCCTCATTGAGCATGTGTGTGTGCGTGCGTGTGTGTGCGTGTGTGTGTGCATGTGTGACCAGCCGTAGCATCACTAGCGGCAAATGCATGTCGAGCGCTTCTGTTTACCATTATCACCCTCATTTGTAAACACAGTCATCCATCAGGCGCTGGCCCCCTACTTATGCAAACAGATGAAGAAGGTGTATGTTCTTATAATTTGCTCTCATTTTAGGGAGACTGAATAATAATAATAATTTCTCTGTGCGATGTACACCCCACCTTGTCTCCTCCTGCTCATTTGTTGTTGTTTTTTACTTTCATTCAATCTCTTGCATGGGGATATTGTAATGATGAAGCGGCGTAATTTGACACCGATGGATTAAAATGCAACATCGTCATCCGTCTGCCTGCCATGAATGAGTCTCGCGACACACACATAGTAATTTCAAATCTGTGACATGAATCACGCTGCCACGGTACGAGGATGACAATTGTCTTTAACCTACTAATATTTACATTGTGTGCACCACCGCATTATTATTGATTTAAGGGTTTGCTTGGATGTATTGAATGTAAAAATTAATACTTGATTGAACATATTTAGTTTTTTTATTCGGGATATAATGTTACACTCAAGTGTAATATTTGTCTTAAACGGCAGTGTTTCGTAACTATAGGGCCGGGGTCCAATACCCCATTTACAATTAGTGATTTGTATATTAACCAAGTATTAGTGATATTACGCAGACAAACTATTTTTGGTTTGGGGGCGGCGTGGCGCGGTTGGTAGAATGGCCGTGCCAGCAACCTGAGGGTTTCTGGTTCGATCCCCAGCTTCTACCAACCTAGTCACGTCCGTTGTGTCCTTGAGCAAGACACTTCACCCTTGCTCCTGATGGGTCGTGGATAGCGCCTTGCATGGCAGCTCCCGCCATCAGTGTGTGAATGTGTGTGTGAATGGGTGAATGTGGAAATAGTGTCAAAGCGCTTTGAGTACCGTATTTTTCGGACTATAAGACGCTCCGGAGTATAAGTCGCACCGGCCGAAAATGCACAATAAAGAAGGAAAAAAACATATATAAGTCGCACTGGAGTATAAGTCGCATTTTTTGGGGAAATTTATTTGATAAAACCCAACACCAAGAATAGACATTTGAAAGGCAATTTAAAATAAATAAAGAATAGTGAACAACAGGCTGAATAAGTGTACGTTATATGACGCATAAATAACCAACTGAGAACGTGCCTGGTATGTTAACGTAACATATTATGGTAAGAGTCATTCAAATAACTATAACATATAGAACATGCTATACGTTTACCAAACAATCTGTCACTCCTAATCGCAAAATCCGATGAACTCTTATACGTCTAGTCTCTTACGTGAATGAGCTAAATAATATTATTTGATATTTTACGGTAATATGTTAATAATTTCACACATAAGTCGCTCCTCAGTATAAGTCGCACCCCCGGCCAAACTATGAAAAAAACTGCGCCTTATAGTTCGAAAAATACGGTACCTTGAAGGTAGAATCAGCGCTATAAAAGTTTAACCCATTTACCATTTACGATAGCAACACCGTGATCACCAGCTTGTGTGCCTATGTTGACATCGACTGGTAAGCTGCTTCCTCGCCTAGGTGCTCGTGAAAAGTTATTCTTCATCGTAAATCGTGCCTCTCACCTGGATAGTAGAAGAACGTGGATGTATTCCGACAAGTTGGTACACTTTGACAGCCAATTTAGACCCAGAAATAGCTAGAACGCACGAAAAGACGCTTGGTACCACCACCCTTTCCTTCACGAGGATTATGAGTCCTTCTTCATCTAAATGGGAATATAACAAGATTCTATAAGTCATCATCCTAGTGACAGCAGACATTGTACAGTAAGTGATATTTTATTATGTTTTTCGTTTCTCATAAAGTCTGCAGTGAGTAATAATCAGTGATGTTGTCAAAGAAAAACGCAAACGTTTTCCCAAACTTGTGAACAAGACCCCGAGGTACTTGAACTCCTCCGCTTGGGGCAGGATCTCCTTCCCAACCCAGAGATGGCCCCCCACCCTTTTACGGGCAAGAACCATGGACTTGGAAGAGCTGATTTTCATCCCAGCCGCTTTATGTGACGAGCACAAAAGTCCAATAACAAAACACCACTCTGGTTCAGATCAGAGCGGCCATGTCTCCCAATCACGCCTCTCCAGGTCTCACTGTCGTTGCCAACTTGAGCGTTGAAGTCCCCCAGTAGAACAAGGGAACCACCAGCACTCTCCAGTACTCCCTCTAGGGACTCCAAAAAGGGTGCTCTGAACTGCTGTTTGGTGCGTAAGCAAAAACAACGGTCAGAACCCATCCCCCCCACCAGGAGGCGGAGGGAAGAAACCCTTTCGTCCACCGGGTTAAACTCCAACGTGCAGGTTCGGGGTCTGAGCCGCAGGGCAACAAATATTGCTACCCTTGCCCGTCGCCTGTCACTGCGGGCAACACCACAGTGGAAGAGAGTCCAGCCCCTATCGAGAGGACTGGTTCCACAGCCCGTGCTGTGTGTCCAAGTGAGACCGACTAGATCCAGCCAGAACTTCTCTACCTCCAGCACCAGCTCAGGCTTCTTCCCTCCAGCGAGGTAACGTTTCTCGTCCTAAGAGCTAGCTTCTGTAGCCGAGAATCGGACCGTCAAAGCCCCTGCCTTCGTCTGCCGCCCACCCGACTTCTATGCCCACACGTTGGCTCTTCGGACTGGGTTCTGGCCACCAGGCGCTCGCCATTGAACCCCACCTCCATGCCTGGCTCCAGAGGGGGACCTTGGTCCTCGATTTTTTGTATTCATAGAAGTCCATGAGCTGCTCTTTGTCTGGTCCGTCACCTATGACCTGTTTGTCATGGGAGACCCTCCCAGGGGCATAAAAGCCCCGGACAACATAGCTCCTTTTTGGGACACGCAAACTCCTCCACCACGGTAAGGTAATCAACCTAATTATTCGCCAAAATATACGGTCGTGGGAAGAAATAGTGTACGAATGAGCGAAAACAGGCAAAAACTGTAAGAACTCACATCAATGTTCCACCACTCGTGGCTCCGATTGCCCACTAACACTTTTCTTCGAATTAAGTGCCCCACAAACTCTGAGAGCCAAAAAAAATTGCCGTCTTCCTTCTTAATATCCTACTGCAATTAATTTGGCGGAGAAAACGTTGATTGTGGTGGCACAAAATCTTTCAAATGACTACAAAGATTTGAAGCTATTTTTTACTTCAGTCAGTTCAGGGACACAGTCCGTTCGCATTAGAAATCACTTTTTTGTCATGTGAACGTCTACAAAAATATATCATATTGCGTATCATTCGATTCATAGCTGTACCGAACTAAAACTACTGTATGGAATAGTTCAAAATTGTTCAATACGGTGTTTATCACTGTTAATTGGTTACAGACCTAACCAAGGTAAATTAATTTCTGCAAATTAGAAATCAATATGTAACGAGGTCGTGGAATGACGATGCCGAAGGTCGTCCTTCCAGGATGCGGCGGAATGACAGGAAGCAGCTTTCAGGTAAGAAGAATGATTTATTCCTATAAATCAGGCCGGAACAAACAAACACAAGAAAACAAACAAAACAAGCGTGCATAGCTAACGGGATAGCTACACAGGGAAACTAAGGCGGAACTTAGCGCAAGAAACACAAAGAATAAACGCGACAGTTGCATGAGAGCAAACAAAAGCACCAGGACGAGTGAGGTGAAAAGGCAGGACTAAATAGCTCTCTGATTAGTGCCCAGGAACAGGTGAGCGTCCCAAAGACTAATCAGAGGCAGGTGACACTAATAAATAACCATGGCAACCAAGGAGACACAATACAGGGGTGTTGAGACAGAACTAAGCCAACAAGTGACATAAAACGTAAACAAACTATGATCCGGGCAAGGGATGATAACACAATAATTATAAATCAAATACTTTCTTAGTTGAAGCATAAACAACCTTGTTCACGACCTTCAAAATAAAATGTTTGACATGAGACACCCATTTAGTCACCTTTACACACCTTTAATCCAATACAGTGGGGATTCTCAAACTGTGGTACATGTACCACTAGTGCTACACGGGTCAAGCTAGTGGAATGCCAAAGAATCACTTGTTTAAAATACAGTGTTTTATTCTCCTATATTCAAACACAGTGTTACTGTTCAAACCGTGTGTACTGTTACAGCGGCCAAATATATTAAATATACTTGTTAAATAAAACCTCTAAACCAATCAGTGGCCACGGTACTAAACAGTGCTGTCTGATTAGTTTGGTGTCATCTAGTGGCCAATACAAATGTATTATTGATATTTTGGTTCATTTAGCTTAATTTAAGCCAAAAATACATTGAAAAAGCTTTAACAAAAATCTGTCAGAAGCTGCAAACTTTGATGTACGATGTGGCGAGGGACGACTAAGTAGAACCCGTAACAATATGTGTATTGATGTTTCCCCCACTGCAACAACCTCAATCCAATCCCACTGTTCCATAATCAATATTATCATCTTGCGTTTGAGCTGCAGGTGTTTCGACTCCAACAACTTGTCTTTGTAAGCCGCTCAGGCCGCCAGCAATTTAGTCATGCTCCTGCAAGGAGCTTTGGTCGTGGCTCCTCGATAAGAGCCCACACCATTGTGCTCAAGGATTTGTCTGATAGCGCTGATAGTCATCAGGAGCATCATTCTGAGGTGACATGCAGTGAGGGCCATGGGAAAAAAGATCAGCGAGTTATGAGCAGGAAAAATCTTGCCATCTGTTTTCTGCAGATCAGTGGTCAAGACTACTTTGTCTTTACTGCACATACTACTGAATGTCAAGGGCAAGAAGATTATTGCCTCCAAAGTATAAAATCGTAACTAATATTTAGACTGAGTCACAGTTCTGATCCTTACTCATTCGTCTTAGCCCTTCGCCTTCAATTTTGCGCGTTCATGTCGAGGAAGTGGTGTCCCTATTTTCTTTTAAGGTTAAAGACTGATCTATGCTCTCATGTCATGTAGCTTGTAGCTCTTCCGATACGTGACTTGCAGTTCTCTTCCAAAACACTAGAGGGGAGTGTTTTCCTGAGTGATCAACCACAACTCTTGTCGACTAGCCATTAGCTTCCCGTGTGTTGTAAACAATGGCAACTGAAATCCCATCCACATTGTTGTTGGAGCCGGAACGACTTATTTTGAAACAACGGGCATTTTTATTGTCCATATTGCGAAGACGTTCAAGTGACCCCCTGAACGAGAGGATGGGCGGGAAGGAAAACCCGGAAATGATGTCCTAAAAATTATATGTTTTATCAAGTATTCAATTCTTAGCTAACCCACGTGAATACTGCCATGGTTAGAATATTGTTTACATTTTAAAATCGCTTTTCGCACAAGCGAGTTAACATGGCTGCAGTGAGTAAACTACAATATCAGACTAGCAGCAAAAGGACTTCACTACAATTTACTACATTTCATGGATGATTAGCAAGCTCATCTACTTTCATTGATTACATCAGCCATTTTTAGAATGTAGTTTTTTATTTTGAAAATCGCTTGTCGTGACGACTGAGCTAACAGCTATTGTACATATTGTAGCTTCTGAATACTGTGACATTTCAGTTCAGTTCAGTTCAATTTCAGTTTATTTCGAACATGCATACGCTACAATGTAATGCATCACATTTGCTTTTTATAGCTTATTATCTGTTGCGGGAAACGAATGGCGTCTCATTTCTTAGGCAGTGTTTCCCACCACAAAGTGTGTGTGTCATTCTGATCATATGATTTTTCTTACTACACATTTTGAAGCATTTGTGTGTAGTTCTGATCATACACATGCACATTAGGCAATGTGATGGGAAGCTAGGCTTGTGCAGCCCTTTGAGACATTTGTGATTAAGGGCTATATAAATAAACTTTGATTGATTGACTTTGAAAGAATGCAGGAGTTGTGAAGGTATTCGTGTTGGAGGTATGGAGAGGGGCCATTTTTTTGTTGAACAATCAGAGATAGAGGATGCATCCGTGGTATTATATAGATCATTGAATCTCCTGGATTGTGATGTTTTTGACTGGATGTGAATTGATGTAGCTTGTGCCCGATTGTTCAAAGAATGACAGGTAGGTGGTCGATCAACAATCACTGTATTAAAACAAAAACATGCCAAAACATGTACAATTGTCTCACTTAAAGTACAAAACTCAAAACCAGTGAAGTTGGCACGTTGTGTAAATCGTAAATAAAAACAGAATACAGTGATTTGCAAATCCTTTTCAACCTATATTCAACTGAATAGACTGCAAAGACAATATACTTAACATTTGAACAGGTAAACAGCATTTTAAGTATCAATTATATAAGTAATGACTATTTTCCAATTTAATATATGCATTATACCCTCTGATAACTTACACATGGGTAACTTGCACATCTGTGAAGGCACCATTAATGCTGAAAGGTACATACAGGTTTTGGAGCAACATATGTTGCCATCCAAGCAACGTTATAATAGACGCCCCTGCTTATTTCAGCAAGACAATGCCAAGCCACGTATAACAACAGCGTGGCTTCATAGTAAAAGAGTGCGGGTACTAGACTGGCCTGCCCATAGTCCAGACCTGTCTCCCATTGAAAATGTGTGGCGCATTGTGAAGCCTAAAATACCACAACGGAGACCCCGGACTGTTGAACAACTTAAACTGTACATCAAGCAAGAATGGGAAATAATTCCACCTGAAAAGCTTCACAAATTGGTCTCCTCAGTTCCCAAACGTTTACTGAGTGTTGTTAAAAGGAAAGGCCATGTAACACAGTGGTGAACATGCCCCCGTGCCAACTTTTTTGCAATGTGTTGCTGCCATCCAATTCTAAGTTAATGATTATTTGCAAAAAAAAAAAAAAGAAGTTTCTCAGTTCGAACATTAAATATCTTGTCTTTGCAGTCTATTCAATTGAATATAAGTTGAAAAGGATTTGCAAATCATTTTATTCTGTTTTTATTTACGAATTACACAACGTGCCAACTTCACTGGTTTTGGTTATTGTACACACTTTCCCTTCTGTCTACCCTGCAGTCATCCAATCACCAGTCAGGACGCATTCAGTGACTCTAGAACTGTCAGAAAATACAACTCTGAAGCCGGAATGAACATCAACGGGTATTTATTTTTTTTAAGTGCACATTTCCTCCACACAGGTGTTAAAAAAACAGAGTTTAAAGAATTCATATCACATAAAAAACATATTTACAGGCTACAGATGCCAAGCACGGAACACCTTTGTTCATCAACATAGTGATATATTAGATGTGCAATGACGTGTACATTATCTTTATAATCAACCCACAAGAGATGAACACTTGCTCAACAGCACAGAATCTTACCTCAAACATTTATGAAGCCATTGGTAAGTATCGAGCTTAAACAAAAGTGCATGGAAGGAGATCAATAGGATTTCAAACACCAAATACAGTATGGGCAGCTCTGTAACTATACATCACATAATGGTAATTGTAGATTATTGGGATATATGGGTAGGTGTTAAAAAAGAACAATATACACCAAATCGAACCAAAAAACGTGACCACACACCGTGATAAGTTTCGAACTGTAAATTTTGTGAACCGTTCCACCCTTTGCCTCTGTTTCGAGGGGTGATGGTCCATTTACCTCTAATGTTGGAATGACGTCACAGCCGAGCTATGACCGTTTCAGTTACGAGGTCAGAAATCAAGATGGCCAGATCAACGAACGTTATATCGCTAAAACACAGAGTTTGAGGAACAGAGCCACTCTTCAGGCTTACACACAAACGTAAAATACATTCACGGAAAATACACGCCACACACACATACCACGCCTTCGTCGCTTCACCCCCCATGGTATGATGGACATGGAAGCAGCGCCCTGGGTGTCAGCAGCTTCGGGGCGGGATACCTGCCCCTCCCCCTTGTTGCAAGTCTCAAGTTGTGTGTCGTAATATGTATATGTGCTTTGCTTGAGTTTTTTTCCTGGTCTCAAACTGAGCCCCTCCACAGTAGTTTAGTTTAGGACTTGCTTTTTTGTCCTCCTCACACCATGGTTGACATTTTTCCCACTCTTTGGGGCGCCACCCTTGAGGCGACCTATCAGTATTTCTGTTCTGTCCACCCTTTATGATGATGTACATTATGTCTGATTTTCAACGGGTTTGTACTGAAATTGTAATTTTGTTTGTACTTTTCAAGTGCAATGACAATAAAGTTCCATTCCATTCTATTCCACATGAAATGTCCAACAATACATCTTATACGGCTGAAGTAGTAGTAGTCAGACGTGCTGATAACGGACATTACAGAAGATTCTATTATTGTTTACATACAGAGCAACCATCTTTGAAAGCCAACTTGGGGGTGATGAACACTCTCTGAGTAGGAAAGTCGACCTCCAATTGAAACTTCCGACTAGGACCTCGGAAATTCCTACTTCCCGGTACAGATGGAACGCACATTGGGCCCCATTCAGCAACCGTTCTTAAGAACAAATGTTGTTCTTAGGCCCACTTACGAAGTTTTTAAGGAGATTTTTGTATTCACCAATGTTTTCTTAACTGGGATTTGTTCGTAGGTAAGAACAAAATCTACGAGTGCTCCAGAGCACTCTTAGGGTGGCCTATTTGTTATTAAGTGTGACAAGTTCCCTTACTTCTATTGCCTAATGATAAATTAATATCATAGATAGATAGATAGATAAATAGATAGATAGATAGATAGATAGATAGATAGATAGATAGATAGATAGATAGATAGATAGATAGATAGATAGATAGATAGATAGATAGATAGATAGATAGATAGATAATAGATAGATAGATAGATAGATAGATAGATAGATAGATAGATAGATAGATAGATAGATAGATAGATAGATAGATAGATAGATAGATAGATAGACAGACAGACAGACAGACAGACAGACATATAGCAAAATGAGCAATATATAGACATTTCAAATTATCGTGTGTGTGCACGCGCGCGCACACACACACACACACACACACACCATTTCTTTTTAACGTCCCCAACTGTGCGGACCTCGCCACTTGACACCATGTTTACGGCACCGGTTATAGTATATTTCTGAACTCGACCAGTTTTTATTCCGCTTCGGGGTTACCTCAGCAGTCCCCCCTTCCTTAAACTTACGTTTTGACATTATGTATTTCCCCCGCGGGATAATACGAATTTCTCTTCTGTAATCTGTTTGTGTTTTCTCTATGTGTTTGGTGTTCGGCTTTTCCGCCGGAATTGTGCCCTTATATGGGGAATTAAGGGCGTTTACCTATGCAAATTACGTAATTAAGGGTGTTTACATATGCATATTGGGGAAATAAGGGCGTGTTTGTATGCAAATTATGATAGACACGCACGCGCTAACCATTTGGCATTCAGCAATTTAAGAACAGCAGGTGCGAACAATTTGGCCGTTTAAGAACACGTCATGAATTTGAATGGACTCCTCTTAGGAAATCACTTAGGAAGAAAGATAAGAGGAAAAGTTAGGAACGTATTGCTGAATGGGGCCCAATGAGAAGTATGTGATAAAGTTAAGGCGGCAAATCAATGACCTCTCGTGATTTAGATAGATAATGATGTTTAATCTGTTGGATTGAAAACATATCTTTTTATGAGAGGGACTCCCACTACTTACACAGTCCTAAGAGGTCTCCTATTTAATTTAGAGGCCATAAGCACTCTCACAAAGTAGACTTACCCCAACTTATGCTTCCTGAATTGCAAACATCCCTGCACTGACATTTGCAATGTAGATGTGGCATGTGTGTGCTCTCCCCCTCTATTGAATTGTTTTCTTAATCGCTTCCCTTTGTGCCAAGAAGCAAAGAAAACAGATTGTGTCTGAAGAGCATCGAAAGTGCCAATGACCTCTGGTCGCGACACCAACATTAGGACTGCCAGAACAGCAGATAAAGAGCCAGGAGGGTCAAGCACTCTGTCTTGCCATGATTGCAAGCACCAACATTTTCTTACATGCAGGCCAGTCGGACACAGTTTGCATTTAAAAAGAGCTGAAACCTTTGTTGGCTTTTAATTCACTGCAGTATCATTGTAGCGTGCGTCCCCTTGAATGTCAAGTTGCCTGTTCTTCTTCACTTCCATGTGAGTAAAATACAAAGACGGTAACCTGGGAAAGACACAGAATTTTAAAATGCTTCTTTATAAATTCTTTATAAACTTGCTCTGCACTTCAAAAGACTCTTATTGTCGTGAGGCTTTGAGGAACTTTATTGTCAGACCAGCACACATGAGACACAGGAGATGGCACAAAATGTTGTACCCAAGGTCCCAGATTTACCCTAATGAGTCCCACAGCAACAATTTTGTTTGTACATAACAATGTAAATAGAACATGATATAAATAGAGTAGTTATAAATAGCATATGTCAGGGCTATTCAACCAAATCCGAGTTCAGTTCAAAATTACAGTCCAGTTTATTTGGAACATGCATACGATACAATGTAATGCATCACATATTTCCAGTTGTTTCATTACAGCACGTCCGAAAAGGAGTAGGAAGAAGCAGAGCTTATTTAATCCTACCCCTTTTCATTCCATAGCAATGTTATTCCATTTCCTTGTTCTCTGTAACAGAACAGTGAAAAAATAAATAATAAATGAATAATATACCATAGTAAGTAAACAACTATTAAATACATGAATAATCTTTATCTCAAAAGAAAAAAAAAGAAAAATAGTTTCAAGATGTTCATCATAATTCTTGTTCTGTGTACTTTGTGAACACTTGTAGTTTGAACAGTCTCTTAAACTGAATCATATTGGTGCTTTGTTTGATTTCTTTGGTTAATCCGTTCCATAATTTAATTCCACATACTGATATACTAAAGGTTTTAAGTGTTGTACGAGCATACAAATGTTTTAAATTGTATTTTCTTCTAAGGTTATATTTCTCCTGTTTTGTTAAGAAGAATTGTTGTACATTCTTGGGTAGCAGGTTATAGTTTGCTTTGTACATAACTTTAGCTGTTTGCAAATGCACCAAATTGTTGAATTTCAATATTTTCGATTTTTGGGAAACAAACATTTTAGCAGTAAATTTCTAAGAACACAAAAGTGCTCCTGTTGTTAAGATGAACTTGGACCACTCTAAATACCTTACATTGACATTTTAATCTTGGTATAAAACATAGAACCAAACCTGTGCTTTACATAACTGAGGCGTTCTTCAAGGCATCCCTTTTGGTCCTCTCCGTTTTGGATTTTTTTTTTTTTTTTCGTAATGTGATTTATGTAACTAAGGTTTTGCTGTAGCTTGTTTACTTCAGATGCAGTTAGTCGTCATTTGTTCAACTTCTTTAGTTATAATAGTGGTGTTCTTCAAGGTTCCATTTCAGGTCTTCTCTTTTTCATTATTTGGGCTATTCAACTGGAGGCCCGCGAGTTCATTTAAAAAAACTTGAGACCATTTTTGTAGCAGACTTTTTAAACACTAGAATGCTGTCACAGAGATGACATTTGACACGTTTTTTTTTTGCAGAAGGTCCATAAAAACAGAAGAGCACTCCTGTAACTCTGACAAAATACGGCAAAATCAAATGTCCACTGTAAAGGACGCTGGCTCTCTCCTACAGAATAAGATTAACAGTGAGGGGAGAAATCGGGCCTGCCGGTCTTTAGCTTTCTGAAAATGTGGCCGCCAAAACAATATCGTTGAATATTCATGGCAAATGTTAATAGGAAAAGAGTATAAATAAAAAATATTTAATAGAAAAATGTAATCAATTGTAATACTGTAGTGCAAATAGAATGTAAAAACAATTACAGCAAACCACACCAAATAAAGCCCAGTTCAGCATTGTTGATGTGTTAAAAGTTAAAGTACCACTGATAGTCACACACACACTAGGTGTGGTGAAATTATTCTCTGCATTTGACCCATCCCCTTGTTCCACCCCCTGGGAGGTGAGAGAAGCAGTGAGCAGCACCGGTGGCCGCGCTCGGAAAATCCTTTTGGTGATTCAACCCCCAATTTCACCTCTTGATGCTGAGTGCCAATTGAAATGTAAATCAAATTTTATTTTGTGTTGCGATAATTTTTTTCCGGTGGTCCCATTGAGATACAATAATTTATTTTGGTCATGGAAATCCAGCAAAAGCTTTTGAAGAAGTTTATGAACAAGTGTAAGAACCTTGAAAATAGGATTTCAAATTGAAGTTTCAGTCGTATTGCCTCTGTCAGGAAAAACACATCTACAAATAATCTAGGTTCAATGAGCAACAAACCTTAGTTTTCAGGATAATGAAACTCCTATTGATAAATACTTATGTAGAGAGTAATAGGTGCTTGCTGTACAAAGGATAAGGCACAGGGTCTGCAGATAAGAATGTTCCTCTGGCAGAAATTGGTCTAATTAATAGGACATTTTACATAATGATTACAGTGTAATTGCATCGCTAGCAGAGTGTCATTAAATATATCCTTGCTCCTTTACAACACCCTCCAGCTAAAAATAATGAGTTACATTGGAAATCACCATGCAACAGGTTCATAAATAACATTTAAAGCCATACAAGGCAAGTACTTATAAATAATAAATATTTGCCTTTTGTAATTGAAGAAGAAGAAAAAAAAGACTGCCACTTTGTCCTGCTGTAGCTCATGTTGGAAAGGGTATTTTTTTCTCTCTCTCCCATTTTGTCCTCTCTTGTACGAACTGAATAATTCATTCGCAGGCTAATAGTCAACACTGTCAACACCTGGAGGTTAAAATATACGTGTGTCCGGATAAATCCAGCAGCAAGCGACAAAGCGATTATGCCCTGCTTCCAGTTATTTTCTTGGATGCTGTCCCTGTATACACTGCAGTAAATCACCAACTTCCAATTACCTTCCGCCATAAAACAAGGCTCGTATTCAAATCAGGGGGACAGAGACGGGGGCGACTGAACAAAAAGCCTGAGGGGTGTGTGTGTGTGTGTGTTTGTGTGTGTGTGTGTGTACATGTGCAAAATAGTGCTGGAAAGAAAAGTAAAGTTTGAAGAATGAAAGATGAAGATATTCCTCGATCAGGCAGACAATTATAGAGTGACCAAAGTGGCACTTATTGTTTTCAGGGGGGATTGTTGTGCTTTAAGTGGATGTATCAGTCACTTATGTATTGGGGCAAAAATGCAGATAATGCATTGTTCATGCCGGGTTATTATTATATTTCTTATTTAATTTTTATCAGGTAGAAGTTGTTTCAAGTCAAAAATACGGGCCTTTTGTTATTTTCAGAAATAAAGAAAACGGTCAAATGTTTAGAATTTTAACTGCATACAAAGTAAGCGGGAATTATTTGTATAGTATACAGTACAGGCCAAAAGTTTGGACACACCTTCTCATTCAATGCCTTTTCTTTATTTTCATCTCTATTTGCATGGTAGATTGTCACTAAAGGCATCAAAACTATGAATGAACACATGTGGAGTTATGTACTTAACAATAAAAGGTGAAATGACTAAAAACATGTTTTATATTCTAGTTTCTTCCAAATAGACACCCTTTGCTCTGATTACTTTTTCACACACTATTGGCATTCTCTGGATGAGCTTCCAGAGGTAGTTAACTGACATGGTTTTCACTTCGCAGGTGTGCTTGAAGCTCATCGAGAGAATGCCAAGAGTGTGCAAAGCAGTAATTACAGCAAAGGGTGGCTATTTTGAAAAAACTTGAGTATAAAACATGTTTTCAGTTATTTCACCTTTTTTTGTTAAGTACATACGTAACTCCACATGTGTTCATTCATAGTTTTGATGCCTTCAGTGACAATCTACGATGCAAATAGTCATGAAAATAAAGAAAATGCATTGAATGAGGAGAAAGTGTGTCCAAACTTTTGGCCTGTACTGTATGTGTATTAATGACATATGTTGGGCTGCAGCTATCAATTATTTTAGTCATCAGTTATGCGATTAGTTTGTTCTATTAATCGACTAAATCGGATAAACACATTTTATAGCCTCAATGCATATTTTAGGGAAAATAGATTCAATAAACAAAAATATACTACTTGCCATAACATTTATTCTTTTAATCTAATAAATGCACATCATCAACATTGAAAATACACTTTTGACATGTGTTTGTTTAATCAAGTAAACGGATTAAACACACTTTATAGTCTCAATGTGTATTTTAGGGAAAATAATTGAAATAAACAATTTTTTTCTGCTTGCCTTAAATTTCATTATTTTTTTCTAATGAATACACATCATCAACATTGAAATTGCCCTTTTAACTTGTGTGCATTAGTAAAACTATTGATTAGTTTGTTTGATTAATCGAGTAATCGGCTAAAACACATTTCATAGCCTCAATGCATAATTTAGGGAAAATAGTTAAAATAAAATCTAATTTTTGCTTGCCATAATCTTAATTCTTTTTTCTAATAAATGCACATAATCAAAATACAAATTGCACTTTTAACATGTGTGCATTAATAATAATGAAAAATGGAAATCAATTTAAAAACCCCGCTGTTTGCTGTCACAAAGAACACAGAACCCACACACCCCCACTCTCATGTGCGCCCTTTTGCCTTGGCCGTGCGGAAACTATGTTCCCATATTTAAAGTTTCATGCATTTCAGAATTTGTAAATTTTTATTGGTTAAACTCCTCAAACGATTAATCAAAGCAACAGAATATAAATCAAAGCTTTTTCTAATCGAATCAATCAATTTAATCGAGCAATTGTTGCAGCCCAAGATATGTAGCAGCTGCATAGCTATTTCTCCCCCAGAAATAATGTAAATATGATTGTTTCAAAGCTATGTCATGTTTATGTATATTTCTTACAGGTATGTATGTATTTATTTAAATCAGTCACTTTTTTACATCTGGAAAATAATGTTTATATTAGTGTGAAATTGTACCTGTTCTTTGCTTTCTCTGTATAGCTGCTGGAAAATGCACATTTCAATCAAAGAGGGATCAATATTTAAGAGTTATTGCCATAACAAAACATTTAGGTATTTTTTGTATACTATTCTGTATACATTTATATAATCAACCCTAAAAAGCATGTGAGAGTAACATGTTTGGAATGATTGACAATTATAAATGCAAACATGCAAAAAAAAGTTGTATACATTGTCCATACGTGTTATATATGGTTATGTTTTAAAGGGAAACTGCACTTTTTAAATGTTGACTATTGTTCACCACCAATATAAAAGACATGACGGCGGATGTATTTTTTTTTATGCACTCTAACTCGTAAATAAACGTAAATAAAAGTCTGCTTACAGCGGGGCCACTGGGAGGTCCACTATTCCGCCCATACAACCCAATAAATAACCATCCAAAAAGCACCAAAAAAACTTCATTTATATTTTATGACCTGAATATTAACCAAGTGTTAAGTGATGTTTTTAGTATACGCGTTAACGCAGACAAACTATTGACAGCGGCGCCGTGGTCACGAGCATGTGTGCCAATGTTGACATGATTGACTGATCAGCTGCTTCCTCATTTCCTTGCTCGTCAAACTTTATTCTAGATCATAAATCATGCCTCTCACCTGGATAGTAGAATGACAAAGATGTATTCCGACAAGTTGGTACACTTTGACAGCCAATTTAGACCCAGAAATGGCAAGAACGAGACAAAAAAAACGCTTAGTTTCACCCACCTTTTCTTCGTAAGGATTACGAGTCATTCTTCCTCTAAATGGGAATATATGAACATCCCAGCAGTCGGAATCTTAATGAAATCAGACCTTGTACAGTAAGTGATGTTTGATTATGTTTGTTGGCTCTAATAAATTCTGCAGTGAGCAGTAATCAAAATATGTAAATATTACATGTTATTATTAATGTGCCTGTTACTACGTTACATATATACTTTTATCATGCATATAAAACCTTAATGGGGTTGTTTGGATTTTTTTAAGGGCTTTATAGGCAGAATAGAGCATCTCCCATAAGCTCCGTTTCAAGCAGACTTTTGAGTGCATTTATTTTCCATTTAGAATGCATTAAAAAAAATACATCCGTAAAAAATAATTAATAACTAATCAAAGTGCTTATAAATAAATAGCTTAATTAGATTGTCCTTTTTTTATAAGGTTCGGGATGGTAATCAAGAGTTTCTTAGGTGCAATGACAAATAAAGCATCTTGTATCTTCTTCCTTGTACTTTGTTAAAGGTGCCATATGTAGAAATGTCATGTCAAGATATCAATAAATGGCCCTGAAGGCGTTAATAAATCAGGTTCTATTCTAATACCTCTATAACTGATAACAGTAGTTCAGCCCGGATATGCTCATTTCAAAATTAGATTTACAGCCCCGAAATATTGTTATTGTTTTCAGTTAGATGCCCCGCCCTCCACCGTTTGACCAATTAGAAAGTATGTGAGTGTGTCACATCCAGGTTGCCAGTTACGCACCACCCTCTTCGTCGAGCTACTGCAACTGGTAAAGTTACTAAACATGTCAGATCTTAGTAAATATAAAAGGCGTTGTGACGATTCTCAATTTATTCATGACAAAGCCAGGAACAAAACAAGGATTTGTATCGGGGATGCCTTTGAAAGATGGAGACGATTGAAGGCGGAGAAGATTTTTTCATCTCACGCCAAACTTGCTAGTTTCCTCCTTGATAGGTAAGTAAGGCATTTACGTTTTTCTAATTACTTGTAATAAATGGAAATGGATGGACAAATGTATTGGACAACTTTATTGTCCAATACAGTCTATGAACTTGTCTAACAAAAATAGTATGTTCGTGCAACAAATGCTTAGCATGCTAGCATGCTGTGTCAATGACACATCGACATACAGGCTAACAGTGGAAATAAATGCATGTTAGCCTTTATGTTGATGTGTCATCCAACTGACAGGGCAACATATATTTTCAATAAATAAAAGCTATGTGGATATGGGTAGTGTCAGTGCCTATTTCGTTCTCAATATGCTGATACGCTGAGGAAATGTGTTCCAACATTAGCACGACTAATTACGATTTCTGGTACTGTATGTGCGTCAAACACATATGGGGGTGTATTTGCTTGGCACAATATAATGCATTTCATGTAATTATTTTCTACTTTGTGTATTGACATGGTAGTAGGCTATATGATTTATGCGTAACCTGGTTTTTACGTAGCGTGGGTTGGCTCGTAGACTTGCACTCTGCACTGAAAGATGGTGATGTGCGTACATGGAAGAGAATGCATTTTGTATCTTCTAGATTATTCATATGTAGGTTGTAGGATTAATTTATACTGCTGCTTCCCTCTTAGGCCATGTCTACACTAAGTCGTTTAACCCCTTAAATGAATAATTATTTAACCACACTAAACCAGCGTTTAAGGTCCCCCTCCTCCGACAAATTTTTACACGGCTAAGTGCGCCGTGTATTTCTTGAATCTCCGGCACTTAGCTTTGTATGGCATTGATGTTTTACAAACTGAGTTCGGAGAGGAAGTGACGCCAGAAAGACCACGCCCACACAGGAAGTGACATCAGAAAGAACGCGCCAAAGCCAGTTTCATAATAAAGCGGTTTCGTAACTCGGAGGTAAACACTGGAAATATGAAGGCGATTCATCCAGACATGCCCGTGTTTCTCCTTCTTCTACATGTACAGACGCTCGTGGAAATCACACATGAATACCTTAAGAGAAAGCGATTGCACCTATTTCGGATACAACACTTCTCAGACGGCAAGAGAACTTTCGAATGTCCAGCCGGGTCAGTTGTGAAACATGTGTTTCTACTTAGCAAGTAGCGTGTGCTTTGTATTACCTGGCTGTCGAGGAAAACGGCGAATGCATTTGGACTGGCAAAGCAGACCGTATCAGTTATTGTCCGCCATGTATGTCGCAGACTCGACGTCTAGGTCCAGAGTATATAAAGTCACTGTAGAGGTTGCCCTCTAGTGGGTTCCTCGGACCACCACACACTGCCACGAGAGCCCGGATTTCAGGGTACAACACTGTTTTATTTTCATAAATAGTGCAAGGCTTTTGCTTTCCAGCAAAATGTCTTTTTCTGAGTCCGTGTCTCTCTCTGTCCCTGGCTCCCACTCCAATTCCAACTAGGGATGGGCGATACCACACTTTTAGGATTCGATTCGATACCGATACTTTTTCTTGCATTTTCATCGATACCGATACCGATACCAATAATTTCTTATTGGCAATTTTTTGTCAGTCAAAAATATTATTACTATTGTTATTATTTAAGACAAATCACAAGACAAATACAGACCATTTATACCACATTTACTATGGTCAATATATAATAAAAGTAAAATTAAAATAAATAACATAAATATGAAAAATAAATTAAATATTATATATAATAATAACTATATATTATATATAATAATAATTAAATATTAGGGCTTTCCAATTAACAGTCAAATCCAAATTGTAAGAAGCTGCAGTTATTTTTTAAAGTTTGTGATATAATTAGCAATTAATGAAATATGAAATAGGCTAATGTTTTCTAAATGTAAGAAATCATGTAACAGATTAAAACCAAAATCACATTCAATCATATATTCAAGATTTTCTTGGAAAAAAATAAAACTGTAATGCAAAGATGAAGAATCTCCAAATTGTATCTCTTTCTTATCTTGTTTTAAATACTCAAGCAATTTTCAACTAACAGTAAATTCCCCTGTGTGGAAATTATTTGAATTTAGGATAATCACTTAAACAAAAATATTCAGTAAACATTACTAAAAAAAACAAAAAACAATGCCTGTTTTAAGTCAACAATTGGACAACACTGGATATGCCTGGCTGCATCGCTGTCGGCTGGCTGTGTGTGTGTTGCACGTTGACGACGCTCATTCGCTGTCTCCTGTCACGTGACTGGGCCAGCTCTATACTCTGCCAGGTACAGGGGTGTCCCAGCACATAGTAAGTTAAGTAAGTAATCAAAAACATCTGAAAGTGATGCTTGCACCCCCCACACGCCGTTTTTTGGTTTATATCGATACTTTTTTCAGAAAAGTGATGCCAAATGAGTAGCGTGTGAGTATCGATATATCGATACCACAGGATCGATACGCACATCCCTAATTCCAACCCCTTGTCTCGTCTTGGCTGCTGCTATTAAAGGTGACAGGTGATTAGATAACATGGCCCATCTGGGCCATCCACTCACCTGTCGCTGTCTTCGAGGCCGGTCCTTGCACACCCCGCTCCGCGTCAGGTCCGCAGGCCACGCCCCCCTCCACAGTCACCAAAAATGAATGGACAATGAAGGTGAAGGCAAAAGAGTGAGGAGTGTCCTGACCAGATATCTAGATCCCTAGTTTGATTGATGTAAAATGTTCTTTATCACATTGTTTACGTGTCTAATAAAGATTTGATTAATGTATGATACATCAGGTGTGATTCACTACAATAGGGCCCCACAGCACACTGGATTCCAGTTAATTGAAATACCACAACACTGGATATTGTTCAGATTAGTTACATTTAAGAACTTGCACACAAAGCAACACTGGAGATGACTATGACGTGTGCAATTTACGTGCATGCGTATTAAGTCGCGTTGCGCAGGCGGACGGAGGGGGGCGGGGGTCTTAAACGGTGGTATTGTTGTGTGTGGACACGGATAAGGTTAGGTGTGATTTACCCTGGATAACCTTATCCGGCTTACTCTAAACGGGGCCTTAAATGGCCATCAACTTTTTTTTCCATTTTGTCCCCTCTTTGCCTCCTTGTCATTGCCGAGATGACACCACTCTCAGTACCATGCATGTAGATACACCCCTGGAACATGACTCACTTTCGATCAGTTCCGGATGAAAAGCATTCAGGACGCTGTCAAAACCTGCTTGCCTCCGAGTGTATTAAATACCTCACACACACACACACACACACACACACACACACACGACTCTCCTCAGTACCCGTATTCCGAGTAGATGCCATATCTAGTGAATGGCGTTATGCTGGATGCATCAATAACCACAAAAGCTAAGAGGCCTTGTCAGTTGTCACAGGCGCCGGCAAACGATTCTACTCAGTGCTCATCTGAGCCACAATCAGCCTGTAATCTGAGTATACATCAGGCTTCCATGACATGGAAATTTCCTGCTCCTCCGCTCTCATTTTCAGAGGCAGTAATCACAGGGAGAAGCGCTCAAGCTCACAGAAATGAATAAATAATTTTCATTCAGACATATTAACAGTCAAAATACCAGAATCTATCACTGCGGCGAAGCAATCGGGTCCTCTGCGTGTGTTCTTTGTCTTTGGCAGCCCAGAGACGGTGTGCAGATTACTTGTGTGAGCCCTGTTTTGCATAATGGCCTAACCCCCCCCCGGTGCTTTTAAACTTTCCTGCCGATCCATTACGTTTACCAAGCACGGTTTCCTGCCCGTCTTTAATATCACAGAGATCTGGACGAGCGTTTAAGGACCTTTTTATTAAGGTAGGCATGTGGACCTCCATCCATCTTCCCCCATCTCGAGGACACATTTATGTTCCATGCATGGGTTATGTACCGCCATCTTAAAGAGCGAAAACTTGCCCTTTTTACCTCATTGGGGAAAAAAGGGATTTTGGGAAATGAGTAGCTATACTCAAGGACACAACTGTAATGGATTCTAATGTCCCCTAAATGTCTCAGCATCTAGCTATGATCCATTTTAGTCTATTGCACTTTGTGTTCAAAACATTCATGCTCGCTTATTTTGGCATCTTGTTATAGGCCAGCAAAATAAAACATGTTTCACACCGTGGACCAGAGCTATTTAACTGGCGGCCCAGGGGCCAGATCCAGCACCATACCAGCCCCACTTCATTTCAAAACTTGGGATTTGTTGCAGCAAATTCCTAAAAACAAAAGGGTGCTCCTGTTTAGAGGTATTTGAACAATGTGTTAATATATCGGCAGATCCTTGCACTGACATGTTAACCTTTTTAGTAAACATAGAACACTAGGGTCCAAAGTTGTGATTTATGTAACTGAGAACAGTGACGTGCAGTGAGGTTTGAGGTTGGGGAGGCACAGACCCACTAGTCAGATTTACAAACATAGAGTATGATGCTAAGTCACTGACCCACTAGTCAGATTTACAAACATACAGTATGATGCTAAGTCACTGACCCACTAGTCAGATTTACAAACATACAGTATGATGCTAAGTCACTGACCCACTATTCAGATTTACAAACATACAGTTTGATGCTAAGTCACTGACCCACTAGTCAGATTTACAAACATACAGTATGATGCTAAGTCACTGACCCACTAGTCAGATTTACAAACATACAGTATGATGCTAAGTCACTGACCCACTAGTCAGATTTACAAACATACAGTATGATGCTAAGTCACTGACCCACTATTCAGATTTACAAACATACAGTTTGATGCTAAGTCACTGACCCACTAGTCAGATTTACAAACATACAGTATAATGCAATGGCACAAGCTCAAAATCACAAAAACACACAGTATGATGCTAGAATAAAACATTTCAACACACTTAGCACACAATTAACACAGCACTGCAGAGCAGACACTGACTAGACAGTATATCTTACCTTTACTTGTAAATGAAGTCCATTCGCCTTTCCTTCTGGACGAAGATCTCTATGGCTTTGTTGTAGAAGTCCTCCTTTTTCTCTTTTTCTTTGAAAAGTCTCTCTTTGTCAATTGAGATAATTGCCACGAAATGCAAGCTCCTGTTTCGCCAAAAAGCAAGTGGTGTTTATCAGCTTTTAATATCTCACCATGTTCCTTTACATTGTGGATGCTGATATTTAGTCTCATTTAGAGCCAGATCAATACGTCATATTCCAAACGTTTTTAAAGAAATCTGACCTTGAATGTGGGCAGATGAGCTTTCATGTTTTTCGAGGCTTCCTTGCAGGTTTTTCAGATCCATCCCATCCATTTTCTACTGCTTGTCCCTCTCTGGGTTGCAGGGGGTGCTGGAGCCTATCGCAGCTGCATTCGGGCAGAAGGCAGTGTACACCCTGGACAAGTCGCCACCTCAGTATATCCCATTTGGGTCCAAACACGGTCACGGTTGAAAATAAAAGGCAGGGAAAGCAATAAAGACGTTTTTTTGTATGACAGCCACAAAGTCATTCTTTTCCAGTCTACCAATCCTTTTGAAATGAACAAGTTATTCTCTGTCCTCGGACCACACACGTTTGAATCAAATCTGGCAGCTCTGGCGTTGGTCTCCCAGTTTTAATGACTTCTTGCTTTGATTGAAAGTCCAGTCTTGAAAAAAATCCTTATTTTAGAAACAAAATCCTCCCCTTATTTTAGAAACAAAATCCTCCATTTTTAGGGCGAAAAAGCATCACAGTTTGCGGGAAGCCGAGCAGTTGTTGTCTGTTGTTTTCTTCTTCTACTTCATAAGGGTTAACAGTTGTTGGCAGTTCATGAACTTTTGATATATCGCCCCCTACCTTGAGGCAGAGGTACTTGCTGCCTCATGGCCTGCCTTTTTCCCGTGGCAACAAGCACGCCCCCCAAGTGTCTGCCTCACTTGTACAATATTTCCGCGATTTTGACCATGGAAATTATCAAAATATACAGGAACTACACCAAAATCACAAAAAAAGCATAGACCAAAAGATAAATATTAAAATTTATTTTATTACTTTGTTTTTGAACAATCATTGTTAAGATAACAAAGTTTTAGAATGGCCTTCCCAAAGTCCTGACTTAAACGTGTGGACAATGCTGAAGAAACAAGTCCATGTCAGAAAACCAACAAATTTAGCTCAACTGTACCAACTTTGTCAAGAGGAGTGGTCAAAAATGCAACCAGAAGCTTGCCAGAAGCTTGTGGATGGCTACCAAAAGTGCCTTATTTCAGTGAAACTTGCCAAGGGACATGTAACCAAATATTAACATTGCTGTATGTATACTTTTGACCCAGCAGATTTGCTCACATTTTCAGTAGACCCACAATACATTCATAAAAGAACCAAACTTCTTAAATGTTTTTTGTGACCAACAAGTATGTGCTCCAATCACTCTATCACAAAACAATAAGAGTTGGGGAAATTATTGGAAACTCAAGACAGCCATGACATTATGTTCTTTACAAGTGTATGTAAACTTTTGATCGTGACATATTAAACATGTGACTAATATAATAGCCATTTTTCCATGACACTCACAGAAGCCTTTCATCCATGGACTTCGCTGGACAAACCAAACAGATCACACATAACCAAGAATCAAAACAGGTTTTATTCCGGCACATTGTGTTTTTTTATTCAAATTAAGATTCTGTACCACCTATGCAAACAGTATATACAGTACATACCACTGCAAGCCAAAGCCAACGACCACCAACAAGCATCAGGATGTTAACCCCCTGCCAGACTGTACTCCACGATGATAAGTCACCTCGCCAACTAATATTGATTGGGAGGGCTTAAAGCTTACACAAAGGCAAGAAAGGAAGTGACTAATTGTGTTTTACAAAAACATTATCGCTCTACTCAGCCGACAGAATTTTATGAGGTAAACCCAGACTTCACATTTCCTAAAAGCTGGAAGAAGTTTCCATCACCACTTCTTCCACACACATTTAGTAAATGGAGAGAAAATTAAGAGAACGTGGCTCATGTATTCCCCCGAATTTCCCCACATGCCATTTGCACTACATTTGTAGGTGGTAAGTTATTATTTTATTGCCAAGGAAATCATTGAAATTGTTTTTTTTTTTTCTTCAGATTGCATTTGTTTGTCTTGACATGTAAAAAAATAAATAATTATTGTGTAATGCTGCATATAAACTTTTCTATGGGAATGAGGGGGTAAACTTTTCCCGAGGGGTGGGGGGGGGAGTTCACTCTCGCCTAAGGCGTCAAATGATCTAGAGCCAACCCTGTTTAGACGGTATTGTCACATACTTTGCGGATTGTGCATTCAATTGGATATGGTTTAATGGATACCATGAAAACACAATTAAGCATATAGAGTCAACTTGTTTTTCCACTCTACTAGTGTTGTAACAATACCAATATTTTGGTACCGGTACTAAAATTATTTAGATAATTTTCTGTACTTTTCGGTACTTTTCTAAATAAAGGACCACAAAAATTTGCATTATTGGCTTTATTTTAACAAAAAATCTTAGGGTATGTGGAGGGGGGTATGTGGAGGGGGCATGGCCTGCGGGCCTGCCGCAGAACAGGGTGTGCAAGGCCTGGCCTCAAAGACAGCGACAGGTGAGTAGATGGCCCAGGTGGGCCTTGTTATCTAATCACCTGTCGCCTTTATTAGCAGCAGCCGGAACGAGACACGGAGTTGGAGTTGGGAGCTGGAGAGAGAGCGAGAGACACACGCCTAAAACAGACTGCTGAAAAGCAATCCAGACCGTTGTGGCAAAATAAAAAGACTGTATTCAAACTGTCTACCGGGCTCACGGAAGATCTTTCGGACTCAGGAGAACCCTCACGGCATAGAGACATTTACAGGGTACATTAAACATATTTTTCTTATTGCAGTTAAGTCCTTAAAAAAATAGTGAACATACAAGACAACTTGTCTTTTAGTAGTAAGTAAACAAACAAAGGCTCCTAATTAGTCTGCTGACATATGCAGTAACATATTGTGTCATTTATCATTCTATTATTTTGTCAACATTATTAAGGACAAGTGGTAGAAAATGTATTATTAATCTACTTGTTCATTTACTGTTAATATCTGTTTACTTTCTCTTTTAACATGTTCTATTTACACTTCTGTTAAAATGTATTACTCATTTATTCTTCCGTTTTTTGACACTTTACATTAGTTTTGGATGATACCACAAATGTGGGTATCAATCCGATACCAAGTAGTTACAGGATCATACATTGGTCATTTTCAAAGTCCTCATGTGTCCAGGGACATATTTCCTGAGTTTATAAACATAATATACATTTTTTTTAAACGAAAGAAGTTGTTGTGATGCCAAAAAATATCAACGTATTCATAGTAGTATCGACTAGATGCGTGCCTGTACTTGATATCATTACAGTGGATGTTAGGTGTAGATCCACCAATGGTGTTTGTTTACATTTTGATGCCGGTGAGCTACAGTGTGTAGTGAAGCATGTTTAGCTATTCCTCGTCCTGCAGGGATGATACTTGTAAGAAACATACTTTATTAGTCGCCATGGAAACCAGGATTAGTGATTTAGAAGTCGCTAAAACACTGCCGACGGCGGATGGACGTTAGCCGCTAGCTAGCTAGCCATGTCCAGCCAAAGCATCTTTTCCTGAGGGCGTTTCAGTGTTATAACTTCACCTTTATCTTTAGTTTTTAGCCAAAATGCGTCCGTTCTCCTTTTTCTGTCTACACACTGTGTCTGCTTGCAAGTACTCCGTGATTGTGTGCCGCCGAACATGCTCGTCTGCTCGTAAAACCAACAATGTCATGACGTGACAACGACGCGGGCGCGGGCGGGTGCGGGACCGGTACGTTTCAGAGGCGCTATAGTACCGAAAATGATTCATTAGTATCGCGGTACAATACTAATACCGGTATACCGTACAACCCTACACTCTACTAGTACTTTAAGTAAAATGCAATTAAATGTAAGAAGCATTTGGCAGTATGTAAAAAATAATTTAAAAAAATTGTCAAGTATAAGTATAATTAGAAAAACAACAACAAATGTACAAAAGGTGCAATGGAGTGTAAGTAAAAAAATTTTTAAAAAAAGTAAAGTCCAGTGAGCGTTAATATAACGCATAAAACAAAACAGCTTTCAGGAATTGTGGCCCCAAAACTATTTGGTTGAATATCCCTGCCATATACAATGTTAACACTGCTCATCAGAGGTGAAAATTACAGCAGCTTGAGTTTAGAAGCCACCTGAGCCTGACAAGAGACATTTATTTGTAATTTTCATTGAGTGTGCCCCTTTTTTATGGAACAAGGAGAATATAAAAATATCACTTTTTGTCTGCTGCCTATATCACAAATACTAAAGTTTTTATAACGGCCTCTTAATGATCCACAAACACTATTGCCAGGTATGTCTTTCTAATATGAATTTCACTAAGCAGCAGATTTGAGGTCAGCAGGGGTGCAGCCTTTGGGTAGAATGGGAGCCTAATGAAATAAATCCAGTGAGGGATGCACTCATCATCTGTGATAAAGTACAGCGATGCAAGGCAAACAGCCATGGATCACAACCCTTTTCATTACAACAGTGAGAGGATCTATGCTTAATGTTTTGGTTTAAACACTAAAACCCAAACTTTTATGTAAAGTTCCATAGTAAAAAGAATAATAACGTCTCTGTAGCTGCTGCTTAATGGGTTGGATCTACAATATGATAGGTGCTATATATTGCTTAAATCCTTCTCCAGATACATATCCAGATGATACTCCTATCTAGGGATGATGTTCGAAACCGGTTCTCCCGGTTGTTCGATAAGAAAAGTACCGATTCCATGGATTCGAATACCTTTTTGAGAACCGGGTCCCGTTATCGAGGCCACTATAGTAAAGAAAAAGAGTTAATTCTTTATTCGAATCCCTGGGAATGAATCCCTTTTTTTTACTAGGAAATGACCTGTGACACATTGCAGGAAATGACGTAGCTCAGTCATTAGGCGGCAGATACAGAAAGCAGCAACAACAATGGACAGGAAAAAAGGCCTCAAGGCATGGCTTCATTTTACAAAAAAATACGACGAGGAAACTGTTATCTGCAATTATTGCCAGGCTTCGCTTTCATGTAAGGGGGGAAGTAAAACAAGCATGTTGAAACATGTTCAGGCTGCACATAACCTGAAGGTTAGAGAAAGGTGTCGTGGAGAAGCAGCGACGAAGCACGCCTCTCTTCAACCTGCAGCGCCAATTCCAGTGATAGTGCTGGTGAGTAACTAACGTTAACTGTTGCCGGTTAATTTCCATATCTGCTCACTCGTAGCCTTTAGGCTAAAATAACGTTACCTCGTATGTCAATCCAGGATTGCACAAATGTTAGCTAGACTAACGTTACCTAAGCATAGTCAGTGTCTAACGGTAACGTTAACGTTAGCCTTTTTGTATGTGTCTGATAACGTTAACGTTATCTTGTAGCCTACACCAGTGGTCCCCAACCATTGGGCCGCGGCCCGGTACCGGTCCGTGGATCGATTGGTACCGGGCCGCACAAGAAATAAAAATAAATAAATAAATAAATAAATTTTTAAAAAAAAAATATATATATATATATATATATATATATATATATATATATATATATATATATATATATATATATATATATATATATATATATATATATATATATATATATATATATATATATATATATATTTTTTTTTTTTTTTTAGATAAATTAAATCAACATTAAAAACACAAGATACACTTACAATTAGTGCACCAACCCAAAAAAACTCCCTCCCCCATTTATACTCATTCACACTCATTCGAACAAAAGGGTTGTTTCTTTTTGTTATTAATATTTCTGGTTCCTACATTATATATCAATATAGATCAATACAGTCTGCAGGGATACAGTCCGTAAGCACACATGATTGTATTTTTTTATGACAAAAAAAATAAAAAATACCATACCATGGGTAACAACAGTCAATATTTATTTATTTTATTTTATTTTTTTAGGGGGGTAAACAATAGTCAATATTTATTTTTATTTTTCATTTTTTCTTATAAAATAAAAGTGAGCTTTTGTTAAACCAAATATTGTGTTTTTTTCTCCATATATAACAACCTATCTGGATTCGATAAGAGAATCGATGAGAGAATCGATAAGAGAATCGATAAGGAATCGGTTCGATAAGAGGATTCGATAATGGGCTCAAACTCGATAATTTCTTATCAAACATCATCCCTACTCCTATCATCTATTATTTTTGCAACAGCATTGTGCTCAACCTTAACCCTGTTAATGGCTTATAATCTTTGTAGGGACATTCGAGTTCTGTCAGAAAACTTCCAGGACTGTTGATATAGATCGCATTCTTGGATATGAAGGGCATCGTCCACTGCGAGTTACAAACAACATTTGCATTAGATATTTGTCTTGCGTGGAATCAAACAGTACCACAATAGTATTTTTTCTTAGAATGTATTTATGTGCAATGTCTTTTGCTGTGCAGGACAATGGTATCTACTGTATTTTCCGGGCCATAGGGCGCATCGGATTATAAGACGCACTGCCGACGAATGGTTTATTTTTGAGCTGTTTTCATATATAAGGCGCACCGGATTATAGGGCGCATTTCCCCAAGGGATCAATAAAGTACTTTCTATTCTATTCTATTCTATTCTAAAGGAGTCATATTATTATTTATTTTCTTCTAAATTGCAAACACTTCCTTGTGGTCTACGTACATAACATGTAATGGTGGTTCTTTAGTCAAAATGTTGCATAGATTATGTTTTACAGATCATCTTCAAGCCGCTTTCTGACAGTCGCTTCCGGATGCGCCGTTTTATGGGCGGTCTTATTTACGTGGCTCACCTTAGGCAGCGTCTTCTCCCCGTCATCTTTGTTGTAGCGGTGTAGCGTGCAAGGATGGGAGTGGAAGAAGTGTCAAAAGATGAAGCTAACTGTTTTAATGACATTCAGACTTTACTTCAATCAATAACGGAGCAGCATCTCCTCATCCGGAAACAACAACACTGGAAATGTGTCCCGTGAAAAAACGTCCGACCGGAACTCTAATAACTACAGTTCCTTGGGTAAATAATGTAAACTCACTACACCGGTATATTTTAGTGCTTTCATGGCGAGTTTACTGACAGATATAAGTAAGAACTTTACACTACTTTATATTGGAAATGGCAACAGCGGAGGATGGATGTCACATAACAAGAAGATAGAGAAAAAGAAGAAGCTTTTCGACTACGGTGTCGGCATGGACTACAAAGGCGGACTCGCGCAATTTTTCAGGATTTATGCAGGTACCAGAAGGTAAGAAAAGTTGCTTTTGCATAATATTGCGAAACAAAACGGCAGATAATATGTCTTACCTTATACACACACCATAATAATACTCGTATGTTGAAGCACATCAAACGGTGCAGCCTACACTTATCTCTTATGTTTGACTGCCATCTACTGGTCACACTTATCATTACACCATGTACCAAATAAAATTGCTTTGAGGTGGGTAAGCTCAACCAAACGTATTCCTTACATTAGGCGCACCGGGTTATAAGGCGCACTGTCGCGTTTTGAGAGAAAAAAAAGATTTTAAGTGCGTCTTATAGTCCGGAAAATACGGTAGCTTAATATCCGGGCTGCAACCGCACCTAAATATAAGCCGCACCCACCTGCATCTGCAACCTAATCAACGTTTTGCTCTCCTTTGGCCATCGTAGGTTAAAAAAGCGAGTATACATCAGATTTCTCTGTTAGCCGGGTGTGGCTCCGGTGCGGCTCGGTTGATCTGCCTGCTTTTACAACTCAAAACTTGTGATTGGATACTCACCTGTGAGTCACAAGTGCGTACCCAATTACAGGAGGCGTACATGTCATGTTCAATGTTCAATTTATGATCATGATGTTATTAGGCCAGCAGAGAAGACCTTGCTGGCCCTGACGGCCCACCACTGAGTTTACAGTATCCTAAAAAGGTAGTTCCACAATTACCTTAAACTAAAATCTCAATCTAACAGCATGATAACTGCAAATATGTAACAGTTTACTTATATAATGCCCATTTGAATACAGATCCTCTTTTTCATTAGACAAACTCCAACAAATCAAATATCACTGGAAAGCCCAGGATTTCCAACAGCATTTATCTTCTGGAGTGTTTAGCATTTGAAAATAAGACTTTGAAACGCGTATCCCTTAAAATGCTTTGCTGAGTCCCAGGAGGATAAAGTGCAGGGGACCTAAAACAGAAACATGACTCAGTGCAGAAAAATACTTTCTGACAGGGGTAGTGAAAACCTGCATAATGTTAGAAGATAAACGCGTCTTGTGGTTCCCAAATGCGAACATCTTGTGACTTTCACCTGCCCTGGCATTTTTACTGAAGTGTAAATCAGGTTGGCATATGTTTTGTTCTACCTTTCCCAAACAGGCCTGACTATGAAGGAATTATAGCGGAGTGTGAAGCCACCGAGATTCAATGATAAAGTCTAGTCTGGGAGGGGAGCTACTGGTACAAGAGAGGGATGTGATGGTGTCTGATATATCAGCAGGCAACTGGCTGTGACTGCTGGGCGATTGTATTCGCCTCTCTGGCACAGGATACATGCGGGGACATTGTGGCAGGTGTCCATTTTATAGAGTTATTCAGTTGGAAATGTTGGACATTGGCAAAGGCTCGTGATGGGGCAGAGAAGCCTGGCTAGATTATTGTTACTGCACAGCTGACGTCTCCCAAGCTGCTCTTGTTCACAACTATCTGGCCCTGGGAGTGGGCCTAACTGTTTGCCACTCAGCCTGTGTCTGAGGTTGAAATCAACTTGGACACAGACCGGACAGTAAAAGACCACTTACAAATTAATGGTTTCTGATATAGAGCTAAAAAGGTAGGTAGATAGGTCTTTATTGTCATTGCACAAGTACAACGAAACTTTGTTTTCAGCACAAACCCCTTCAAGATTAGACAAACAAACAGTGTACAGGGTTACAGAACAGGCGCAAGGCGCCCCGTAAAAGATGGGAAAAAGGTCAACGCTGGGAAGGATGAGTAAAAAAATACAATCTAGATTGGGCTCCTAAGGTTGTCATTGTAAGGAGAAGGAATATTTGTTTGGGAAAATAATGTGTCCGATACGGCTCATTCATCCCCGAAACACTAAACTGACCCATCCGGAACTAAACAATGTCGAGACGGTCACTTCAAACAGGGACTAAACTACGAAGCTCAAGCTAGCAAGAACAATCCATAAACCCACAACACATCTCATTTGCTTGTGTTGTTGTGAACGACATCATTGATGCAATATTAGTGTTAAAGGCCTACTGAAATGAAATGTATTTATTTAAACAGGGATAGCAGATCCATTCTATGTGTCATACTTGATCATTTCGCGATATTGCCATATTTTTGCTAAAAGGATTTAGTAGAGAACATCGACGATAAAGTTCGCAACTTTTGGTCGCTGATAAAAAAAGCCTTGCCTGTACCGGAAGTAGCGTGACGTCGCAGGTTGAAGGGCTCCTCACATTTCCCCATTGTTTTCAATGATGGCCGCCAGCAGCGAGAGCGATTCGGACCGAGAAAGCGACGATTTCCCCATTAATTTGAGCCAGGATGAAAGATTCGTGGATGAGGAACGTGAGAGTGAAGGATTAGAGTGCAGTGCAGGACGTATCTTTTTTTGCTCTGACCGTAACTTAGGTACAACGGCTCATTGGATTCCACACTCTCTCCTTTTTCTATTGTGGATCACGGATTTGTATTTTAAACCACCTCGGATACTATATCCTCTTGAAAATGAGAGTCGAGAACGCGAAATGGACATTCACAGTGACTTTTATCTCCACGACAATACATCGGCGAAGGACTTTAGCTACGGAGCTAACGTGATAGCATTGTGCTTAAATGCAGATAGAAACAAAAGAAATAAGCCCCTGACTGGAAGGATAGACAGAAGATCAACAATACTACCAAACTCTGGACCTGTAACCACATGTTTAATGCTGTACCGCCTGGCGAAGCCTAGCAATGCTGTTGCTAACGACGCCATTGAAGATAACTTAGCTACGGGACCGAGAGAGAGCTATGCTAAAAACATTAGCTCTCCACCTACGCCAGCTCTCATCTGCTAATCACGACCCGTGCTCACCTGCGTTCCAGCGATCGACGGCGCAACGAAGGACTTCACCCGATCATCGATGCGGTCGGCGGCCCGGAGACGGAGGAAGTCAAGGTGAGGAAAGCTGTACTCACGGTAGCGCGTCTGCTATCCAACTCAAAGTCCTCCTGGTTGTGTTGCTGTAGCCAGCCGCTAATACACCGATCCCACCTACAGCTTTCTTCTTTGCAGTCTCCATTGTTAATTGAACAAATTGCAAAAGATTCACCAACACAGATGTCCAGAATACTGTGGAATTTTTTGATGAAAACAGAGCTGTTTGTATTGGGATACAATGGTGTCCTAATACTTCCGCTTCAACCCTTGACGTCACGCGCAAACGTCATCATACCTAGACGTTTTCAGCCGGAAGTTTCCCGGGAAATTTAAAATTGCACTTTATAAGTTAACCCGGCCGTATTGGCATGTGTTGCAATGTTAAGATTTCATCATTGATATATAAACTCATCAGACTGCGTGGTCGGTAGTAGTGGGTTTCAGTAGGCCTTTAAATGTAAGGATTTTTGCATTTAATCAACAAACATTTTTTGTCAATTTTATTTTACACAAAAAGCACATACTCTTGTGGTAAAATAAGTGTAAAAGGTTCAAAACTGAATTAAAAACAAAACGGAAAAAAAATATTCTATTGTTTTTTAAATGTGTTGTTATTGCCATTACTATTATTATTTTACTTATTGTGGTTTATTTTTTACTAAATATATATTTAGTTTTTTTTAAAACTATATTTAAAGTGGAGTTTTGGTGGTACAATAAATACTTGTTTTCAAATTAATTAATAATCGTGTAATTAATCATGATTACAATATCTTTTTTTTTTTTTTTGTCCTGTCCAGCTTCTCAGGCCAATCATATAGTTGATGTAGATGCCCATATCGGCTGTTCAGATTTACTTTACAAAAGAGAAGTGTAGGATACTTCTCTTGTTTCCTTATTTGTATTCGACTTTATTAAATGTATTTATATTATGATTTGGTGCAGCCGGGCCGGAGCAGGAGGGGATAGAAAGAGAAAAAAAGGAAGACAGAGGGGGGAATTGTGGGGACAAGAGGGGTATTAGACAGAGAGACAAAAACAACAGCAAACCCAACAACAACAACAACAACAACAATAGAGCAACATCAGCAAATACGACATGTACAAATATGATGGTAAAAGTAATAGCAAATAAGCAGTTAGCGAAAATAAAAAATAATACAGAAATGACAATGAGCATTATTACACTAAAAATGGAGCAATACAAATACCAATAGAAATAGCGCTATTGATAATGAACAATACCAATACTTTACCTTTATTATCAACAATAAAGTTGTTCAAATGCAACAATACATATACGTAATGATAACTAGAGATACGAAAGAATGCAGAAAAATGGGGGGGGGGAGAAAGAGAAGCAACCTACATTAACCTTGTAGATTGTTATAGTAAAAAAATAGGTTAAGCTTTGTCAGAGTGCCATGTGTTATACCCAGTTTACCCTAGGGCAACAACATTAATATATGTTTGATGAAACGTGATTATGTGCATGAGTGTATGTGTGCATACAGTATGTACTTGTATATGTACAGTATGTGTATATGTGTGCATGTACAATGAATGTATATGTACATTATGTGTATGTGTGTTTATACCGTGAATGTATATGTATAGTATGTGTATGTGTGTGTTTGTACAGTAAATGTATATGTACAGTATGTGTATACAGTATGTGTGTTTGTACAGTGAATGTATATGTATAGTATGTGTATGTGTGTGTTTGTACAGTAAATGTATATGTACAGTATGTGTGTTTGTACAGTGAATGTATATGTACAGTATATGTATATGTATGTTTGTACAGTGAATGTATATGTACAGTATGTGTATATGTATGTTTGTACAGTGAATGTATATGTACAGTATGTGTATACAGTATGTGTGTTTGTACAGTGAATGTATATGTACAGTATGTGTATATGTGTTTGTACAGTGAGTGTATATGTACAGCATGTGTATATGTATGTTTGTACAGTGAATGTATATGTACAGTATGTGTATGTGTATGTTTATATAATGAATGTGCGTGTGGATGTACGAACTTTGAGTGTGTAAATATGTACTGTATTTGTATATGTATGTGGGAGCGTAGGTACCTATGTATGTGTGTATGTATGTATGTGAGTATATGTGAATTTGTGTGTACAATACATTTGACTCCCAGTGTGTGTGGGAGCCAGAGTACGGCCCCAGCCTCCCCGAGAGCCCAACCCACAAACAGTAGGTGTGGTGCCCAGGGAACCAGGGACCACCGCCCCCACGCAGCCAAGCGTGATTACAATATCAATCAACAATAATCTGGATTATTAGTTTTGTCATAATCGTCCAGCCCTAAAAGGCAGCGCTCAAGTACACCAGAACCAAGACTGAGACTTTTCCTTTTCCTTGTCTGTGTTCAGGCGGATATCATTTGTCACCTTGATCAGGCCTGTTTCAGTGTTGTGGTGGGGCTTACAACCTGATTGGATAGTATACAGGAGAAAATCACTAAGCTATTGGTACACAACTTTTTCCAAGACCCAAATATGTCCTGTTTGATATGGGCCATAGTAGTTCAGTACCGTGGCATCAAGGGTTAGGGTTCTTTAAGAGGGGCTTAATGAGAGCAGTTTTTAAGGCCATTGGAAATGTTCCAGTTTGAATTGAGATGTTAACTAGATGAGAAAATTGTGGTTACAAACTGCTCAGCACAGACTTTAAAAATCTAGCAGGTAACTCTGAACTCATCAAGGCAAGCAAGTTGATGAACTCAGGTTGCCTCTACACTAAGGTGATACACCCAACCTTATCCTTGTCCACACACACAATGCCATCGTTTAAGATTTGGTTTAAGACCCCCTGGCCCCTCCTTCCGCAGGCGCAACGCGACCTAGTATGCATGCGCGGAAAATAGCAGACGCTGTTAGACTAGCCCTATTGTAGTGAATCACACCTAAGCCATCATAAATTAATCAAATCTTTAATGGATGTGTGAAAGTAAACAATGTGATAAAGAACAATCACTCTAGGGATCTAGATATCTGGTCAGGACACTCCTCACTCTTTTGCCTTCACCTTCATTGTCCATTCTTGCAATTCTGCCTGTGCTTGGAGGCTGAAAATGGCAGTCGTACTTGACGGCCGCGACCACTGACTGTTCATGGCTTCACAGTAGTTATGGATTATAAAACTAGACGTTGCGTAATCACTCGAAATACATGGCGGACAAATCTGTGTTCATAGAACTCCGGCTTATTAGTGATTCCCAGAGCCCAAAAAAAGTCTGCGGGCTATAGAGCGTTTTCTATTCGGGCTCCAGTACTCTGGAATGCCCTCCCGGTAACAGTTAGAGATGCTACCTCAGTAGAAGCATTTAAGTCCCATCTTAAAACTCATTTGTTTACTCTAGCCTTTAAATGGACCCCCTTTTTAGACCAGTTGATCTGCCGTTTCTTTTCTTTTCTGCTCTGCCCCCCTCTCCCTTGTGGAGGGGGGGGGGGGGCACAGGTCCGGTGGCCATTGATGAAGTGCTGGCTGTCCAGAGTCGAGACCCGGGGTGGACCGCTCGCCTGTGCATCAGTTGGGGACATCTCTGCGCTGCTGACCTGTCTCTGCTTGGGATGGTCTCCTGCTGGCCCCACTAGGGACTGGACTCTCACTATTATGTTAGATCCACTATGGACTGGACTTTCACAAAATTATGATAGACCCACTCGACGTCCATTGCACCTGTCTCCCCTATAGGGGGGGGGGGGGGGGGGGGGTTTACCCACATCTGCGGTCCTCTCCAAGGTTTCTCATTGTCATCCCACTGGGTTGAGTTTTTCCTTGCACTGATGTGAGATCTGAACCGAGGATGTTGTTGTGGCTCGTGCAGCCCTTTGAGACACTTGTGATTTCAAGAAATAGATGGCGCACTTACCCGTGTAAAAAAATATCCAAGGAGGGGAACCTTAAGGCCATGTCTACACTAAGTCGTTTAACCCCTTAAACAAATAATTATTTAGCCTAAGCCCCGTTTCAGCCACACTAAACCATCGTTTAAGGTCCCCCTCCTCGGACAAATTTTTACACGGGTAAGTCCATCCATCCATTTTCTACCGCTTATCCCTTTCGGGGTTGCGGGGGGGTGCTGGAGCCTATCTCAGCTACAATCAGACGGAAGGCGGGGTACACCCTGGACAAGTCTCCACCTCATTGCAGGGCCAACACAGATAGACAACATTCACACTCACATTCACACACTAGGGCAAATTTTGAACACAAAATGATTTTTTTTCTAAATTTTGCAATAAAGCTGTAAAACAACAAAATGTGGAAAAAGTCAAGTGCGGTGATTACTTTTGGAATGCACTGTATGTTAAGGTACTACTGTATTGCTTAAAATAATTTGGTGTGCAGCGTCCATTTCCACTTGAGTTACTAAACATCGGCCTTCATCCTTATGATGGTTAAAATTAATTTTATACCGTTGTGATCCAATCTTACTTTAAACTGACTCGATGATTAAGTTAAGGTTAAAGCTCAAATTTGGGGAAGTCCACTGGGAAAGGGAAACATGGATCATCCATGAGAAAAAATGTCGGCATAATAAGAATATTCACTTTGCAGCCACATGACTGTATGACACGCTACTTAGCCCCAGTGAGTAATGAGAGCTGATGGCCCTGAGGTGTTGCTGATGGCTGCTCTGGTCTGCTGAGCAGCTGCTGGTCTGTGGCTGGATCAGGGGGTTCCGCTTGGGAGCCATCTTGTACAAAACAGCAGGAGACCCCGCCATTGAAGGCGGACACACACAAAAGATACTCTATGGCAGTGTTTTTCAACCACTGTGCCGCGGCACTAGTGTGCCGTGAGATACAGTCGGGTGTGCCATGGGAGATTATGTCATTTCACGTAATAGGGCTAAAAACATTTTTTGCAAACCAGTACCCTGCCTTCCGCCCGAAGGCAGCTGAGATAGGCTCTAGCACCCCCCGCGACCCTGAAAGGGACAAGCGGTAGAAAATGGATGGATGGATGGATAATTATAATCCGCAAATGATGTGCCTTGCCTGTGCTGTCTAGAGCTCGGCAGAGTAACCATGTTATATTCTTCCCTGCTTGGCACTCAGCATCAAGGGTTGGAGTTGGGGGTTAAATCACCAAAATGATTCCCGGGCGCGGCGCCGCTGCTGCCCACTGCTCCCCAAGGGGATGGGTCAAATGCAGAGGACAAATTTCACCACATCTAGTGTGTGTGTGACAATCATTGGTACTTTAACTTTAACATATCAGTAGGTGGCAGCAGGTAGCTAATTGCTTTGTAGATGTCAGGAACATGGTTTGTCGTGATCACAATATGCGGGATGCAGCGTGTAGGTAAAAAGGTATCTTAACGCTTAAACCAAAAATAAACAAAAGGCAAGCGCCGCTAAGAAAATACTTTGAAGCTCAGGGAAGGCTATGCAAAACAAAACTAAAACTGAACTGGCTACAAAGTAAACAAAAACAGAATGCTGGACAACATCAAAGACTTACAGCATGTAAGGTATATTTTTTTTATTTTTTTTTGTCATAAAGAAATACAATCATGTGTGCGTACGGACTGTATCCCTGCAGACTGTATTAATCTATATTGATATATCATGTATATATTGTGTTTTTTTATGTTGATTTCATAAAGAAATTAAAAATTAAAAAATGTATTTTTTTAATTGTTTTTTTTTTTTATTTCTTTTGCGGCCCGGTACCGGTCCGTGGACCGATTGGTACTGGGCCGCGGCCCGGTGGTTGGGGACCACTGGGTTAAAAGATAACACAAGAGGAACGAGCAAGCACAACACAACACAAACAGAGCACGATAAAAAAAAATAAAAAAATAAAACATAAAACATAAAAAACAGGTTCACAGCAGGTGCATTGTGGGACGCCATAGCAGGATGGATATCACTCAGTGTTAAAAGCCATGGAATAAAAGTATGTTTTTAAGAGTGATTTAAAAACAGGAAGATAGGAGGCCTGTCTAACACTCAGAGGTAAGCCGTTCCAGAGCTTGGGAGCAGCAGCGGCGAAAGCTCTGTCACCTCTAAGCTTCAGCCTTGTGTCAGGGATCGTCAATAGCAGCTGATCGGCTGATCTTAGGGATCGGGGGGGGCAGTAAGGCTGAAGGAGGTCGGAGAGATAAGTTGGAGCGAGGTTGTTTAAACATTTAAAAACAAATAGTAGGAGTTTAAAATGTATTTGGTAACGCACAGGGAGCCAGTGAAGGGACGCTAGTATAGGGGTGATGTGCTCACGTCTGCGGGTCTGTGTTAGCAGACGAGCAGCAGAGTTCTGCACGAGCTGCAGGCGGGCGAGGGAGGCCTGGCTAATGCCTACATACAGGGCATTGCAGTAGTCAAGACGAGTCGAGATAAAGGCGTGGATTAATTTGTCAAGATCTTGTCCTGACAGAAACGGTTTCACTTTCGCTATTTGGCGTAGTTGATAAAAACTTTTTTGTACGACGCTGCTGATTTGTTTTTCGAACTTAAAATCTGAGTCAAACTTTACCCCCAGGATTGTAACACAGTCACTGAGATACGGGGACAGAGTGCCGAGGTCCACGTTGGGAGAGGGACAGCGACTTGGACCGAACAACATAACTTCTGTTTTGTTTTCATTTAGGCTCAGGAAGTTAACTGAAAGCCAGGCTTTGATGTCGTGCAGGCGGTCAATAAGACATTGGACCGTGGTATTTTGTGCCATGGTAAAGTAGATCTGGCAATCATCGGCATAAAAATGAAATGCAATACCGAACTTCCTGAAAACAGAACCGAGGGGGAGAAGGTAAAGTGCAAATAAAATTGGGCCAAGGATTGAGCCATGGGGAACCCCATGTGGTAGAGGAGCTGTGGAAGACATAAAACTGTCTACTTTTACACAAAAACTCCTGTCAGTTAGGTACGACCGGAACCAGTTGAGGGCGGCACCCTTAATGCCCACACCGTTATCAAGACGAGTGATTAAGGTGGCGTGGTCGACGGTGTCGAACGCAGCAGACAGATCTAAAAGCACCAGAACAACATATTTACCAGAATCTGTTGGCAGGAGGATATTGTTAAAAACTTTTAGAAGTGCTGACTCTGTGCTGTGGAGGGCTTTAAAACCGGACTGGAACAGCTCAGTGATACCATTATCCTCTAAGAAGGGCAACAACTGACTGTAGACAACCTTCTCTAATATTTTGGAAATGTATGGAAGATTAGAGATAGGTCTAAGGTTAGAGAGGAGAGAGGGGTCGAGGCTTGGTTTTTTAAGTAGAGGTCGTACCACTGCATGTTTAAACTCTACTGGAACTATTCCAGAAGAGAGGCTACTATTGATAATGTTAAGGACACTTGATCCAATAGTAGCAAGTACCTCCTTGAACAGGCGAGGTTGGAGGGCATCATTCAAGGAAGACATGAAACTGCTACAGGAAAATACCAACAAAACAGGAAAAGCCACTAAAACAGGAGTGCAAGACAATAACTAAAACACTACACGCAGGAAAAGACCAAAAACCTCCAAATAAGTCATGGCGTGATGTGACAAGAGCTATAGTGATCGTCCAGGTTTTTTCAATGAAAAAAATGTGCCTTTGCTCAGAAAAGGTTGAAAAACACTGCTCTATGGGATCATATTTTCTCACGTTTTAAGTGATCAATACAACCTAGTTCACAACATGTTTAACTATTATTGTTTAAAAGTGCAGTTTGCAACATGTTCCAAATTAAAACTTTTTTTTTTTTTTAAATAAAAAAAATTTAAAACACCCTTAACGGCTATCATATGTTATCAATAGTAGTTTGAGATAAGGTTTCTCATTGTTATCCCATTGGGTTGAGTTTTTTCTTGCTCTGATGTGGGATCTAAGCTGAGGATGTCGTTGTGGCTTGTGCAGCCCTTTGAGACACTCGTGATTTAGGGTTATATAAGTAAACATTGATTGATTGATTGATTGAGATAACATATCTAACAAAATAATATTTTTGTCACTTGTAGAAGTTAAATTTGCAGATCAGCCCTAATAACATAATTGTTAATCACGTCTGTCTCACGTAAACCTGCCTGTCACAAGAAAGGTTTGAAAACAATATGTTATGGTCGTTGCTAGGGAAAGGCACCGAATTCTTTACTTAGGGTACACATTCACGTAAAATCAAACAACACTACATTCCGATAACTTTCAGAACTTCGAAGGGTAAGAGAACTAAATATAGTAACTGGACAGCACATTTATACCAGCTCAGTGGTAAATGTTAAATAAAAAAAGATGTACCGTATTTTCCGGACTATAAGGCGCACTTCAAAAATTGTTTCCCCTCAAAATTCAACAGTGGGACTTACAGTATAACCCGGTGCGCCTAATGTACGGAATAATTTTGGTTTTACATACTGACCTCAAAGCTATTTTATTTGGTACATGGTGAAATGATAAGTGTGACCAGTAGATGGCAGTCAAACACAAGAGATATGTGTAGACTGCAATATAATGGCAGTCACACACAAGAGTATAGACTGCAATATGACTCAAGTAAACAACACCAACATTTTATATGTTCCATTGAAAACATAGAACATTACACATGGCGCTCAAAAATCTATCAAATGTTTTAGTACGACTTTGGTAAGCTATGAAGCCGCTCCGCATAATGGATTGTCGGCACATTAAACATACGAGTATTATTATGGTGTGTGTAAGGTAAGACATATTATCTGGCGTATAAAAATTTGCTGTTTTTTTTCTCGAACGAAAGAAACTGCTGTTCTAAATGTGTCCACTGGATGTCACAATAGCAATTCCGTTAGGCAAGCAAATAGTTTAAACCGGGGCCAAGCAAGAGGTACACAGTAAAGGGGGACTGTGGCTCCTCCTCCTCGACCCACATGGAACTTAAAACCTGTCGTTTTATGTCTTCTGCTTCAAACACATGGTCATTTGGCACCCTTGTTGCCCCAAAATGTCTGTCAAACACGAAAAACGTGAACTTAGCCCTTTTGAATAGTGTTTACCTCCGTTTTATTACTGTTTGTTGAGTTAGCACTGCATTGATACGTGGACATGACAAAGGAGGTATTTGATAGCTAGAAGAGTTTACATGTTGTGTTTTTGTTCAATCCCAGAAAGACTGTGACTTAAAGTTGAATCCTGGCTTTGTAGATACACCGAGACCAAGTCTAAGCTCATCGGGGCGGTATGGCGTAGTGGGTAGAGCGGCCGTGCCAGAAACCTGAGGGTTGAAGGTTTGCTCCCCGCCTCTTGACATCCAAATCGCTGCCGTTGTGTCTCTGGGCAGGACACTTCACCCTTGCCCCCGGTGCCGCTCACACTGGGGAATGAATGATAGGTGGTGGTCAGAGGGGCCGTAGGCGCAAACTGGCAGCCTCGCTTCTGTCAGTCTACACCAGGGCAGCCAATGTAGCTTACCACCACCAGGTCTGAATGAATGATGGGTTCCCACTTCTCTGTGAGCGCTTTGAGTATCTAATAATAGAAAAGCGCGATATAAAATCTAATCCATTATTATTATTATTGTATTTTTGAAACTGCACCAATTTCCTCAGAATTTTCAACAAATTTGAAGTGTTTTGTCCAGACGATTATTTGTGATTTGTACGTTTTCAGAAGTGCTTGTTCTATTTTTGGCCAAAGTGAAACAAACAAAAAAAAACTGAAATTGCCTTTATTTTAAAGTTATTATGCCATTATTTTACCATTCCGGCCGACTTGGGAATTTTCCTCCATGCGGCCTCCTGAGCTAAAATGAGTTTGACATCCCTGCTCGAGAAAGAGGGCAAAATGTTGGCCCACAGCTTGTTCAAAAACAGGCAGCCAACTTTATTTTTTAAATACTTAAACGAAAACAATTCCTCTTGGGTACGGGCACCCCAAGATGACCAAAAATGTCCCTCAACAATCCTTTGTGTTACTTATTGTTGCCACATTTCCAGTTTACACGGCCTGAAAAGGGCCTTCCAGGAGGGCTATAGTCAAACCCCGGCCTCATTTGCAGGCCCATTTGAGGGGACCATTATCCGAAAAGAATGTGGGGAGACAAGGTTGCCGACAGGCTGGTGACAAATGATCAAGCTGATAATAGGTCGAGGGACACACTTACCATGCTAACAACACGGATGACGTTACAGACGCGGCCCCCCCTGACGAACACAAACAATGTGCTTCCAATCTATCATCGCTGATCCGTGTCATCATTACCCCTCCTCGGCCATGTGGACATCAGCATGACAATGCAACATGCGGATTACTTTCATCACACATGCACCGAGCATGAGAGCTATAATAGAGTATATCAAATGCATAGATTTATGTCGTCTTCTCTCCGTGGAGGCCACTTGACTGAGTGTGTGCACGAGTGTATGTTTGAACGTGTCTGCTGGAAGTGTAATGTTGTGTTAATTCTGCACAGGTCGGGCTAATGCCGAGCCCCCGGGTCCTGTTCTGTTGGCAAGCTGATTGGTGATTAGAGATATAATTAAGAGCAGCTTTGACACAGACACTGTCCTCCAACCTCCTTTATCACCCACAACACACACACACACACACACACACACACACACACACACACACCTCAAACCACAAAGCCCCCCAAGCGACCTGCCATCGCTGTTTATGGTGCTTCCTCCATTATCCAACAACAAAAGGAGCCCTCAACTCACAAAAGCCTGGCCAGCTGTGCGCCTGACATGGCGGGGAATACACAGCCCCTCTCCAGTGACAATAAAAAAAAAATTGAATTTAAACAAAAAAAGTTACACCATATTTACGCAGACTAACTATGATGAAAGGCAATGAAGAGACAAGGGCTTCTGGTGTAGGTATCAATATAAATATTACTGGAAGGTCAATTAATATGTAAATTAACTCCTCCATTTAATTAGCTATTTAACTATTTTCCAAGGCATGGACATATTAAATCATGCTTAAAGACCCCTCTAACTAGCCTCCTGACAATAGTGCCAGGGAGTCATGGGCTCATAAACTACCGGCTTGACCTATAAAGAGCCCCGAGTCTGCTAATTCCATCTCAGCCTAATTTTATGACTTGCATAAAATAACCATAGTGCAGCTTTGTAGCTGTAAAGAGGATATGGGTAATAAAACGGCGCCAGGCAAAGCATCAGAAAGCTCCTCTTCACTAGTGTCCTCATTTATTATTCTATTATTCTTTGCAGGGTTCCAGACTCATGTGAAAGACAAATGACCTTATTATATTAAATAATTGGTGAGGATATTAACCGTTAATCACACATAAACAGCATTTAAAAGGTATTGATTTCCCAGCACTCTGAACAGCTTGTGAAATTAACATCCAATAACATGATAATAGATAATCAGGTGAACGGGGGACAAAGGAAAGGTAATGTGCGTCGGTGACCCTGACATCAACATATACACTATATTCCCAAAAGTATTTGGCCACCTGCCTTGACTCACATATGAACTTGAAGTGCCATCCCATTCCTAACCCATAGGGTTCATTATGATGTCAGTCCACCTTTTGCAGCTATTACAGCTTCAACTCTTCTGGGAAGGCTGTCCACAAGGTTGCAGAGTGTGTTTATAGAAATTTTCCACCATTCTTCCAAAAGCGCATTGGTGAGGTCACACATTGATGTTGGTCGAGAAGGCCTGGCTCTCAGTCTCCGTTCTAATTCATCCCAAAGGTGTTCTATCGGGTTCAGGTCAGGACTCTGTGCAGGCCAGTCAAGTTCATCCACACCAGACTCTGTCATCCATGCCTTATGGACCTTGCTTTGTGCACTGGTGCATAGTCATGTTGGAAGAGGGAGGGGCCCGCTCCAAACTGTTCCCACAAGGTAGGGAGCATGGAATTGTCCAAAATGTTTTGGTATCCTGGAGCATTCAAAGTTCCTTTCACTGGAACTAACTCCTGAAAAACAACCCCACACCATAATTCCTCCTCCACCAAATTTCATACTTGACACAATGCAGTCCGAAATTTACCGTTCTCCTGGCAAACTCCAAACCCAGACTGGTCCATCAGATTGCCAGATGGAAAAGCGTGATTCATCACTCCAGAGAAGGCGTCTCCACTGCTCTAGAGTCCAGTGGCGACGTGCTTTACACCTTGCATCCGATGCTTTGCATTGGACTTGGTGATGTATGGCTTAGAGGCAGCTGTTCGGCCATGGAAACCCATTCCATGAAGCTCTCTGCGTACTGTACGTGGGCTAATTGGAAGGTCACATGAAGTTTGGAGCTCTGTAGCAACTGACTGTGCAGAAAGTCTTTGCACTATGCGCTTCAGCATCCGCTGACCCCTCTCTGTCAGTTTACGTGGCCTACCACTTGGTGGCTGACTTGCTGTTGTTCCCAAACGCTTCCATTTACTTATAATAAAGCCGACAGTTGACTTTGGAATATTTAGGAGCGAGGACATTTCACAACTGGATTTTTTTGCACAGGTGGCATCCTATGACAGTTCCACGCTGGAAATCACTGAGCTCCTGAGCGCGGACCATTCTTTCATAAATGTTTGTAGAAAGTCTCCATGCCTAAGTGTTTAATTTTACACACCTTTGGCCGGGCCAAGTGATTAGCACACCTGATTCTCATCATTTGGATGGGTGGCCAAATACTTTTGGCAATATAGTGTATCTTCGTACCGGTCTCTGCTGTCCTCCAAACAGGTATTTGAACCTGAACGCATCACAATACTTGTCTGAGCCACAGTCAAGTCAGGGAAGTTGTGCAGGATGTATTTAAAACAGTGTTCATTTTGTTGACTAAAAATGTTCGTCTATGTTATTTTCAACAATAACTAAAAGAGGACAATAACTAATCACAAAAAATGCACGTTGACGAAAACAATGACAAAATGAATTGACAATGTAGTGGACGACTAAAAACGAGAGGAACATTTTGACAGAGACGAAATCCAATCATATTTAATTTTGTCTACGGCGGGTGGGAGAAGTTAGGAATTGATCCAATCACAGTAGCATGTGGTAGAGAGGCGTAGGATAAAACACAGAAGCTTTGTAAGGTGTTTGGATTTTTTACTGGGAATAAAAGGCTCTTTTGTAGGAATGTAACAATAAACGGTAATAATGTTGACCGCAGCAAAACTCCAGACGGTTGGTATTACCCTTTGAAATTAAAATCATCCAAAAAAAAAAAAGAGATTGATGACTGCATTTTTTTTTTTTAAACTCACGGACTGACTGGTGCCAGCTCGCTAGTTTCAATGCTAACATGAGGAAGAAACGACATACCCCAATCTAAACGTGTACAACCACATTTATGTCTGAGCAACTGAGCCATTCCAATTTGCACATTGGACCTCCAAGCTGTGCTCTCTTAGAATGGACTTATGATGATCGATCTTTCCTCGGAGGAATACGAGATGGAGGTCATTTTACGGAGCGTTTGAAGACCGCTGAACAGAGTGCACTAGAAATAATACATATTATATTAGATTTTATTTCTTACTCTCTTTTCATTTAAATACATCTTAAAGTGGTACAGTACACACCAATATTAAAAAGACTAAAAGCTTAATCATTAAAACAGATCAAATACTAAGACTAAAACACTATCAGTGAAGCATAAGAAACATAAGACATGCAAAATAGTTGGTTTTCTTACTGTGTCTATATATTTTAGGTATGTTTAAAACAATATACCGTATTTTTCGGACTATAAGGCGCACTTAAAATACTTTAATTTTCTCAAAAATCGATAGTGCGCCTTATAACCTGGTGCGCCTAATGTACGGGTGACCTACTGACCTCGAAGCAATTTTATTTGATACATTGTGTAATGATAAGTGTGACCAGTAGATGTAGTCACACATAAGAGATACGTGTAGACTGCAATATGACGCCAGTAAACCACACCAAAACTTTAAATGTTCCAAAATAAAGAACATTACATACGGCACTCAAAAATCTGTCACAATGTTTTAGTATGACTTTGAAGCCGCACCGCTTGATGGATTGTCGGCTACCGTAGTCAGAGATACAAGTTTTACTATAGTGTGTGTATAACAGACCTGGGCATTCTGCGGCCCGCGGGCCGCATCCGGCCCTTTGTGCGTCCCTGTCCGGCCCGCGTGAGGCCAATTATAAATTACAAAATACATTTTAAAAAGTATCTATGTCGAGTGTGCAATACAACGGTGCTGCTTTTGTTTTGAAAATCGTTATTTGTATTACTTCCGTGTGGACGTATGCGTGTGCGTGATTGTGATTGAATGTGAACAGCTGCAATCATTAATTACAAAATAAAGTTGAAAAAACATCTATGTCGTGCGCGCAATACAACTGTGCTGCTTTTATTTTGAAAAGTATTATTTATGGGCATGTGTCCGTGTGTAACCTGCGAGTGAAGGTGCACATTCAGCGACAAGTGATGCACGGTTTACACCCGAGACGCTAAAAAGAGAAAAGTTGATGAAGAATGGCGTGTTTCCAACAAGACGTGGACTGCCATGCAACGTTCCCTCTAAGGTGCGTGCCCGCGCAATTGCGCACTGCTAGCGTCTGCTGCGCGCAGCAAATATATGCCGCGCACCAAATCAAATCCCATCTGAATTCTAAACAAAATAAACATATTTATTCTATGTAATTTTGCAATGCAACTTTGAGTGACAGTGACAACAAGCGGCCCTAACGGTGTTCGTCAACACCGTTCAATTGAACACCGTTCAATTATTGTAACGTCTATCGAGATGCTTCGAGGCCAGGAATTATATCGATCACTTTATTGAGCAAAACTGTTTATAATCGGGCAGAACCACACCAAAAACATAAGTAAAACACTTCTATCTCGAAAAACTAGTAATTTTCTGCCGTACAAACCAGGCCAAAACCAACTTGTCATCTGTCACCAACACGCATAGCACTAAACCACTGGTGCGTTTATGGCCACACAAAAAGTCGGACAACTCAAACACCACACAAAGTTACACTATGACTCCTCAGTCATACGTGTGCTTATTTTACTGTCATTTATTATTAATGTTTATTTATTTATATTAGTCATGGAATGCTGTTACACACACTATGTTGAAGTATTACTATTATTATTAATTATTATTATTATTATTATTATTTATCTTACGGTATATATCAAAAATAATATTGAGCAAAATTTAATTGAAATATTGTCGATGTGGCCCTCCAGCAGTGCTCGGGTTGCTCATGCGGCCCCCGGTAAAAATTAATTGCCCACCCCTGGTGTATAAGGACCTGGTACCTGCTTTAGGACAACAGATGAAAATGAGCTATTGTGCTAACCCTGGCATATTTACATTGTTGCTCTATGTTGATGAATATGCATTGTCCTAATTCAAATAAATACATAAATGGCACCCATTAGCAGACATATTATCTGGCGTTTTGTTTCACAATAATATGCAAAACCAACTTTTCTTACCTTCTGGTACCTGCTGATGTGTAATTGAGATCTGCATAAGTCCTGAAAATTTGTGCAACTCCGCCACTGTAGTCCGTGCCGATGCCGTAGTCGATAAGCTTCTTCTTTTTCACTATCTTCTTGTTATGGGACATTCATCCTCTGCTGTTGCCATTTCTAATGTAAAGTTGTAACTTATATCTCGCTATGGAAGTGCTAAAAACTACCAGTGTAGTGGGTTTACATTATTCACCCAAGGAACTTTAGTTATTAAAGAGTTCCGGTCGGACACATTTCCGGCGTTGTTGCACTAGTGAGCCACGGATGAGGAGACGCTGCTCCGTTATTGATTTAAGTAAAGTCTGAATGTCACTAAAACAGTTCACTCCATCTTTTGACACTTCTTCCACTCCCGTCCTTGCACGCTACACCGCTACAACAAAGATGACGGGGAGAAGACGCTGTCGAAGGTGAGCCACGTAAATAAGACCGGAAGCGGCTGTCAGAAAGCGACTTGAAGATGATCTGTAAAACATAATCTATGCAACATTTTGACCAAAAAAACACCATTACATGTTATGTAGACCACAAGGAAGTGTTTGCAATTTAGGAAAAAATCATAATATGACCACTTTAATGCGCCCTATAATCCGGTGCGCCTTTTGTATGAAAAAGACCTGAATAGACCCGCTCATCGGCAGTGCGCCTTATAATCAGGTGCGCCCTATGGTCCAGAAAATAGGGTCAAAAGATTTCAGTGTGTGAATATGTCATTTTTAAGCAAATTCAACAATACCATAATAATAATGATAACCTGGATATGAAATTATCTTATTGTTACATCCCTAATGTATTGTTAAACACTTCAAAACAATATGTCTTCTACACCTGGAAGAAAAAGAAGACAAATGGACGCACTGTCTGCAGGTTAACCATCCGGACATCTACGCAACAGTAAATAAGCCAAAGTTAATATTTTGAAATTACTCATACTGTACTGAATGACTGCTACTATTAAGGACGCTAGAGAAGGCACAAGATTGATTAATCTACCACTACTTTTGTAGTACACAATGAGCGAGCTAGTCCGCCAATGAAATAAGCTAAAATACCTGTACAGTGCACTTTAATCGATGTCCTCGGCACACTGTTAAGTTAATTGCACAACTTGACAACCCAAAAGACCAGATTTGTCATGTTTTGTAGTTAACGCAGAAAGACAGGTATGTAAAATATATATAAATTATATATACATGTATGTTATGTATACATGTTATATATATATACATTGATTCATCACACTTTTTGCTGTAATCAAACGGGACAGTGGCCAAGACACCAATTGTGCACACGCTGTAGTTAAAAGTAGTTTGTGTAGAGTAAAATTAGTTTGTTTCTTCATATGACCATTTTAGTAATATACTACTCAACATTAAAAAAAAAAGCTCAATTTCAGCAAAAATAACACTCAATAAGGTTAGTGTAAAATTGACTTATTGATGTACTCATGGGGTGCAGGCCTTGTGTATTTAGTATTTGAGATGCTCTTAAATAAACTTCATAAAAGTTGTTTCAAGACAACTTCGAAGAGCTTTTAATTCTCGCCGACGAAAATGAAAAATTTTATTCGACTAAAACTGGACAACTATAAAATGTGCCACTTTTTATGGGCATTTTACAAGCAGTCCTGCAGTGCGATCTACAATTGAACACACTTTCTTTTTAGCACATATTGCAGTAGTTGCAGCAAGATATTTTCATATAGGAGACTTATTAATAATATATCTCCTGTATGAAAAAACAAACATCATTGAAAAAAAGGCCAGCAGACATCAAAACGCTTCAAGGAGTTGTATGAAACTTACTTAGTTACATTTTTCAAAGTAAACAATATAACAAGAACATCATTGGTTAGCTCATGGTAAAATTGTCTGTTTTTCACAGTTACTAAGTTTATGTTGTTGTTTTTTTTAATAGCCCGGATAAAATGATTATTATTAAAATGATCTACACGCAGAGATCGCGTGTACACATACGCTGTTGTTATGATAGAATATACATGGTGGACAACAAGACATCTGTACCCTGTGGCTCGATTTTCTCCGGTAAAAATACGACCAACTTGAAGCGCCAAGACATCTACGCAACGGTAAAAGCTAATACTTCGAAATTACTCATACTGTACTGTACTGAATTACTGTTACTATTATAGACCTTAGAGTAGCTTACTCTACTATCACTTTTGAGTATACCATGGGCGAGCTTGTCTGCCTATTATTAATCAAGATACCTGTGCAGTGCACTTTAATCAATGTCCTCGGCACACTGTTCAGTTATTATTTGCACTTGACAACCCAAAAGACGAAATTTGTCATTTTTCAAACTAACACACAAAGGGAGCCAGGTATGTGAAAATTATATACATTCTAGATTTATAACACTGGTTGCTGTATTAACATGGGACAGTGACCAGGACACCCATTGTGCACACTCAGTATAGTTTTACACAATATAGAATAAAAGTAGTTTATTTCTTCATCCATGACTATATTGCATGCACTCTACACTGGCATTGAGAGTGTTCTTTTTTTTCTTTTTTTTTTAACAAACTCTTATAGATTAGTAATATTTTTTGTTCGGTCATAATTGACTAGATAAATAACAATGTTATTACATTTTCATGATGGAACAGAAAATTATTAGTTTTTGAATGAACGTCATTAAATATGATTTATCTAAGTTATGCACTCCTAAATGACAACAGGTTATGTTTACAACGTTATGTATATATTCATGGAGTGCAGGTCTTGTTGTGAATTTAGTTTTTGAGATGCTCTGCATTAACCTTGATAAAAGTGGTTCCAAGACAACTTCAAAGATGCATTATACTTTATACTATTCACTGTCATTTTAGTCGACTAAAACGTTGAGGAATTTAGTCGACTAAAAGTCAATCAATTTAGATGACACTATGATTAAAACTAAATTAAAAACTGCTGTCAAAATTAACAGTGTTTTGCATGAAGTTTTCAAATGTGCTACTGTAAATATGAATGCAAAATAGCGGACACAGAACAGTTTTAATCTTAATAAATCATATTGTGAGCCCTAAGTGATTATATTTACATCTCCTCATCCCAGAATTGTGGGCGTTCTAATAATCAAAATATATTCAGCATATTCTTGAAGGTAAACACACTAAATGGATTGCGCCATTTTGCAATCCTCTGCATGAGTTTAGTAAAACAGCTTTGCATGCGCTATCAAGTTTGCACTTGTTTTTATACATGCAAACCTTTAGTAGATCAGGCCCTTAAGCACACTCTTCTATTTATTCCCTGCAGGCAACACACAACTTTTCTAAGTGCTTTAATTCCTGGCACTGATAAGACTGATACACAAGATTGCGACATCAGCGTACCTTTAAAAGTAGAGGGCTACAACTATTTTGAGGATTGAATGTTGGGTGAAAATTGGGCTGCAAAAACTTCATCAAAGCACTTAAAGGGGAACTGACATTTTTTGGAATTTTGCCAATCGTTCAAAATCATTATGAGAGACATGACAATGATGTTATCTTATTTTATTTTTTTGAATTCTAAATATTAAATATATGCGATCAAAAGTCCGCCTACAATGGAGCCTATAGTAGCCGCGCAATTCCGCCTATAAAGTCCTTAAAAAAAACATCCTCCACTGAGATTTTATATACATGCATCACATATTTTCAGTTGTTTTCTATACATTAATTTCAAAAATGCATCACGTTTGCTTTTTCTTTTTTCTTCATCACTGATTATTACTCACTGCAGACTTCATGACAGCCAACAAACAAACAAAAACATCACTTACTGTGCCATGTCTGCTGTCATTAGGATGCCAACTGCTGGGATGTTCATATATTCCCATTTAGATGAAGAATGACTCATAACCCTCATGAAGAAAAGGGGTGGGGGGCAGGGATTAAACCTCTTTTTGTGTCATTCTCACCAGTTTCGGGTCCTAAATGGCTGTCAAAGTGTAGCAACTTCTTGGAACACCTACTCAGACGTCTTCTGTCCAGGTGAGATGCATTATTTATGATCTAGAACAGGGGTAGGGAACTTATGGCTCTAGAGCCAGATGTGGCTCTTTTGATGACTGCTCTGGGATGTGCGTATCGATCCTGTGGTATCGATATATCGATACTCACATGCTACTCATTTGGCATCACTTTTCTGAAAAAAGTATCGATATAAACCAAAAAACGGCGTGTGGGGGGTGCAAGCATCACTTTCAGATGTTTCTGATTACTTACTTAACTTACTGTGTGCTGGGACACCCCTGTACCTGGCAGAGTATAGAGCTGGCCCAGTCACGTCACAGGAGACAGCGAATGAGCGTCGTCAACGTGCAACACACACAGCCAGCCGACAGTGTTGTTACTTTTCCTGAACAGCAATCTGAGACTTCAGTAAAGTGTGACGTGTGACGACATATCTCGAGTACACTAAAGGTGTGATGGTGTCAGACATTTTTGTAGATAATTTTTCCAAGTTCATTTTCTCAGGGAACTGTCTTTCGTATGCAGGTTTATAGGACAAGGAAATCCTAGTTTATTGTGATAAGGAAATTATTGACTTTGCTTCAGAGAAGTGTTATAAGTTTACTTCCACAAAGAGGTTTGAAACATAACATTGTTATGAATAATTGTTTTTTTAAGCTTTTTCTACCAAGACTTTTTTTTTGAGAAATAAGAAAAGTGAAAATGTGTATATTTTTGTTTATATTTAATTTATTTTTCTTATTTATGTTATTTTAAATTTACTTTTATTATATATTGACCATAATAAATGTGGTATAAATGGTCAGTATTTGTCTTGTGATTTGTCTTAAATAATAACAATAGTAATAATATTTTTGACTGACAAAAATTGCCAATAAGAAATTAATGGTATCGGTAACGGTATCGATGAAAATGCAAGAAAAAGTATCGGTATCGTATCGAATCCTAAAAGTGTGGTATCGCCCATCCCTAATGACTGCATCTGGCTCTCAGATAAATCTTAGCTGACATTGCTTGACACGATAAGTAATGAATAATTCCGCTGGTAATCACAGTGTTAAACATAACGTACAAAATATAAAACATTCTCATGCATTTTATTACATCCATCCGTTTTCTACCACACCTGTTCAAGAAGTCGCATTAATGGTAAGAAGTATTTTATTTATTATTGGTTAGCTTCAAAAAAACAATGTTATTAAAAAGAATAAGAGACTTATTATACTCTAAAAATGTTGGTCTTACTTAAAAATGCACGCATTTAGTTGTATTCAGTGTTAAAAAATATAATATGGCTCTCGCGGAAATAGATTTTAAAATATTTGACTTTCATGGCTCTCTCAGCCAAAAAGGTTCCCGACCCCTGATCTAGAATAAACTTACAGGGAGCAAGGAAGCGAGAATGCAGCAGACCACTCGATGACGTAAACATCGACAAACAGGAAGTGATCACGGCGGCGCTATAAATAGTTTGTCTGCGTTAGCGCTTATAATAACAAAATCACTAATACTTGGTTAATATTAAAATCACGAAATGTAAAAGGAGTATTGTTGGTGATTTTTCAATGGGTATTAATTGGATTTTTTGGGAGGAATAGAGGAGCTCTCATTGACTCCTCTGCAAGCGGACTTTTATTTACAAGTTAGAATGCATAAAAAAAAAATCCATCCGTTGTCATGTCTCCAATAATGATTGTGAACGATAAGCAAAATTCCCCAAAAAGTGCAGTTCCCCTTTAACGCAAAACGTGCTAAAGCTAAATATCATAATATTTCCCACAAAGTGTCAAAACCGATCATTAGTTTAGACACATTTTTTTGCATTGGATTTTAAAAATTGTACCTAATGAAGTGGCCAGCCAGTGTGCATTTTTCACATAACAATCCCCAACCACCAGGAACACAGCTCACTGTCACTCTATCAGACTTTTTCACACTTTATCATTTGGCACGTTTGACAGCAGTATTCCGATCAGTGTGATTACTTTTTGATGCAGCCTTTTCCCCCCGACGGCGGGTGTGACCGCGATTTGTGTTTGTGCCCCGACTGCCTGCTGATACCATTTAGGTTTGAAAAGTCCTCCAAGTTGCTGTTGGGGGCAGCCAAGTACGCCACAATAATAAATTTGCAGCACGTAACCGAGAATGGCGAGTGGCATGCAAATCTGTCTTTGTGTCCCTCTGGGGCCTCAGCGTTCACTGTTGGAGAAAATGAAGCCATGGCCCTCCAAATACTGTCACACTTTCTCTTCTGGGCCTAATGCTCATTTCCGGGGATGGAACCAAATAGAGTGTCGACCACTTTCTTTCTTCCAGCCATGTTTTGTACCGCAGATGGATAAGTGTGAGGATAGACTAACAGTGCCTGCTTGACGCTGGCCCTCTTGATTCATTATGACAGGCCAATCTTTTATTAGCCGGGGCTTCATATTCAAACCTTATCAAGACGAGAAGGGAAGAAGAGAAATTTTCTATGTGTGAATACATTAAAGGCCTACTAAAATGATTTTTTTTTTATTTAAACGGGAATAGCATATCCATTCTATGTGTCATACTTGATCATTTTGCGATATTGCCATATTTTTGCTGAAAGGATTTAGTAGAGAAAATCGACAATAAAGTTCGCAACTTTTGCTCGCTGATAAAAAAAAGCCTTGCCTGTACCGGAAGTAGAGTGACGTCACAGGAGCTAGGATTCCTCACAATTCCCCGTTGTTTACAATGGAGCGAGAGAGATTCGGACCGAGAAAGTGATGATTACCCCATTAATTTGAGCGAGGATGAAAGATTCGTAGATGAGGAACGTTACAGTGAATGACTTGAGAGGCAGCGATGGACGTATCTTTTTTCACTCTGACCGTAACTTAGATACAAGCTGGCTCATTGGATTCCACACTCTCCTTTTTCTATTGTAGATCACAGATTTGTATTTTTTTTTTTTTTTTTTTTTAATGTCCTGCCCAGCTTCTCGGGCAAATCATATAGCAGATGTAGATGCCCATATCGGCTGTTCAGATTTACTTTACAAAAGAGAAGTGTAGGATACTTCTCTTGTTGCCTTACTTGTATTTTGACTTTATTAAATGTATTTATATTATCATTTGGTGCAGCCGGGCCGGAGCAGGAGGGGATAGAAAGAGAGAAAAAGGAAGACAGAGGGGGGAATTGTGGGGACAAGAGGGGGATTAGACAGAGAGACAAAAACAACAACAGCAAACACAACAACAACAACAACAACAACAGAGCAACATCAGCAAATACGACATGTACAAATATGATGGTAAAAGTAATAGCAAATAAGCAGTTAGCGAAAATTAAAAAAAAAAAAAATACAGAAATGACAATGAGCATTATTACACTAAAAATGGAGCAATATGAATACCAATAGAAATAGTGCTATTGATAATAAACAATACCAGTACTTTACCTTTATTATCAACAATACAATTGTTCAAATGCAACAATACATATACGTAATGATAACTTGAGATACGAAAGAATGCAGAAAAATGGAGGGGAAGAAAGCGAAGCAACCTTAACCTTGTAGATTGTTATAGTAACAATAGGTTAAGCTTTGTCAGTGTGCCATGTGTTATACCCAGTTTACCCTAGGGCAACAACGTTAATATATGTTTGATGAAACGTGATTATGTGCATGAGTGTATGTGTGCATATGTACTTGAATATGTACAGTATGTGTATATGTGTGCTTGTACAGTGAATGTATATGTACAGTATGTGTATATGTGTGCACAGCGAATGTATATGTACAGTATGTGTATACAGTATGTGTGTTTGAACAGGGAATGTATATGTACAGTATGTGTAAATGTGTGTTTGTACAGTGAATGTATATGTACAGTATATGTATGTGTGTGTTTGTACAGTGAATGTATGTGTAGTATGTGTATGTGTGTGTTTGTACAGTGAATGTATATGTACAGTATGTGTATATGTATGTTTTTACAGTGAATGTATATGTACAGTATGTGTATACAGTATGTTTGTATAATGAATGTGCGTGTGGATGTACGAACTTTGAGTGTGTAAATATGTACTGTATTTATTTGTATATGTATGTGGGAGCGTAGGTACCTATGTATGTCTGTATGTATGTGTGTGAGTATATGTGAATTTGCATGTACAATACATTTGACTCCCAGTGTGTGCGGGAGCCAGAGTACGGCCCCAGCCTCCCCGAGAACCCATCCCACAAACAGTAGGTGTGGTGCCCAGGGAACCAGGGGCCACCGCCCCCACGCAGCCAAGCCGGACAGCGACAGGAACCCCAGAGCCTGGCCCACCGTGCCGCCCACAAGGGCCAGCAGCAGGCCGCAGACAGATGCACCCGGCAGAGGACAAGGCACGAGAAAAACAGAGGGAAGCCAGACCCCAAGCCAGCGAGAGACCACACCCCACACGGACAGAAAGGCGGGACGTCCCGCCCGAGGGGCCCGGAGACCCCCCGCAACCGGACGGGAAGACCGCCCCCGCCCCACCGGCAACAGGGCCCCCACGAGCCCCACCCCCAGAGAGCGCGGCGAGGCCGGCCCACGGCCACCCCACGGCCACCCCACCCAAGCCGGCCGCCACAGGACCACCCAGCACGGGGCCACAGGAACCACCCACCCCACCCGCAGGGACCCCAACGATGGAGATGGAACAACCAGCAACCGCCCCGCCGAGTCCCCCCCTGAGGTAGGGGAATAAATAAATAAAATAAATAAATACATAATAATAATAATAATAATAATAATAATATTAATTTAAAAAAAAAAAATTTTTAAAATGGGAAAAAAAATAAAAATAAATAAATAAATAATTAAATCTATTTATAAAAAAAATAAATAAATAAAAAAAGAATTAAAAGAAGATCACAGACATGCTGACACACAAGGTCGCTACCCCAACAACTGGCCGACTCGCAGCACCTCGGAAATAAACCCCTGACTGGAAGGATAGATAGAAAATCAACAATACTATTAAACCGTGGACATGTAAATACACGGTTAATGCTTTCCAGGCTGGCGAAGGTTAACAATGCTGTGCTAACGACGCCATTGAAGCTAACTTAGCAACCGGACTGCACAGAGCTATGCTAAAAACATTAGCTCTCCACCTACGCCAGCCAGCCCTCATTTGCTCATCAACACCCGTGCTCACCTGCGTTCCAGCGATCGGCAGAAGGACGAAGGACTTCAACCGATGCGTTTGGCGGCCCGGAGACGTAGGAAGTCAAGGTGAGGTCGGCGGCTAGCGCGGCTAGCGCTCCAACAAAGTCCTCCTGGTTGTGTTGCTGTAGTCCGCTGCTAATACACTGATCCCACCTACTACTGTCTTCTTTGCAGCCTTCATTGTTCATTAAAAAAATTGCAAAAGATGTCCAGAATGCTGTGGAATTATGAAATTAAAACAGAGCTTTTTGTATAGGATTCTACGGGGTACCATAACTTCCGTTACTCTGACTTCGTCACGCGCATACGTCATCATACCGCAATGTTTCAGCCGGATATTTCCCGGGAAGTTTTAAATGTCACTTTATAAGTTAACCCGGCCGTATTGGCATGTGTTGCAATGTTAAGATTTCATCATTGATGTATAAACTATCAGACTGCGTGGTCGGTAGTAGTGGCTTTCAGTAGGCCTTAAAGTGTATGCTAATGCAGCACCTTGTCACCACTCCTTTTTATCGAGGCATGTAACTATTAGCCTCATGCTCCAGACAGGTCTTGTTACCATGCTGGTTTCCTCCCACAATGCAAAAACATGCACATTTATATATATGGTACATTTATTTTTATTTTTTACTTTAATCAATATCAACTCAGGTTGCTCAATAAGCCCTTTTCCACCAAAGGTTGAGGAACTTTAGGTTCCTGTAGAAGTGTGTGGTTTGTGTTTCCACCACATTTCGCAGTTGAGGGTAGTCTATACAAATCAGGCTGATGATGTATGGGGGAGTTTGTGGAGGGGGGCGTGGCCTGTGGGCCTGCCGCAGAACGGGGTGTGCAAGGACCGGCCTTGAAGACAGCGACAGGTGAGTAGATGGCCCAGGTGGGCCTTGTTATCTAATCACCTGTCGCCTTTATTAGCAGCAGCCGGAACGAGACAGGGGAGTTGGAATTGGAGCGAGGGCGAGAGACGCGAGACTGAGAAGAAAAAGCTTATATTGCTGGAAAGCAATCGCCGCACGAGAATAAAAAGACTTGATTCAAACAATCTACCGGTCGGCCAGGAGAACCCACACCAGAGGGAAACTTTCACAGAATTATTTTACTAAAATTTTCTTTTGACAAGAACAAGAAAATTTGATCATATTACGCCGATACTGGCTCACCTGCACTGGCTTCCTGTGCACTTAAGATGTGACTTGAAGGTTTTACTACTTACGTATAAAATACTAAAGGGTCTAGCTCCATCCTATCTTGCTGATTGTATTGTACCATATGTCCCCAAGAAATCTGCATTCTAAGAACTCCGGCTTATTGGTGATTCCCAGAGCCCAAAAACAGTCTGTGGGCTATAGAGCGTTTTCTATTCGGGCTCCAGTACTCTGGAATGCCCTCCCGGTAACAGTTAGGGATGCTACCTCAGTAGAAGCATTGAAGTCCCATCTTAAAAGTAATTTGTATACGCTAGCCTTTAAATAGACCCCCCTTTTAGACCAGTTGATCTGCCATTTCTTTCCTGCTCTGCCCCCCTCTCCTGTGTGGAGAGGTTATTAGGTGACCACAGATGAGGCACTAGCTGTTCAAAGTTGGTGACGTCTCTGCGCTGCTGACTTGTCGCCACTCAAGATGATCTCCTGCTGGCCCCACTATGAACTGGACTCTTACACTATTAACTAGATCCACTGGACGTCCATTGCACAGGTCGCCCCGTCCCACATCTGCAGTTTCCTCCAAGGTTTGTCATTGTATCCCACTGGGTTGAGTTTTTTCTTGCCCTGATATAGGATCTGAGCCGAGGATGTTGTTGTGGCTTGTGCAGCCCTTTGAGACACTTGTGATTAAGGGCTATATAAGTCAACTTTGATTGATTGATAAAAAAGTAAGTAAATGAAATACCAAGCAATAATATACAAAACGATATGATTTAAAAAATAAAAAAAAAAGTGTACCAAGTTGTTCATAAAAAGTCAGGCTTTTGTCCGCAATGTCCAACAGTCAGAAAGTCGTCCTCTCAGTAAATAATGAATTCATGAGGGTCAGGCGATTCCTTTTGGTCCATTTCAGCTGTAAATAACAATATATAAATAATAAATGTCAGTGTTTATCTTACGCCGACAACACAAACACATAAGCTTTAGCGTTAGCATGTTAGCATTCTGTTCACTCGAGTTGAGGCTAAAAGCTACATAAATTGAGAGTCACTGACTACTTTTACAACATTCAATAATGTATAATAAAGTAAATAGTTAATATTTCATGTCGTTTACCTTCGTTCCACTATAGTGCCTCCTTTTTGTGAGTAGTGAGCAGCTGAGGTCGTTGCTTTGAGTCCGGCTTCATACTCCTCTATAAATAAGTCAGTCCACTTCTTGTGGGTTCACGTATCAAAATTAAGTTTGTTATAAATAATAAATAACAATAAACTGCATATAGTTTAAAAATATTGCAAGATAGTTCCACTAATCAGCGTTCTTCAGCACACAGACCCCCCCACAAAAGTTCCTGCTAGTCGAAAGTTCCTTTCATTCTTCAGTCTCTCCGTTGTCAAGTATTTCATAATCGAAATACAAACGAAATGGGGGAATAAACCAGTCGTCAAGCATTCTGTAATGGCACATGTGTGTTCGAAAAATACGTTTTAGGAACTGTGATTAACCAATCAGAGTTCGACAGCACAGCCCGTCCCCGATAAGGTTCCGGAAACCTTCCAAAGATCCCACCTAGCTGGCAGGAACTCTGAAAGGTTCCTGAATAACTAAATCTACCCAGGTAGTTTTTGGTGGAAACACAGGGGGAACTTTTTTTACCCGGGTAATGGGAACGTTCCTGTAGAAGTTCCTGTGGTGGAAAAGTAATTCGCTTTACTTCTTAGTCTCATTTCATTTGAATTTATAATCAACCCAAAACCAATGGTGGTGTCAACTTTACAGTGGAATCTCAACTAAAGAGTGTTTTAAGATAAGAGCAGTTTCTCGGCTAATTGTAATGCGTTAAGTTTAGGGATGTCCGATAATGGCTTTTTGCCGATATCCGATATTGTCCAACTCTTTAATTACCGATACCGATATCAACCGATACCGATACTGATATATACAGTTGTGGAATTAACACATTATTATGCCTAATTTGGACAACCAGGTATGGTGAAGATAAGGTTCTTTTTTTTTTTAAATTAATAAAATAAAATAAGATAAATAAATTAAAAACATTTTCTTGAATAAAAAAGAAAGTAAAACAATATAAAATCAGTTACATAGAAACTAGTAATTAATGAAAATTAGTAAAATTAACTGTTAAAGGTTAGTACTATTAGTGGACCAGCAGCACGCACAATCATGTGTGCTTACGGACTGTATCCCTTGCAGACTGTATTGATATATAATGTAGGAACCACAATATTAATAACAGAAGGAAACAACCCTTTTGTGTGAATGAGTGTAAATGGGAGAGGGTTTTTTTTGGGGTTGGTGCACTAATTGTAAGTGTATCTTGTGTTTTTTATGTTGATTTAATAAAATTAAAAAAATAAAAAAATAAAAAAACGATACCGATAATAAAAAAACCGATACCGATAATTTCCGATATTACATTTTAAAGCATTGGCCGGCCGATATTATCGGACATCTCTAGTTAAGTTCCAAGAAAAAAATTGAATTACAAGCATCCTGCCATTAGTTGGCGTAGCAAATATCACAGTGCATGTCAGAGACCCAACCAAAACATCTGGGGCCGTATTTATCAAGCGTCTTAGAGTGCCATTTTACACTTAAGTCCTGAGCAGCTTATCAAACGGTATCGTTTAGACAGAGCGGGTATTATTTTTGTCACAGATTTAATAATTTTCGATTTCATGTTGATTTCTGCATGTGGCTGCAGTGGGCTAGTATATATAGAGCCACCCACACCAGTTTCAAATTAGTTGCCTAATTAATGAATTGGAAAGAAAATGTTATGAGAGTAGCGTATGTGTGTGTCCCTTTAATAGGTGACAGCATGTGAGGTGAGTGACGTCAGTGAGTGTGTGGGAGAGAGAAGAGAGGGAGCAGTAGAGTGAGTGCGGGCGGGGACTAGTTTGTTTTGTATTATTTTGTAGTTTATTGTCAAAATATACACTCCCATTGTCCACTTAAATATTTCTAAGATATTTCTTTATTCTTAGACAAGGGATTCCCTTCCGTGATTGGTCATTTCTATGGACACAGAAATGACGTCACCTAAAATTCCGTTTACGGCACATAGTATTGTCGTAATTCAGCTCTGAGTGTGACACTTAAAGGCCTACTGAAACCCACTACTACCGACCACGCAGTCTGATAGTTTATATATCAATGATGAAATCTTAACATTATAACACATGCCAATACGGCCGGGTTAACTTATAAAGTGACATTTTAAATTTGCCGCTAAACTTCCGGTTCGAAACGCCTCTGAGGATGACGTATGCGTGTGACGTAGCCCGGCGAACACGGGTATGCCTTCCACATTGAAGCCGATACGAAAAAGCTCTGTTTTCATTTCATAATTCCACAGTATTCTGGACATCTGTGTTCGTGAATCTGTTTCAATCATGTTCATTGCATTATGGAGAAGGAAGCCGAGCAAGCAAAGAAGAAAGTTGTCGGTGCGAAATGGACGTATTTTTCGAACGTAGTCAGCCACAACAGTACACAGCCGGCGCTTCTTTGTTTACATTCCCGAAAGATGCAGTCAAGATGGAAGAACTCGGATAACAGCGACTCTAACCAGGAGGACTTTTGATTTGGATACACAGACGCCTGTAGAGAACTGGGACAACACAGACTCTTACCAGGATTACTTTGATTTGGATGACAAAGACGCAGACGTGCTACTGTGAGTATGCAGCTTTGGCTTTTTTTTGCGTATGTACGTAACTTTTTAAAAATATATAAGCTTTATGAACCTTGGGTTAGGTGAACGGTCTTTTGGGCTGAGTGATTGTGTGTGTTGATCATGTGTTTGAATTGTATTGGCGTGTTCTATGGAGCTAGGAGCTAGCAGAGGAGCTAGGAGCTAGCATAACACGTACCGTACCGTACGTGCGCGTCACGTACGTAACTTTTTAAAAATATATAAGCTTTATGAACCTTGGGTTAGGTGAACGGTCTTTTGGGCTGAGTGATTGTGTGTGTTGATCAGGTGTTTGAATTGTATTGGCGTGTTCTATGGAGCTAGGAGCTAGCAGAGGAGCTAGGAGCTAGCATAACAAACACGCAGGTGTTATTATGCAGGATTAATTTGTGGCATATTAAATATAAGCCTGGTTGTGTTGTGGCTAATAGAGTATATATATGTCTTGTGTTTATTTACTGTTGTAGTCATTCCCAGCTGAATATCAGGTACCGTGAGTATGCAGCCTTGGCTGCTAAACATTCGATAACTTGACCGTATGTGCGCGTCACGTACGTAACTTTTAAAAAATATATAAGCTTTATGAACCTTGGGTTAGGTGAACGGTCTTTTGGGCTGAGTGATTGTGTGTGTTGATCAGGTGTTTGAATTGTATTGGCGTGTTCTATGGAGCTAGGAGCTAGCAGAGGAGCTAGGAGCTAGCATAACAAACACGCAGGTGTTTTTATGCAGGATTAATTTGTGGCATATTAAATATAAGCCTGGTTGTGTTGTGGCTAATAGAGTATATATATGTCTTGTGTTTATTTACTGTTGTAGTCATTCCCAGCTGAATATCAGGTCACCCCCGGCTCTCACAGCATCTTCCCTATCTGAATAGCTTCAACTCCCCACTAGTCCTTCACTTGCACTTTACTCATCCACAAATCTTTCATCCTCGCTCAAATTAATGGGGAAATTGTCGCTTTCTCGGTCCGAATCTCTCTCACTTCATGCGGCCATCATTGTAAACAATAGGGAACTTTGCGTATATGTTCAACTGACTACGTCACGCTACTTCCGGTAGGTGCAAGCCTTTTTTTTATCAGATACCAAAAGTTGCAATCTTTATCGTCGTTGTTCTATACTAAATCCTTTCAGCAAAAATATGGCAATATCGCGAAATGATCAAGTATGACACATAGAATAGATCTGCTATCCCCGTTTAAATAAAAAAAATTCATTTCAGTAGGCCTTTAAGATTCAGTCCTACACTTCGCTGAAAGTGTGAGTAAGACGCTTGATAACTAACTTTTAAGTGCAGCTTTCAGCGAATAATTTATTTACTCTTAAGTCAACTCTTAGCAGACTTCTTAGGAGTAATTCTAAGAAGCTTGATAAATACGGCCCCTGGTCTTACTGGCTAGCATTAGCTTATAGCTCGAGATCGACATAACTGTTTTTCCAACCATGGTAAGGAGGAATGTGAGTGGACATTTATCCATGAAAATATGAAAAAGCTGCAGATGATGTGTGTTTGACGAAAAAGCAGCTGGCCATCTCATTATTATTATTTAATAAAACTACTGCAGTTAGTAAATTCTATTGTATTTTTTTTTTTTTATATTATATTTATTCATTAATATTTTCCCATCTAAAGTTTTTTTTTTAAGGCATATTACATGCTAAAATGGTCCTGTCATTTAGGAGGGCGATTGATTTAATTGCATTTCAATGAGAAAAGTTGTTTAAAGATTCATGTGTTTTGAGTTAAGAGGGTCGTCACAGAACCAATTAAGTTTGATAGTTGAGGTACCACTGTATATGTATACGAAATCCATGAGCCTAACCATCTCCGGAGTCCGGACCAACCTCTGTTACTTTTTGGGAAAAGTCCTGCTAAGTTTTTGTTGTCCTAAAAGTCACGGCCGCTTTTCCTATGGTCATTACAGTGAGCAAGAGTACCGTACGATTTGCCAAATTATATTTCTCTGCGGTTTCTTGTCCGTTGTTTTAGAAAAAATACGTTACACCTACAGTAGGTTAAAGACATTAGACAGGCAATAGATAGTCAAGATAAATAGTGAATTAAACATTATATTTGCGACTTGGTAACAAACAGGCATGTGTAATCTAACCCAGTTCATGATGGATTGCATAATCTAAGGGTAGGCTCAATTTGCCCAGTCGCAATTTAGGTTTCTGCCCTGTATTTAATCAAAAAAATTGCAAATTCATTGATATGTATGTTAGAAAATGACAAAATGATTGAAAGAATACAAAAATACATTCATACCATAGTTCAATGGGAAAATATGTATTTAATGTTATACTTTTTTTTTTTTTCCATCTCACTATGAGAAAATAAATGAACACACAAATATCTTTATTATTATCATTATGTTAACTGTTTCTAATACATTGGTTACTCATTTAACTACACAGCATGTGCAAAGTAAAATATACTTTAGCAGTCTTTACCGTCTAAATACATCCAATTTTGATATTGCTTGCAGATTTCAGAACAGTAAGTGAACCCAATGGTCGACGTCGGAGTAATTCAATTACTGTGTGGTAGTGCAGGACCCATTTTAGAGCCTGTCCTCAGCTCTGTGAACACAACCATAGCTAAATGAACATGACAGCCAATGGTCATCTCCCCTGTTGTTACAAGATAGCTGTTAGACTGCGCGGCGCAGTAATGATCGGAACCAGACCCTGGCTTCCCAGACTATTTACGAGGCATGGAACAATGTTTAATTTGGTCCATGGAATTCATTTTGCAAAAATGTAGTCGTGCGTATCAGTCAATGGAAAAAGCTCACACTATTATTGTCTTATTGTTGTCCGAGCACAGAAAAATCCCATAAATAAACATCAATTCAAATTTGAATGACAATAAAAGTAAGTCTATGTCTAAGTCTAATTAATTGGTTTTTAGAAAATTGTATTATTGAGTTGATTTGAATTGTATATTTTAATTCCATACCTACAGGAGGATATGTTTAAAAATGAAAAGGTTTGCTTTGTTTTAAGATATATCAACGTAGGACCTATAAGACAGGGATATTCAACTAAATTGTTTTGGGGGGCACATTTTGGTGTGGGGGGGTTGGGAGGGGGGGTTGGACTTTACCCTTCAAGACTATTCTCATTTTGTATATTCCTGAGAACCAACATCCTCTACAGAGGATATTTGATTTTTGATTTAGTCAGAGTCTCTCAAGTTTTTTGAACCAGTTAAAAAGTCTTTCTACCATGAATTGATTAACGTGGACCCCGACTTAAACAAGTTGAAAAACTTATTCAGGTGTTACCATTTAGTGGTCAATTGTACGGAATATGTATTGTACTGTGGAATCTACTAATAAAAGTCTCAATCAATCAATCAAAGTCTAAATAATAAAAACGAGAGGACCAAAAATTAAACCTTGAAGCACTAAAGAAGTTGAACAAATGACTACTGACTGCATCTGAAGTAAACAAGCTACAGCAACACCTTAGTTGCATAAACCACATTACGAAAAATAAAATGGAATTCCCAAAAAGAAGAGGACTTAAAGGGATGCCTTGAGCAATGCCTTATTTATGTAAATCACCTTTAAAATCCAGTGTTTGCAAGCAAGATAAACATGTCAATGCAAGGACCTATCAATGTGTTTACAGTGGTCCAAGTTACTTTAAACAACAGCAGCACTCCAGCGTTTTTAGTAATTTGCTGCAAAAATGTTTGTCTCCAAAGTTTTGAACTGAACTCAAGGACTGGTAGGGTGACATGTTTGTGTTGAACATTGTGTGTTCCAGACATAATTTTACACGACAAAACAGATTAAAACTTGGAAAAGCATGGAGGTCTACAACTTTTTTGTGTGTGGCTGGGTCAAGGAAATTGGTACCAAGACTCTCCCGGATAAATATGCATCGTTGATGCTCGGTTAAGGTTGCATTCCCTAATTTAACTTTGCGTCGACAGCCATGTTTGTCGCCTTTTTGTTGTTGCACTCGCCGTTTACGAGCAGCGTGTTTGTCCCCGTCGTTATCAAAATATAACTATAGATGTCAACATTGTGTATGTGCTGAAAGCTTCATTTATGATTGCTGCCTTTGGTAAAAGCTTAACTCTTTTAGGTTTTGCTCACATTTGCTTTCTTTTATTTAGACTCGCCGAGTTGGCGCTTTACGAAATACTCGTAGGCAATAATGTGTTTTAAAAATACAACTATTATCAAGTAAGGTTGTACGGTATACCGGTATTAGTATAGTACCGCGAATCATATTAATACCTGGGATTTAATAATACCTGGGATTTATATAGCGCTTTTCTAAGTACCCAAAGTCGCTTTACATGTTAAAAACCCATCATTCATTCACACCTGGTATTGAATCATATTCGGTACTATACCACCTCTAAATAGTACCGGTCCCCCAACCCTCCCACCCTCACGTCGTCGTCACGTCGTGACATTGCTGGTTTACGAGCAGTGCTGACAAACAGACAATGTTTGTAGACTGAAAAGGGAGAATGGACGCTTCCTAGCCCTCCCACTGTTGAAACGGCACAAGAGCCAAGCGTGCAGTTTTCACAAAGTTTTTAATGATCAATTGCTTTAACAAAGTTCTCTCTCCGGCAGGACGCAACTTTTTTGCCACGTCCGTATCCTCTCTCTCTCTTCCTGCTCCCGGCCGCTTACTGTTAAAGACAACAGATGATTAAATTAACACGTACCACCTGTGAAATCTAATCACCTGCCAGCTGTGTCTCGCCGCCAGCACTGCCACGCCCCCGTCTGATGGTGCTCTGTCCTCAGCACCATGGACAGAGGCGGTGACCTTTACTCCTGCAGGCAGCGCTGACAACATCTCCCTCCACAGACATTTTGGCTTGAAAACTAAAGATAAAGGTGAAATTATAACACTGAAACATCCTCAGGAAGAGGTGCTTTAAGACATGGCTAGCGAGCTGGTGGCTAAAGTCCAGCCGCAGTCTAAATTAGGAGCCTTTGTTTGTTTACTTACTACTAAAAGACAAGTTTTCTTGTATGTTCACTATTTTATTTAAGGACACGCTTGCAATAAGAAACATATGTTTAAGGTACCGCAAGATATTTGTTCAAATAAAGCCAATAATGCAATTTTTTGTGGTCCCTTTTATTTAGAAAAGTACCGAAAAGTATCGAAATACATTTTGGTACCGGTAACAAAATATTGGTATCGGGACAACACTATTATCAAGATAATAATTAAATGGGGAATAATAAACGTTAAAAGTATATCAAACATACCATTAACAAAGTGATCACTGCAAACTCGTGATTCTTCGGCTCTCCTCCCTTTGACTGGAGTGCGTACTCATTTTCTCATCGTTTTTCGTAAAATTCTGTGCTCTTCCGCCCTTCTTGAGTACCTGTTGAGGAACTCTGAAGAAACATCTATCCTTTTCACAATTTGAACGTGAAACAACGCAAGTATTAGGCGTATTTATTCGAGAAAGGCTAGATGGCGCAGAGCACCCATTGAGAACAGACGCTGGCTTGCCCACCATGCGTATTTAATGAGCCGGACGTAACGTCATTTAAATCCAAACAATAACTTTCGCTCCAGACGTCTTCTGGTTTTTTTATATTGTCATTACTGCCACAAGTGGTAGAAAAGTGTATTACAACTGAGTACCGCTGCGGCCCATGGTTTAGAAACACTGTTCTAGATTTGCCAATTCTATCTTTAAAAAATTAAAAAACCTTATTAGTTTTTACATTTTAAAAACCTGGTTTCAACCAAATCCACACAATAATTAGTTGGGTTAGCAGCAAAGTTGGGTTCAGGGTGGGATGGGGGCCCTTAAAGAGTCTTGCGTATGAGGGTTCAGAATTTGGTGCTACTCCCCTGCGTACAATTGTGGTCACTTCAGCTCGTTTAGCTGCAATATGTGGGATTGTGAGTAGAGGAGGAGAAAGCTACATGCAGATAAACAGTTATATTTTATTAATTCACTATTTATCCGTATATTTTCTGCTGGATCTACTCTCTATTTTATGCTGGATTTTTTTTCTTCTTTTTTTTTTCTGCAGCTGTTACATATACTATAATATTGTACATAGTAATTGGGATTTGTTATATATTGTATATATTATATATAAATATAATATTATATAATAATATATCAGTATATATTATATACTGTATATATGATATGTAAATATTACATATATGTTATATTTTATATTGCGACTATGGTACACTTTTTGTCTACTTTATACCTGCATTATCCTTTCCATCCTTTGAAACTGAGCTACTGCGTGGAACAATTTCCCTTGTGGATTAATAAAGTTTGTCTAAGTCTAAGTCTTACTAGCTCTCTGGCCTAACAGATAACAACTGTTAGGCTTTGGTGTGGCGTTGTTGGTCGTGACCCCAGGTTGCAGAGACGGCAGGCGAGGTGCAGGTAAAATGTATTTATTAGCAACAATAAAGAAGTAGTGCACAAGAAGCATGAGGAGAGCTTTGCAACGCAAAAAGTGCAAACTAGAGATGTCTGATAATGGCTTTTTTGCCGATATCCGATATTCCGATATTGTCCAACTCTTAATTACCTATTCCGATGTCAACCGATACGATACATACAGTCGTGGAATTAACACATTATTATGCCTAATTTTCTTGTGATGCCCCGCTGGATGCATTAAACAATGTAACAAGGTTTTCCAAAACAAATCAACTCGAGTTATGGAAAAAAATGCCAACATGGCACTGCCATATTTATTATTGAAGTCACAAAGTGCATTATTTTTTTTAACATGCCTCAAAACAGCAGCTTGGAATTTGGGACATGCATGAGGAGGTTGAGGTGGGTGGGGTTGAGGTGGGAGGGTAGGGGTAGCGGGGGTGTATGTTATAGCGTCCCGGAAGAGTTAGTGTTGCAAGGGGTTCTGGGTATTTGTTCTGTTGTGTTTATGTTGTGTTACGGTGCGGATGTTCTCCCGAAATGTGTTTGTCATTCTTGTTTGGTGTGGGTTCAAAGTGTGGCGCATATTTGTAACAGTGTTAAAGTTGTTTATACAGACACCCTCAGAGTGACCTGTATGGCTGTTGACAAAGTATGCCTTGCATTCACTTGTGTGTGTGAAAAGCCGTAGATATTATGTGATGGGGCCGGCACGCAAAGGCAGTGCATTTAAAGTTTATTGGCGCTCTGTACTTCTCCCTACGTCCGTGTACACAGCGGCGTTTCAAAAAGTCATACATTTTACTTTTTGAAACCGATACCGATAATTTTCAAACCGATAGATAATTTCCGATATTACATTTTAAAGCATTTATCGGCCGATAATATCGGCAGTCCGATATTATCGGACATCTCTAGTGCATACTCTTGATGTGTTAATCCAATCATTAAAATATCAAACATGACCTAATGGCAGTTGTTACTTGCATTTAAAAAAACAAGATAAACTGAGAATAAACAGAAGATTATGAGGCTTATAAGTGACTTACATGCAACCTAGTCTGATGGTGGGCAAAAGAGATAAACTATATTGATCCGGCTCCAGTCTTCTTTTTGTAAGCAGACGGCCATTTCACGTTGTGTTTGGGTACCTTTTTGATGGCCTCTGACAGCCTCTGCTGAGCACTGTCAAAGACTATTTGACAGAGTGGACAAAGGTGGGAGTGGATGGGCAGAGGAGGAGACGGAGGAGGAGGAGGCGGAGGAATGGAAGGAAACAAAAGCTGTTCAGCTCAGTGCCGGCTGGCGGCAATCGCCTCAGCCTTGGAATCAATTCTCTCTGTTTACAGACCATTTCACAGCCCTTTACCTGTAACATCACTTGTGTCAGTCCCATTAAAACCCCCAGATATATAACGCTTGAATTAACATAATGACTAAAGCAAGGCCCTGGACTGTGAACATACAGCAAATGTCAACATGTTCTCTTCACTAAGCCAATTAAAGGCCATTAAAAAGTCCTGCTTGGCTGTAAAGCTCATCAGAGTTAAAGGCAATTGCAAACAGCAACCTTCCAGCCTCCTTTTCCCTGCTGGGACAGATGGTCCATGCAAGCTGAAATGTTAGTAAACAGCCATCTAGCTGCTGGTTTGAAGTATTCAACCTCAGAACTTTGTCGTCGTCTCGGCTTCAAGATCACCCGCTATTTACTGTATCTCATCGTGGTTCTCCTCATTAATTTACAAACAGCTCGCCGTGTTTTTAGTGTGATGAAGCGACATATTTACAAAGATGAGGCAAAAAAAAAAAGTCAGTTTGAGGTTTATGATTCAAATAATATTTTTGTATATTAAAATCATGACGCGCACACAAAGTCATAGGCGAAAAAGGTAGGCAGGCATTCACAGATCATTAAACCCAACATGTGCTTACCATGCTTGCAGTTTTACAACAAATTCCAATGCATATATAGTGGCCGACTATACCTTTTTTCTTCTGTGGAAGTCGCTTCCTAGCGGGTTCCGCTGATCACACACGTCCACAGGAGTCCGGCGTTCAGAGTTGAACAAGGTTTTATTCACCATCAATGATTTCAACATTCGACTTTTCAGTCCGTGTCATTCCTCTCCAAACTCTCCAAGCCTTCCTTCTCCTGCTGTTCCCGACCGCTACTGTTAAAGACAACAGGTGATTAGACAACTCGTACCACCTGGGAAATCTAATCACCTGTCAGCTGTGTTTCAAAGCCGGCCCTGACACGCCCCTGTCTGCCAGCGCGCTGTCCTCAGCACCTTGGACAGCGATGGCGACCTCCGCTCCTGCAGGCAGCGCTGGCCACGCCTCCCTCCACATAGTCATTCAAACGATTACGGAGGATGAGAAAGCAGGTAATCTTACACACACAAGTACATGATAAAAGTTTATGACAACAATTTAAAGATTACAAAAATACATTGCACAAAATACATCTAATGTAATGCATGGTATTCAAATTAGATCATTTGCTTTAATGCACTTTGTGTCATGACCTGCCTGAACAGGTCAGACTTTATTTTTTATTTTTTTTGTTCCACTCTCTGTGCACTTCCCACACCTTGTCACAGTAAGGATGGAGCACCGATTGAAACACCTGGCAGGTGATTAGGACACTCACCTGCTACCAATTTCCTGCAGAGTGCTTAATATGCTAGCAGCGTGTCTGAGACGATGCTGGTTCATTGTTTGTCGTTTCATGTATTTGTCATGCATAGCTAGCCCTATGCTTTTTGTGCACTTCCTTGCTGCACTGGTCTTTTGTTTTTCAACGTTTTTCAACGTTGAATGTACTGCATCTTACTTACACTGTAGCCATAACATGGCCATGCAGCCAAGCCATAACATGTTGCACAGAAAACACTACGGTAATATACAATATAGAGTTATACATCATCATACACTGCAAAAAGTCAGTGTTCAAAAACAAGAAGAAAAAAATACAAAAATTAGGGGTATTTTATTTGAACTAAGCAAAATTATCTGCCAATAGAACAAGAAAATTCGGCTTGTCAAGACTTTCCAAAACAAGTCAAATTAGCTAACCTCAATGAACCCAAAAATACCTTCAAATAAGTATATTCTCACTACTAACAAGTGCACTTTTCTTGGTAGAAAAAAAAAGAGACATTTTTGCTCAATATGTTGAAAAATATTCTTAAATGCTAGTGCCATTATCTTGACATAATGATATGCGCTCGGCATCATGATTTTTTTTTCATGCTTGGAGTAAGAAATGATTACTTTAAAAAAGTAGTTTTATACTTGAGTGTTGATGACACAGCTTTGCATCAGTTGATATTCTAGTTTCAAGCATATTTTACTCAATATAGGTTATAAAATCTCACCTACAAGCTGTAATATCTTACTGAGATAATTTAGGACCAAAACCTTAAAACAAGTAAAACACTCTAACATAAAATCTGCTTAGTGAGAAGAATTATCTTATCAGACAGAAAATAAGCAAATATCACCCTTATTTGAGATATTTAATCTTACTTAGATTTCAGTTTTTGCAGTGTAAATGCATGAATAACTAGAATATGCAATTTCGGAAGAAATTGTGCGTGAATGCTGAAATGCGTTAGCCGAACTGAAATGTTAACTTTAGCATGCTAACAGTTAGAATGCGTCAAGTACCAAGTTATATTACTGACGCCTTTGCATGCAAAATTGGCCAAAAAAGTTAGCATGCTAATGTCAACATGCCAGAATGCTAACAGTTAGCATGTGTCAAGTACCAAGTTATATGACTCTGAGGTGTACGGCTACAAAATTAGCTTAAAAAAAAAATAGCATACCAATGTTAGCATGCTAGCCCGTTGAGTTACATTTTTTTTTTTTTTTTTCATTTATTTATTTATTTCAGGCAATGACATAAAAAGGTACAAAGTTGACAACACATAATAATATAAATGAATATAGTGCAAAAGGTAATGTATAGTATGTAATGCATGATTGTCCAGTTTTGCCTGAAAGGGAGTGGGAAGAAGATAACTTATTATTAATTACATTAACAAGAAGCATTTTGACTTTGGACCCGTTCGTATCGGTTGAGAAATGTGGCGGTAGTAACACTTTTTGATAGAGAAAAGCGGGATTTTTTCTTAGAAAAAATATATATATATCCCGATTGTCCTAACTGAGAAGAATGGTTATTAAACCATTCTTCTCTGTAACAGTTGAAATCGGTAAAAAAAAAAAGAAAGTGAGTTGTCGAAAGAAAAAAAAGGGGTAAAAACAGCAGTAATTAAAAATGGAAATTCAAGGAAAATTGGGAATTTATGGAAGTGGGAATACTGGCTTGAATTGTCCGAGTGAGTGGAATATGGTCTGAATCGGTTTAGAAAATAATAGGATATACAAAAGAAAATCCTGGTAATTTCCGAAAAAAAACGGGAAATATGTTGGTTTGACTGCCCAGGAAGAGTGGCGTGTGATGGTGGAATGGTAAGCATTCACACAATTATGAATGTGTCATTTAAGTCTTTTAGATGTGCTTTGGTCATATGATAACTGAGAAACAACTGTGCTTTTGTCAAGTAAAGACCTTGAACAAATTGTCACAAAACTGCAAAGCCAAGCAAGGCCAAGCAGCCAGTAGTCACGACCACCCATCATCCTTTTGTGGCCTTCAAAAAACCGCAAGGTGGTTTTAAACGAAGGCCTCCTCATGAAAATGTCTCTAAATTACAATAAACAATGTGGGTTTATCAACAATATACAAATTGCCAAGGCTCACTGAGTGACAATGGCTGTGAGTCTGTATAAAAATGATTAATTAGCACTATATACAGCAGGGGTGTCAAACGTACGGCCCGCGGGCCAGGTTTTACCCGGCCCGCGGGATGAGTTTGCTAAGTATAAAAATGAGCCGAAATTTTTGAATGAAAGAAACTGCCGTTCTAAATGTGTCCACTAGATGTCGCAATAGCAATTCTTTGTGTCTTTGTAGATGATGCTACATATGTAAAATAAAACAAAAAACACTTCATGTTAGTGCACCAGTCAAGGAAAATGAGCCAACTACATAAATAACATCCTGTAATTTGATTTTGATATTATTTTTTTATCTTGATAGATTGAAAATGAACACCAATGAGTTGACTGATGAACATTATCACATCATTTATTCAGAAAGTATAAAGAACGGCAAATAAAGATAGAATACTATTAACCGCAACATGTAAGTGTAAAAAAAGACAAAAAAAACATTATGATTTGTACATTTTCAGAATGTGCTTATTCTATTTAAAAAAAACAAAAACAATTTGAAGTTGTCTTTATTTTTAAGTTATCGTGTCATGATTTTACCAGTCCGGCCCACTCGGGAGTAGATTTTTCTCCATGTGGCCCCTGAACTAAAATGAGTTTGACACCCCTGACATACAATATATGGGAATATGATTATTAATCTGATTATTTTGCATTGCTATAAAACAGCCAACATCTCATGCTACTTGATGGGTTTTTTCAATAGTTGGTGCAATGTGCTTTTCTTCTTCTTTATGAAACGTGAGGATGATGATATAATGATCACAAGACTTTCACATGGTTTGTTTACATTTAGTATTATTTTTGCCGTGTGCACATATTAGTGTGTTTATATGTTTGTGTTTCTCCGGTAAAACAGTTTTTTGTATCAAGTTCAAATGCATCAACCTTTTCAACACAAATGTTGACAATCATATAAAATTATTATTATTTCTTAGTATTCTGTTTTTGTATGTTTAAATATGTGCATTTTTGCCTCTGTCCAGACTTTATGGATGCCCTTCACACAAGTAACCTCAATCTTTTTTATGCTGTCGTATTCATACTGAACTATTATTTTGTTTGTATACTTATTTGCAGTGCATTCCTAAAATGGGTGACTGTCTGGGCTTAAATTCACGAGTCAAAAGTAAGGCGACGTCATGCTTCAGCAACTCATTTATTAACAAAAAGGTAGATGGCCTCCAAATCTTAATTCTTCTCACATTATGATTTTTTTTCCATTTAAAACACTTCCTTGTGGTCTTAATAACATGTAGTGGTGCATAGATTATATTTTACAGACAATACTCAAGCCGCTTTCTGACTCTTCAGGATGCCCTGTTCTGTGGGCGGTCTTATTTACGTGCCTCCACTTCGACTGTGTCTTCTCCCCGTCAGCCATGTTGTAGTTTTAAACACTTCCTTATGGAGTCTATTGGCAGATATAAGTTAAAACTATACGCTACTTTGTATTAGAAATGGCAACAGTGGAGGATGCATGTGCATGTACGAGCCAGTCTGCCCCACAACAAGGGGATAGAGAAAAAGAAGGAACAAACACTGAGCAGCGTAGCCACAAAATCAAGATGCAAAGCTGAGGACAGGGCTGGCATTTAGAGCATCCTGATTGGCAACCAGGAACAGGTGTGCGCTGATTGCCAATCACAAACAGGTGAGGAAGTCAGCGCCCAGACTGAAAAATATTGGAAAAGAGAGGCAAATTGGAAATGGAAAACAAAATAAGAGCATGAACAAAGATAAGACCTTGTGGAGGAAAGTTATGTGGTCAGCCCGGAGGTTGGGTCTTGGGCGCAGCTGGGTGTTCCAACAGGACAATGACCCCAAAGACACGTCAAAAGTGGTAAAGGAATGGCTAAATCAGGCTAGAATGAAGGTTTTAGAATGGCTTTCCCAAAGTCCTGACTTAAACATGTGGACAATGCTGAAGAAACAAGTCCATGTCAGAAAACCAACAAATTTAGCTAAAATGCACCAATTTTGTCAAGAGGAGTGGTCAAAAATTCAACCAGAAGCTTGTGGATGGCTACCAAAAGTGCCTTATTGCAGTGAAACTTGCCAAGGGACATGTAACCAAATATTAACATTGCTGTATGTATACTTTTGACCCAGCAGATTTGGTCACATTTTCAGTAGACCCACAATACATTCATAAAAGAACCAAACTTCATGAATGTTTTTTGTGACCAACAAGTATGTGCTCCAATCACTCTATCACAAAACAATAAGAGTTGGGGAAATTATTGGAAACTCAAGACAGCCATGACATTATGTTCTTTACAAGTGTATGTAAACTTTTGATCGTGACATATTAAACATGTGACTAATATAATAGCCATTTTTCCATGACACTCACAGAAGCCTTTCATCCATGGACTTCGCTGGACAAACCAAACAGATCACACATAACCAAGAATCAAAACAGGTTTTATTCCTGCACATTGTGTTTTTTTATTCAAATTAAGATTCTGTACCACCTATGCAAACAGTATATACAGTACATACCACTGCAAGCCAAAGCCAACGACCACCAACAAGCATCAGGATGTTAACCGCCTGCCAGACTGTACTCCACGATGATAAGTCACCTCGCCAACCAATATTGATTGGGAGGGCTTAAAGCTTACACAAAGGCAAGAAAGGAAGTGACTAATTGTGTTTTACAGAAAACATTATCGCTCTACTCAGCCAACAGAATTTGTTCGTCGAAGAAATAGAGACGACTATCCAGGCTGGGAGTATATAACTTGACTCCCTGTAGTGCAATTTGAAAGGCCAAATAGAAAAAAGTATTGTCAGACTTTATTTCCTTATTTTTGCATGAAGAATATTCCCTTTTTTTGCTATCAATCACACTTATTAAGTGGGGCTGTCAATATGAACATGATAATGCGTGTTAATGCATCATCATTGTTAACCAAATATTTTGTATCACACACAATGACTCAAAATCCCTAAAACATCTGTGGCTATGCATTACAGGCAGTTTGTCCAAGTTTACTGTCGCACATGCACAAATGCAGTTGATCCTGTAGTGACAGCTGCAGAAGCAAACAAATCGATACGGAAAATGCGAAAAAACATGACGGAACAGACACCCGACAAAAAGATTTATGCACACTCTGCAGGAAGGAGTTTTCTCATTTTAAAATAGCACATTAATAACACAAAATAAGTAACAGGACCACATTAGTGTGGATAAATGTTTGTGTAGATAAACATATTTTTTGTTCAAATGAACATGATATTAAAGAGGTTTTATAAACACGTTAGGTACATATATATATATATATATATATATATATATATATATATATATATATATATATATATATATATATATATATATATATATATATATATATATATATATATATATATATATATATATATATATAGCCTTTTTTTGAGCCGCTTTGGTCTCGCAAAATTATTAATATGATTAGAATTACATTTAAATAAAAAAATAAAATAATGCATACACACATATATATATATGTGTGTGTGTATATATATATATATATATATATATATATATATATATATATATATATATATATATATATATATATATATATATATATATATATATATATATATATATATATATATACATACATACAGTATGGCATCGCCATTGACTTCCAGGAAGAGGCTGGATGACAACCCCGAAAGAGTGGTGACAACTGGAGAGACAGTTGACAGCCCGGAAAGACGGCAACCGGGGCAGGGAGGGGTAGCATCCCAAGCTGCAGCCCCTGCAAGGGAGCACCCATATAACGCTGCGAAAAACCCTGAAGACACATAAGATCAAGAAAGGCTGCCTGAGGAAACCCGTGGTGCAACGCACAGGGCCAGTACCTTGTACGGCCCTGATGAGACGGAGGAGGACCCAGGCCCGGACATTCCCCACAGTGCATAAACATGGCACAATAGACAGATTCTGTGTGAGGTACCTGGTTAGTGCAAAACGGTATTATAAAAGGACTGGAACGTAGTGAAGAACTTACACAGGTATCGGTCTAACGTGTCTCAATACCAGAATGCATCATTCAACATTTTAGCACGGTAGTGAACCCATATGCGGTATGCATTGCACTGTAATAGAAGATATTGTATGAACATATCAAGCACATTTGTGAAAAGTCTTGACCGTAAATTCCCAACAAATAATCAGAATCACCGATAAATATGACGGTTTCAGCTTACACATGTAAGGTTACATTCGTTTTTTGTTTTTTTGTTTTTTTTTCAGGGCAGCGTTCGGCGTACACCCTTTACAATTCACAGGTCCAAAATGGCTCGAGGCTTTACCTCTCTGCCTGACCTGGTGTGGTATGAAGCCTCTGCTTCTGAATCAGATGACAGTTCTGGTGCATGCGAAGCAGGCAAGTCCATTTCTTCGCTTGTGTGTGTGACAGGTGCGTGGTTTCCTCCGGTGTGTTGTCGTCAGGTGAGTATGAGGTCGGTTCAGGTGGGTGAGAGTGGTGTACCTTGGTGCTTCGGAGGTGTCTCTGGTTACGGCGATACACCTGTCCCTCTGGAGTGCGGATGATGTATGATCGTTCGGTGTTAGCAGGCTGCACGACCACTGCTGGCTTCCAGTGCCCTTGTTCCTGGAGTCTGATGGGCTCTCCACTGTGTAGTGGTGGTAGTGGCCGGCTTGACCTGTCGAAGTATCTCTTTTGATGTTGTTGTCTCTTTACTCGCGTTGCATGTGCCTCTTGGTGACTGACGATCTCTGGTTGCAACTGCTGGTCGGTGATTGGCAGGATGGAGCGTAGCCTGCGGCTCATCAGCAACTGTGCTGGTGATTTGAAATTGTCGACTGGTGTGTTTCGATATTCTAAAAGACTGATATATGGGTCTCGTCCATCATTTTTGGCCTTGTCCATGAGAGCTTTGGCGGTCTGTACTGATTTCTCTGAGAGGCCATTACTCTGTGGGAAAAATGGGCTCGATGTGACGTGCCTGAACTCCCATGACTTTGTGAAGGACTCAAACTCCTTGGACGTATACTGGGGGCCGTTATCTGAGACCAAGGTCTCTGGGATGCCGTGTCTGGCGAAACTTGCCTTGAGCTTGTGAATGACTGCGGTTGACGTGGTGCTGGTGAGTTTGTCTAGTTCAAAGAAACGACTGTAATAGTCGACAGTTACCAGGTAGTCCTGGTTGTTCCACATGAAGAGATCCGTTCCAACTACTTGCCAGGGCCGGTCCGGGATCCGGTGTGGTATCATGGGTTCCTTGGCATTTGCTGGGCGTCGTTCTTGGCAGACAGAGCATTGCTCCACAATGACCTCTATGTCTTTGCTCATCCCTGGCCAGAACATGATGTCCCTGGCTCTATGTTTGCATTTCTCCATTCCCATATGTCCAGCATGGATTTTTGACAGCATCTCCTCTCTGAGGCTGGCTGGAATGACGATCTTCTCTCCCTTGAAAATAATTCCATTCGTTTTTGACAGCTCGTCCCGGTGGTTCCAGAACGCAGACACACTCTGGGGACATTGTTTTCTTTTCTCCGGCCATCCGTCCAGTATCACCTGGCTCAGCTGCCTGAACTGTGTGTCATTCTCTGTAGCTGCTGCAATCTCTTTCAGTTTAGGGTCACTCACCGGCAAGCTGTGGTACACGATGTGCACTTGCCAGTCCATTCCTTCACTAAGGTTGTCGTTGCCGTGGGAGATTTGGGATTTTCTGGAGAGTGTGTCAGCGACCGGGATGTCCTTCCCAGGACGGTGTTCGATTGTGAAGCTATACTTTTGGAGCTGGAGTATCATACGTTGTAGCCTCGGAGGGGCTGCAGCAAGGGGTTTCTTCAAAATCGACTCGAGTGGCTTGTGATCCGATTCCACCAGGACGTGGCGTCCGTAGGCATATTGGTGGAAACGTTTGAAGCCGAAGAGTATTGCGTACATTTCTTTCTCTATTTGCGCATAGTTGATCTCACTGTCTGTAAGGGATTTGGACGCATAGCTGATGGGTCTGCCCTCTTGGAGCAGCACGGCTCCGAGCCCGTACTTCGAAGCATCCACCTGTAGACTGAGAGGTTTCTCCGGATCGAAATAGGCCAAGACTGGGCCCGGTTCTATGGTGAGCACGTCTTTCATCTTCTGGAACGCTGCGTCCTGTTGTTTGTCCCACAGGAACTCGCTGGATTGCTTCAGCAGCTGTCGCATGGGCGCGTTCACCTCGGAGAGGCAGGGGGCAAACTTGGCCAGGTAGTTGGCCATGCCTAGCACAGTCTCTAGCTCTGCCCGGTTCTTTGGCGGCTCCATGTTCTTGATGGCGGCTACTTTGTCTGGATCTGGCTTGAGACCGTCTGCTGAGAGCCGATGCCCGAAGTAACTTACTTCAGTGGCTCCGACGGTGCTCTTTTCCGGGTTGAGCCGGACTCCTCTCTCTCGTGACCTCTGCAGCATAGTACGGAGCCTTCTGTCATGCTCCTCCCTGGTCGCTCCGTAAATGAGGATGTCGTCAACGATTGCGAGTACGCCGTCAAGGCCCTCATAGGTTTCGTCTATTTTCCGCTGAAATTCGTCCTGTGCTGAGATGAGTCCAAATGGTAACCGCAGGAATCGCTAACGCCCGAACGGCGTGCAGAACGTTGTGAGTTTGGACGATTCCTCTGACAGTTTGATGGCCCAATATCCTGAGCGGGCGTCCATTACGCTGAAGTAGCGCGCTCCGGCTAGCTCAGGCGTGATGTCCTCCAGTGTTGGTAGTGGGTAGTGCGGGCGCATAATGGCCTTGTTCAAGTCTCTAGGGTCCAGGCATACTCTGAGCTTGCCTGTCCGTGGTTTTTCGACGACCACTAGCCGATTTACCCACTCTGTTGGTTCAGTTATCTTGGCGATGATGTGTGTGTTTTCCATCTCTCGTAGCTCTACCTTTAGTTGACAGCGTAGCTTGTGTGGAAGTTTTCTTAGAGGGGCCGCCACGGGTATTGCGTTCGGGTCCAGGTGGATTTTGCATTCCCCGGGAAATAATCCGATCCCTTTCAACACGTCACTAAACTCCTCCATCACTGTCTTTTTCTCAAGCGGCGGCGGCGCAGTGACTGACAGCACTAACTTGATGAGATCCATGTCCAGGCATGCTTGTAGACCTAGCACAGGGGGCGCTTGCGTTTCTACGATGTAAAAGTCCAACATCATGCAGCATGCTTTATATTTGCAATTTATTGTGCATGTGCCTTTTACTTTTAGCTGTTCTCCCCCGTAGCCTGTCAGTCTGCGTGTGGTGGGTTGAAGCTTAGACTCCTGTTTAAGGCTGTGGTACTCTCTCAGAGGAATTATGTTAACCTGGGCCCCAGTATCTAGCTTAAACCTCAGCTCTGTTCCCTGCTTGCCCATTTCAATACATGCAAAAGCCTGCTCTACTTCTGCAACACGCTCTCTCTGAACTGCATCTACAAAGAATTCGTCTGTGTCTGACTCAGGGCTTTGGCTTACTTCATGCACTGTCTTCCTGGTTTACTGGCTAGATTTACAAACGGCACTAAAATGATTTAGTTTTGAGCATTTAGCACACTGTCTTCCTTTAGCTGGGCAGTCGTCTAAGTTCCTGTGCCATTTATTACCACAGTAGCTACAGTTCCTTGTCCGTTTTGCGCCTCTATCACTTACTCGCATGTTTTCCGTTTTCTCTGCGGCACCGTTTGATGCGCGCCAGTGTACCGCATGTACTAGCTGCTGTTCACGCGGGCTACTGGTGACTCCGCTGAGAGCCTTAGTCTGCGTCTGGGTTAACTCGTGTGATCTAGCTATATCTATGGCTTTGTCTAGCGTTAACTCGGATCCAACGTTTAAGAGCTTTTCTCTCACTTTAGCTGAATGTATCCCAAACACAACGCGGTCTCTGACCATCTCATCCCTGTTCGCATAATCACAATCCTTTGCTAGCAGCTTCAATCCGGTCACGAATTGCTCAAATGATTCACTAGGTCCCTGCACTCTTTCCTGGAACCTATATCTAGCAAATATTGTGTTCTTTTTGGGTGTAACATATGCTTCAAAACGGTCGTAGTACCCTGTCAGTACATTTACTTCCTCCGCAGTCAGGACCCACGTATTAAAAATGTCTCGCCCTTTCTCTCCTACGCACAGGAGTAAATAGCTGCATCTTTCCGCTTCACCTTTGCTTTGTAGCGGGCCGGAAAACATCAGTCCAACATGCTGCTTGAACTTTCTCCATTCTCCCGGTAAATCGAGAGAGTCCCAATCCATGCGGGGCGACGGCACTCCTGTCGGTTCCATGTTAGTGTCGGTTCTGCTCCTCTATTCTGACACCATGTAATATTCCCATGTATGGAATAAACTGCAGGACGATTTCTTCAGGCTTTGAGTTGTGTTTTTATTCCAACAGGTCATCTCTATCCAACTTCTCTACCGTTAGCTGTGTTGTCTACTGACTTCCTCATTCCAAGCCAGGACCCCTACCAGGCCACCTTGAGTATGTAGTTGCCTAAACAGATGCCTGATTAAAATGCCACTCATCCAACATAGGGTATTCATTGGCTATGAATATTACACAGGGGTAGAATGAGGAGCCAAAAAATACAAAAATGGCAGATTCCCAAGATTATCAAAAGTGCTAGACTTCTAGAACAAACGGGCGAGAAGCGTTACCACATGTAGAAGGTGAAACGATCTGGCGATCGCGCCGAGAGAAGTCCAAACATTTGAAGGCTGCAGGTGATGAGTTGATGGCAGGCAGGTGAGTGATTAGAGTGCTGGGATCAGCTGTGCCAGGCTGAGAGCTGGAGCCAAGCCAACGCCCAAAACACGCCCACTCTCCCAAAGACACACACAGAGACAAACAGACAGAGACTGTGACAGTGCCCCCCCCTCAAGGAACGCCTCCAGGCGATCCACCAGGCTTGCCCGGGTGACTGCGGTGAAAGGCCAAGATGAGGGAAGGGTCCAGGATGAAGCTGTGTGGCACCCAGCAACGCTCCTCAGGTCCATACCCCTCCCAGTCCACCAGGTACTGCAGACCTCTACCCCGACGGCGCACATCCAGCAGCCGCCGGACCGTGTAGGCTGGGTGGTCGTCGATGACACGGGGGGGTGGGGGGGGGGGGGCGTATCAGGGGGAGATAGTGGGCTGGTCGAAACAGGCTTCAGTTGGGAGACATGGAAAGTGGGATTGATCCTCCAGCGTGCAGGTAATTTGAGTTTAACTGCTGTTGGATTGATGATGGAAATGATTTCATAAGGGCCAACATACCGGGGTGCAAGTTTCTTTGAGTCCACTTTGAGGGGAAGGTCTCTAGAGGAAAGCCACACCTGCTGACCTGGCTGGTATACAGGTGCCGGCCTTCGGTGTAGGTCCGCATATCGACGATTTCGGTCCACAGAGCTGAGGAGGGCAGCACGAGCATCTTTCCACACCTTGCGGCAGCACCGCATCTGAGCCTGAACTGAAGGTACAGAGATGTCATCCTCCTCAGCAGGAAACAACGGGGGTAGGTAACCTAAGGATACCTCAAATGGTGACACTCCCGTGGCCGCACAGGGTAATGAGTTGTGGGCATACTCAATCCATACCAAGTGGGTGCTCCAGGAGGAGGGGTTCTTGGCAACGACACATCGGAGGGCCGCTTCTAGGTCTTGATTTGCCCGTTCCGTTTGCCCATTAGACTGAGGGTGATAACCCGAAGTCAGACTCACAGTGGCTCCAATGGCCCTACAGAAAGCCTTCCAAACCTCCGAAATAAACTGAGGCCCTCTATCCGAGACCACATCTGAAGGAATTCCATGAAGACGGAACACATGCTGGACCATGAGGTTGGCTGTTTCCAGGGACGTGGGGAGTTTGGGTAGAGCCACGAAATGCACTGATTTGGAAAATCTGTCCACTATAGTGAGGATAACAGAATTTCCCTGAGAAGGCGGGAGGCCAGTGACAAAGTCCAGTGATATATGAGACCAGGGGCGGCTTGGGACTGGCAAGGGATGGAGTAGGCCAGCAGGTGGTCGATTGGAGGATTTTCCACGGGCACACACAGTACAGGCAGACACAAAGGCACGGGTATCAGCATCCATGGTAGGCCACCAAAAGTGTCGCTTGAGGAGAGTCATGGTGCGGCCAACTCCTGGGTGGCAGGCAAACAAAGAAGTGTGTGCCCACAGAAGAACCTGTGAACGTATAGAGTCAGGCACAAAAAGGCGGTTATCAGGACCATTACCCGGGTCAGGTTGGTCTTGCTGAGCCCTTCGGACCACCGACTCAATCTCCCAAGTCACTGCGGCCACCACACAAGACGCCGGAAGGATAGGCTCAGGACTAGTGGGACCCTCCGAAATGAACTGACGTGACAGGGCATCCGGCTTGACGTTGCGGGATCCTGGACGGTAGGTCAGTGTGAAGCGGAATCGACCAAAAAACAAAGCCCACCGGGCCTGGCGGGAATTGAGGCGATGGCAGACTGAATGTAGGTCAGGTTTTTATGGTCTGTCCAGATGATGAATGGGTGTTCTGCTCCCTCAAGCCAGTGCCTCCATTCCTCCAGAGCGAGTTTGACAGCCAGCAGCTCCCTGTTACCTACATCATAATTGCGCTCAGCAGGTTCTAGCCGATATGAGAAGAACGCGCAAGGATGGAGCTTCTAGTCCTTGGCAGAACGCTGGGATAGTATAGCCCCCACTCCAGACTCTGAGGCATCAACTTCCAAGATGAACTGGCATGAGGAGTCAGGATGAATCAGGACAGGGGCTGTGGTAAAACGTCTCTTAAGCTCCTTGAAAGCAGCGTCAGCCTCTGCTGTCCAAGTGAATGGGACAGACGGAGATGTGAGTCTTGTGAGGGGTGCGACCACTTGACTGTAGTTCCGGATGAACCGGCGATAAAAGTTTGCAAAGCCAAGAAAGCCCTGCAGACGTTTAACTGAGGTTGGTTGAGGCCAGTCCACCACAGCTAGCACCTTTTCGGGGTCTGCCTTCACCTGACCACTCTCAATGATGAACCCGAGGAACCTTGTGGACTGAACATGGAACTCACATTTTTCTGCTTTAATGTAGAGCTTGTTCTCAAGAAGGCGCTGGAGCACTTGTCTGACATGAACCACATGTTCCTCCGGGTTGCGGGAGAAAATCAGGATATCATCCAGGTACACAAAGACGGAGCGGTTAATCAGGTCTCGGAGGACATCGTTCACAAGAGCTTGAAAAACTGCTGGGGCATTAGTCAAGCCAAAGGGCATAACCAAGTATTCGAAATGACCAAGGGGAGTCTTAAAGGCTGTTTTCCATTCGTCACCAGCTCGGATTCGAATCAAATGGTAGGCATTGCGAAGGTCTAACTTGGAAAACACAGTCGCTCCTTGGAGGGGTTCAAAGGCAGATGCCAGCAAAGGCAGTGGGTATTTGTTTTTAATGGTGATGTTATTCAACCCTCGAAAATCTATACAGGGACGTAGAGTGCCATCTTTCTTACCCACGAAGAAAAAACCTGCACCGAGTGGGGAAGATGAAGGTCGAATAATGCCTGCAGCCATAGAGTCATGGATGTACTTTTCCATCGCCTCTCTCTCAGGCAGGGGAGCTCCTGAAAGCAGGTCAATGGCACAGTCATAAGGGCGGTGCGGAGGGAGGGACAGTGCGTGTTGCTTGCTGAAGGCCTCTTCTAAGTCATGGTAGACAGAGGGAATCTTGGACAGATCTGGGGGCTCTATGACAACTGGAGAGACTGTGTCCTCAGCAGGGGAGCGGGCAGACCGCAGGCAGGTGGAGAGACAGTAGGAGCTCCAGCTCACCACTTTGGCTGCAGCCCAGTCAATGTGAGGATTGTGAAGTCTTAACAAGGGCTGACCAAGGACTACAGGAGCATGAGGAGAAGAGATTATATGGAATTGGATTTGTTCAAGATGATTACCGGAGACAAGGAGGTGCACAGGTTCTGATCGGTGAGTGACACGGGCAAGGAGTCGACCAGTCAGGGAATTGGCTTGCAAGGGTGAGGGAAGTGGCTCGATGGTAATGCCCACTTGGGAAGCATCGTCGGCGTCCAAAAAATTCTCATCCGCCCCCGAGTCCACCAGAGCAAGGACTGGGATTGCCAACGGAGAGTAGCAGAAAACTGCATTCGGCATAGGGACTTAGGGGAGGAGACAGCTTGGCTCACCAGAACCCCCACTGTTACTGGTGAGCCTACTCTTTTGGCCGCATAGAACAGGTGGCAAGGAAATGGCCAGGTTGACCACAATAGAGACACACCCCTGCCCTCCTTCTGCGGAGGCGCTCTTCAGGTGTAAGGTGAGCCCGGCCCACCTGCATGGGCTCCTCAACAGGGGAACTGGAGGTTGAGGCTGTGCACATTGGCAATTTGGGCCCGGCCGGCCTGGGTCTAAAGCTGGGGGGTTCCGATGACCTGCAAGGCACGGGGTCAGCTTGCCACTGGGCCATCTGGTCAGAGATGTTGATAGCTGCAGTAATAGCTTCGTCTAGGGACAGCTGCTCATTCCTCAGAGCAATCTCCCTTCCAATGACCCGACTAAGCCCATTCTGGAAAGCAGTGAGAAGGGCCTTGCCATTCCAGCCAGACTCCACAGCTAGGGACCGGAATTCACAGGCAAATTCTCTTACTGAGCTTTTCCCTTGACGAAGTCGCAACAACTGCTGACCTGCTTGCTGCCCTCGTATGGGGTGGTCGTAGACCCGCTTCAGTTCTGCAGATAGTGCAGCAAAGGACTGGACTGCGGGGGATCGTTGCTCACGAAGGGCATTAAAATAACTCAAAGGGGGCCCCTGTAGCAGGTTGGCTACGTAAGCGATTTTGGCTGCCTCACGGCCAAAGCGAGAGGGCTGAGCATCAAAAGCAAGCTGGATCTGAGTTAAAAATTCACGACTGGCTAGGATTGCCAGACTACTTATCAGGCGGGGGGATGTGTGGCTCTGCAGCAGGAACAGCAGGGGGTGCAGGTGGTGCAGGTGGTGCAGGTGGTTCGGGTTGTGGTTGAGCTTGTTGATTGATGAGAGTGGTCAGCTGGGTGGAAACGCGTGACATCTGGTCAATAAGTGTCTGTAGTAGTTGGTCATGGTTTCCCAAACGCTGTCCTTGATTGGCAAGGGCCTCTCTCACACGGTCAAAATCTGCTGGGTCCATTGAAAAGGGCCAGATCGTTCTGTCACGATTGGTAAAACTGGTGGACCCAAATGCAGAAAAGACAAACAGGATTAAAGTTCAAGGGTTATTATTAATAAAACCAGAAGGAAAGGAGGGAGCTCGTAGTCTTTGGCTTTGCAGTCCAGGAGAGCACACTGAGGCTAGCAGGTTGAGGCTAGCAGGTTGAGGCTAGCAGGTTGAGGCTAGCAGGCTGAGGCTGGCGGGCTGAGGCTAGCAGGCTGAGGCTAGCAGGTTGAGGCAGGCACACACGGCAGGTAGGGAACTGAAGGCAGAGGAAAAAACAGGGGTAGAGTGAGGAGCCAAAAAATACAAAAATGGCAGATTCGCAAGATTATCAAAAGTGCTACACTTCTAGAACAAACGGGCGAGAAGCGTTACCACATGTAGAAGGTGAAACGATCTGGCGATCGCGCCGAGAGAAGTCCAAACATTTGAAGGCTGCAGGTGATGAGTTGATGGCAGGCAGGTGAGTGATTAGAGTGCTGGGATCAGCTGTGCCAGGCTGAGAGCTGGAGCCAAGCCAACGCCCAAAACACGCCCACTCTCCCAAAGACACACACAGAGACAAACAGACAGAGACTGTGACAATTGTATCGTGATAATGCATATTGATCACAGACACATTCTATTAGTGTCCCGAAAATTTGGTAGCCAGGTAGACTTGACAGCTGATAGGCAACATGTCACAGTAGTCAGGCGACCCTTCTGAAGAAGACTGCAGAAGACCGTCGAAACATGTCAGGTAAAAATTCCATCCAGTATACCGAAAATATTGTCTGAATAAAAGAAAATTGGGAAAGTTATATCAACAGTAAATGAGCAGATAGATTTTTGGAGAAAAAAAACAAAATAAAACAAAAAACAAAACAAATGACGCAACATATGTCAGCAGCCAAATTAGGAGCCTTTGTAAACCATTTTGAAATAATTAAAGGGGGCCTATTATGCAAAACTAATGTTTCTTACCTATCGTTTTTGTGTATTTGGGATCTTAAAATTAAACCATGAAGGCATGGCAAAGATATTTATGAAACGAGATTGTCACACCGCGGTGAGGGATGTCTTGTCTTGGTTTCTTCTGTCTTGTGAATTGCATGTTTTAGTTTGAAAAGTAACTCCTCTCGTTTCAGGTCACTTGCCCTTCTTTTTGTGTCATCAGTCTGACGTCATCCCTGACCCCTGATTGTTTCCACCTGTTCCCCATTACCCTCATGTGTTTTATAAGCCCACACCTCCCTTTGTTCTGTGCCAGATTGTCTCGTTTATTTGTGCCTCTCTAGCATCCTGTCCATGCCTTGCCTCGTCTCGTGTTTGAATACCTTGATCCTGACTTCCTTCGTTGCTATTTTGAGTTCTCTTTTTCTCCTCCTCAGCAGAGTAATTTTGTGTTATTTAGTTTTTCAGTCGAAGTGGTGAGTTTTCAGTTTTTCTTACAGTTCTTCCTTTTCCTAAATTTTTTGAGTGACATTTTTTGTTAACCTTTATTAGATTAGAGAAAGTGTAGAAGTTTCATAGCCATTGTTTCTTCCTCCTGTTGGAGCGTTTTTTTGTTTATAATACATTTCATAGAATACGGCGCCAAGGATAGTTTGTTATTGTTTTTGTGTTTTCCTCCTTTCGGAGTGATTTTCGGTTGTTCCTTTTTTTTGGAACCTTTTTTGCCGACTAGTTTAGTTATAGCCTATATTGAATTGCCCTGACTCTGGAGGTGAAAGGAAGCTTTCGAAAAAAAGTCTGCCGAATTAATCCCTACTCTGCATCTGAGTTCTATCTTTTGACCAAGCCTGACAGAGACTTTTGAAATTTGCCCAATTTGTGATGTCAGCGGATATCCCCATATGTGATATAAATTTACCCGAAGATATTTGCGCGAGTCTGCCTTTGTAGTCCGACATTGTAGTCAGTGCGCTCCTTCTTTTTCTTTATCCTCTTGTGGGACAGACTGGCTCGTACATGCACATTCTGTTGTAATTTCTAATACAAAGTAGCGTAAAGTTCTAACTTATATCGGTCAGTAGACTCCAGATTAAAGCATTAAAAACTACAACAAAGTCGGCGGGGAGGAGACTCAGTCGAAGTGGAGGCACGTTAGTAAGACCGCCCACAAAACGGTGCATCCTGAAGAGACAGTGAGAAATCGGCTTGAAGATGGTCTGTAAAAGAAAATCAATGCAAAATTTTTACCAATACACGCCTTTATTATGTAGACCACAAGGAAGTGTTTTAAATGTAGACAATAAATCATAATATGACCCCTTTAAATTATCATTTATGCACCAAATAATTTATTGTAATATATATATATACACTATATTGCCAAAAGTATTTGGCCACCTGCCTTGACTCACATATGAACTTGAAGTGCCATCCCATTCCTAACCCATAGGGTTCAATATGATGTCGGTCCACCTTTTGCAGCTTTTACACCTTCAACTCTTCTGGGAAGGCTGTCCACAAGGTTGCGGAGTGTGTTTATAGGAATTTTCAACCATTCTTCCAAAAGCGCATTGGTGAGGTCACATACTGATGTTGGTCGAGAAGGCCTGGCTCTTAATCTCCGTACTAATTCATCCCAAAGGTGTTCTATCGGGTTCAGGTCAGGACTCTGTGCAGGCCAGTCAAGTTCATCCACACCAGACTCTGTCATCCATGTCTTAAAGGACCTTGATTTGTGCACTGGTGCACTGTCATGTTGGAAGAGGAGGGGGCCCGCTCCAAACTGTTCCCACAAGGTTGGGAGCATGGAATTGTCCAAAATGTTTTGGTATCATGGAGCAATCAAAGTTCCTTTCACTGGAACTTCTGAAAAACAACCCCATACCATAATTCCTCCTCCACCAAATTTCACACTCGGCACAATGCAGTCCGAAATGTACCGTTCTCCTGGCAACCTCCAAACCCAGACTGGTCCATCAGATTGCCAGATGGAAAAGCGTGATTCATCACTCCAGAGAAGGCGTCTCCACTGCTCTAGAGTCCAGTGGCGACGTGCTTTACACCACTGCATCCCACGCTTTGCATTGGACTTGTTGATGTATGGTTTAGATCCAGCTGCTCGGCCATGGAAACCCATTGCATGAAGCTCTCTGCGTACTGTACGTGGGTTAATTGGAAGGTCAAATGAAGTTTGGAGCTCTGTAGCAACTGACTGTGCAGAAAGTCAGCAACCTTTTTGCGCTGTGCGCTTCAGCATCCGCTGACCCCTCTCTGTCAGTTTACGTGGCCTACCACTTGGTGGCTGAGTTGCTGTTGTTCCCAAACTCTTCACTTTTCTTATAATAAAGCAGACAGTTGACTTTGGAATATTTAGGAGCGAGGAAATTTCACAATTTGATTTGTTGCACAGGTGGCATCCTATGACAGTTCCACGCTGGAAATCACTAAGCTCCTGAGAGCGGCCCATTCTTTCACAAATGTTTGTAGAAACAGTCTCCATGCCTAAGTGCTTGATTTTATACACCTGTGGCCGGGCCAAGTGATTAGGACACCTGATTCTCATCATTTGGATGGGTGGCCAAATACTTTTGGCAATATAGTGTATATTACAATATATTATTTGGTGAATAATATATTGCAGACTCTTGCGGTATTAATTAGACTTAGACTTAGACAAACTTTATTGATCCGCAAGGGCAATTGTTCCACACTGTAGCTCAGTTTCAAAGGATGGAAAGAGTAATGCAGGTATTAAGTAGACCAAAAATTCACCATAATAGCAATATAAAATATAACATAGTATATTTACATATTATGTATACAATATATAATATATACTGACATATTATATTATATTATATTTTTATATAATATATACAATATATAACAAATCCCAATCACCATGTACAATATTACATTATATGTAACAGCTGCAGCCAAAAAAAACATTTTTTTTAAATTACTGCAATATGTATCACGATATACATATATTGTAGGCCATATTGCCTTATTCCTTATTTAGGAATGTGTTTTTCCAACTTAAAAGCCTGTTACATGTGTTTTAGGGGGCTTGCACGGATGAACTTGATTTAATTGTTGGATCTGAGCCGAGGATGTCGTTGTGACTTGTGCAGCCCTTTGAGACACTCGTGATTTAGGGCTATATAAATACACTTTGATTGATTGATTGATTGATTGTTTAATTGCATTTAAATTGGAAAAATGTACTGGATCATGAGTTCCAAAGACATACAAGGGAGGGGGAAAAAAAAGCTACTTCTGCCCCCTTTTGGTTGATTTTCTTCTCATCTTCCTCCCGCCTCTCCTGATTGTTTTCTGTCTCCATAAAGCTTGTTTTCATCCCAAGTAATCAGGCAAGAATCTGAGGATCTAATGGACTCACAAAAGCTCCCTTATCAACCAGGTGCAATCTGAGGCTGCCGCCGCTTAACAAGGAATTAAACATGGTTCCATGTTGCTGCCAGCACTTTAATTGATTGATGCTGAAAGTGTAGAAAAGAAAAAGCCTGTTTCGTCACGTTATTCCGGGCCCTGATGGACGCCAAGGAAGAAGAGGGTATAGTCCTGGATTAAAAGTGGCAGCTTGCATTTTGGGGCATGAGCCTCTGCTGTCATCTTGACCCAGCATGGACGTGTGTGTGTGTGTGTGTGTGTGTGTGTGTGTGTGTGTGTGTGTGTGTGTGTGTGTGTGTGTGTGTGTGTGTGTGTGTGTGTGTGTGTGTGTGTGTGTGTGTGTGTGTGTGTGTGTGTGTGTGTGTGTGTGTGTGTGTGTGTGTGTGTGTGTGTGTGTGGGTGCGGCTGAAAGACACATGTACTCGAAATAAGGGAATCAATAGAACACTTAATGGACAATTACGGGAACAGCTGTAGGCCTGTCAGACGTAAACAGATCTGCTGAGAGCGAGGGGGAGCCTTGCAGCTCTGAGGCTATCGCTTCAGGACATGTGCAACCCCTCCCTTTTCGTCTATCTCCATCCATTCTCCACAGCCCACCGAGCCGGGCCTAAATTAACCAAAGCAGACCTCCATCCCTCACCTCACATACGCAGCAGAGACCGCTTAAGATATGGAAATGGCTCCGGACATCCTTCAGGCTGGCGAGCTAGGAATCGATAAATTTGACAATCCATGGCATTTAATTAAAATGTCCGCCAGAAGCTAGGCAGTTTGTTTTTTTGTGGGGGGCCCCAGCCCGGTGTTTATTGCTCAAATGAATATGTAAGTGTATTCATAAGCATCCCATGCATTAACATCCACCTCACTCATCACAATGAGTCGAGGAGGACCTTTTTGTGGTCCGCACAAATTCACACCTCATCTTTTCTCTACCCCGTGACTTTGTAGGCATTCTTAAAAAGACGTTCTCGATCCGGCGTGCTGACAAATGTCGCCGCTCCTGATTGGCTTGTCGGTGACGGCGGTGACCTTCTCTGCCAGTCAGAGCCAAAAATAGTCAACAGAAAAGCGAACGCTGAATGTTGGATAAATAATCTTCTTTTTAATGCGTGGAACTGACAGCTTTTATCCAAAAAGTCTGATCATTGACCTCTTTATTAAAACTTCATTTAAAGAACAACCCTGGGTGGCGACTGCCAAAAACTCTTTATCTCTCCTCCGCTACCATAATTGATTACACAGGGATCCATTATGCATTCTGCACAAGAAAGGAATAGGGCCCGAGACATGCTTAAAAATATATTTTTAGTACTGAAAATGAATGTGCTCACACAAGCCACTGAATCATTTTAAATGTTCTTTTTTAGTATATTAGGTATATGTGTTGAAAAGACCTATATTTCAACCAGGCTGCGAGTAATGGGCTTGTTAATTTATTCATGGAGTATTGTTTTTTTTCTTATGGTTTTTAACTGTATTGTTTAACTGCATGTATTATGTTGTGTGCAAAACCCAAAACCAGTGAAGTTGGCACGTTGTGTAAATCGTAAATAAAAACAGAATACAATGATTTTTGATTTTTGAAACCGATACCGATAATTTCCGATATTACATTTTAAAGCATTTATCGTCCGATAATATTGGCAGTCTGATATTATCTGACATCTCTACTTAATAGTAATACGAAAGCAAAGTATGACACAATATGATCAAGTTGAAAGGGAGGCAGCAAGGTGTAGTTTGCAGTACCACATCTTTCACCCGGAGTCATTTGGGATAGGCTTAGTTTCGCTAACCTGTGACTCTGAATTGGATAAGTGCTAGAAAATTAATACAATTATTTTGTCACTATTGGCTTAGCCAGAGTAGGACCCCAACGCAGAGCATAAAGACAAATAAATAAGAATATTAACAAAAACAGCACTCAAAAACGATAAGGAAAAAATAACTAAGGATGCACACTTAAGGTGTGAGCAACGGGAATTGCACACATTGGTCACTACAACCACAACGCCGAGCTATAGGGAATGCAAAGCGTGAGTGGAGCCAAAGCAGAGGACAACATCAGTAATCTTCTGGCGCCAGGTAAAAGGACTGGAGAGCCCTTAGTCAGGAGGAAATGAGTATCAGGTGTGCACACGGCTGGAAAATGGAGCAACAAGGGAGTTCAAGTACATTTAGAACTAGATATTGATAAACAATGTATGTATTGTTAATATTTTAAAAGTTATGTAAAGATGCGTATTTCATTAAAAAAAATAAACATAAACAAACACATTGACAAACACATTGACAAACACGATTCAGTTTAATCCAATAAGTTTAATAGCAGTGTTGGGACTAACGCGTTACAAAGTAACGTTACTGTAACGCTGTTAGTTTCGGCGGTAACTAGTAATCTAACGCGTTATTTATTATATTTGGTAACTCAGTTACCGTTACTACATGATGCGTTACTTTACGTTATTTTTTATGTAGTATCGGCTAGAAACAGAAGATCTGAGTGTGTTTTATTAGAGCGCTGCAGTGTCGTCCTTCTGAATGTTCTTTTGTCACAAGCCGGAGGCGCGCTCTGTGTGTGTCTGGGTGTGGGTGTGGGTGTGGGTGTGGGGAGGGGAGGGTAGGGGAGGGAGGGGGCGTGTCTGTGTTTACTAACAACTGAGCCGCAGTCGAGTCGAGTGTCTTAACATGGAGATATTCTCACTTCTTTTTTTTGTCGAGCACAAAGAAAAGAACATTTTAGTTAAATGTAAGTTGTGTCTTGGATCAAAGATCCCGTCTACTGCCCAAAACAACAATTCAAATCTGCCTGGTTAGGCTTTGTGTATGTCACGTGTGCCTTCCTTAGGTGAAGCCAGGTTTACAGCTATGTTGTTATTATGCAGTTTGTTACTTATGTATGTTATGTTGCAGCTATTAAAAATAGTTTTGTCAATTTGTTCTGGCCTTTGAAACATATCTGTGTTTATGTAGACCACATTGCTTAGCAGAGTTCAGTGATGCAAATGCATGTCAAGTTGATCAACAGATTGTAGTATTCTCCAGTGCAATAACAGTACTGAAATGAAGGCTAAAAGGGCATTAATGGGAGCTTTAAAAAAAAAAAGAAAAAAAGTTGATAAATATTTACTTTTCACAGTAACGTATTACTTTTTGGTGTAAGTAACTGAGTTAGTAACTGAGTTACTTTTGAAATAAAGTAACTAGTAACTGTAACTAGTTACTGGTTTTCAGTAACTAACCCAACACTGTTTAATAGTCACATGTTTAACTATTATCATTAGATTGTGCAGGTGTACCTAATAATGTGACTGCATTTGTCTCAGACAGGGATGCTTGTGCGTCGTGTTGTTCCCAAAATACAAAGTGGTAGATCGATAATTTTGTCCCTCATTTCTGTGCTATGAAAAGGTTAGATTGCACCGTTACGTCGACTGTGAGCGCAGGTGCTGATTAAGTTGATTCACTGCAGCAATTACAGCCAGATCCTCTTTAATTACTGTGGGTTTTATTGCAACTGGATTATAATGGTGGTTGGTGGAGCTCTTTTCACACGTGTGATACTGACACACACTCTTACGTACACACAGAGGAAAAACTGAACTTGTTGAGTTTAGCATGAACCTCTCTCTCAACCACACTTTTAAATACTGATACGATGGATGACACACACCTGAATCCGCGCCAACTTAGACAGGCTGACATTCACACACACGCACACTCACACACAAACTAAACTCGCCACCGTGATCAACACAGGCATGCAATAAGAAACAAGTCGACAGTTACACAGCAGGCAATATCCCTCCCTTCAGCCTCAGTGCGCATTTCGGAAGCATCTGCTTAGTCAAAGCTGACAGAGGGTCGGCCATGCATGCCTCAGAGGGCTGGAGAATGAGGAAATTCAATGTACCTCTGCATCACCTCTGTGATGTACACAGTGTTCACACACACACACACACACACACCAACGCTCCTTAGTTTCCTTGTCACCACAAATGGAAATTGAAAGCGGTGCACACATCCGTTATCTAAACGTTAACTCCAGTGGCCTTCGTGTTGTCACAGCTTGCAGGTGAAGTTAGCCAACACAATGAGAGGAACTTTGGGTCTCTGTTGTACAAACCCCAAAACCAGTGAAGTTGGCACGTTGTGTAAATCGTAAATAAAAACAAAATACGATGATTTGCAAATCCTTTTCAACCTATATTCAATTGAATAGACTGCAAAGACAAGATACTTAATATTCAAACTGGAAAACTTTTGTTATTTTTTGCAAATATTAGCTCATTTGGAATTTGATGCCTGCAACATGTTTCAAAGAAGCTGGCACGAGTGGCAAAAAAGACTGAGAAAGTTGAGGAATGCTCATCAAACACTTATTTGGAACATTCCACAGGTTAACAGGCTAATTGGGAACAGGTAGGTGCCGTGATTGGGTAGAAAAGCAGCTTCCATGAAATGCTCAGTCATTCACAAACAAGGATGGGGCGAGGGTCACTACTTTGTCAACAAATGCGTGAGCAAATTGTCGAACAGTTTAAGAACAACATTTCTCAACGAGCTATTGCAAGGAATTTAGGGATTTCATCATCTACGGTCCCTAATATCATCAAAAGGTTCAGAGAATCTGGAGAAATCACTGCACGTAAGCGATGATATTACGGACCTTCGATCCCACATCAGTGTGTAAAGGATATCACCACATGGGCTCAGGAACACTTCAGAAAACCACTGTCAGTAACTACAGTTTGTCGCTACATCTGTAAGTGCAAGTTAAAACTCTACTATGCAGCATGACAATGCCAAGCCACGTGTTACAACGGCGTTTCTTCATATTAAAAGAGTGCTGATACTAGACTGGCCTGCCTGTAGTCATATTGCGCCACACATTTTCAATGGGAGACAGGTTCCCATTGAAAATGTGTGGCGCAATATGAAGCTTAAATACAATTGAGACCCCGGACTGTTGAACAACCTAAGCTGTACATACATTTTTGTAATGTGTTGCTGCCATTAAATTCTAAGTTAATGATTATTTGCAAAAAAAAAAGTTGTTTCTTAGTTCAAACATTAAATATCTTGTCTTTGCAGTCTATTCAATTGAATATAGGTTAAAAAGGATTTGCAAATCATTGTATTCTGTTTTTATTTACGAATTATCCAACATGCCAACTTCACTGGTTTTGGGTTTTGTAACTTGTAACGGTGTTTTCTAGGAGCGATGTCATTTAAATACGGAACGTATAAAAATAACGTCATGAATGCTTATACAAAAATGTCAATAATAATGCAAATTAAGAACACCGCCCTAATAAAAATGCAAATTGATTTGTTCCACCTGGCTAGCGGCAAACCTAGCATCAACATAGACGTCATAAGATTATACAAGCTCACCTTTAAGCATTCGCACACAGCATTAGCATTTTAGAACAAGTATGTGGAAGGGTAGAAAACTAGGGTTGTCTTCCACTAAAGATTTTCATAGTCGAATTTGATTCGTTAAATTCAGCACACAGTCTCACAGTTACCCATCCGTCGTATATATTGCATTGTTTTTTTCAGAGAGAGAAAATACAAATTTGTGATGATAGTAGTGCATACTGATTGGTCACAAAGTGACCAGTCAGTATGACTGCTTTGCACACTCTTGGCATTCTCTCGATGAGCTTCGAGCACACCTGTGAAGTGAAAACTATTTCAGGTGACTACCCCTTGAAGCTCATCGAGAGAATGCCAAGAGTGTGCAAAAAAGTAATCAGAGCAAAGGGTGGCTATTTTGAAGAAACTAGAATATAAAACATGTTTTCAGTTATTTCACCTTTTTTTGGTTAAGTACATAACTCCACATGTGTTCATTCATAGTTTTGATGCCTTCAGTGACAATCTACAATGTAAATAGTCATGAAAATAAAGAAAACGCATTGAATGAGAAGGTGTGTCCAAACTTTTGGCCTGTATTGTATATATATATGTATATATATATGAGGTAGATCACTTAAAAAGTAGCTCGCCTGCTGAAAAATTGTGGGCACAGTGTTTTGTTTTTTTAATTGAGTTTTACTGTACCAACTAAGAGGGAGTCAACAGTTCCCTCGTTCTTTTAAATTATGTTCATTTCATTGTGTTCTCTGACCAGTAAGCATGTAAACACTTGCAGCGTGAGGAAGTTCACATTGACGCAAATAATGGTAGCCTCCATATTTGTTTTCATCACCGTTTAAATAGGAATAGCAACTGAGAGCGCTTTTTAACAGAACACCTGAAGAAACAAATACACACAACTTTACCGTACAGTTGTGTCGATACCACGTTCGCTATGGCTCGTCCATACATGGCATCATACAGTGCTAAAAATGTGTTCACATATTCAAAGTCAAAGTCAAAGTCAGCTTTATTGTCAAACAACTGTTTGTACAGGACATACAGGTGGACGAAATTACGTTCCTCTCACAACCACGGTGTCTATAAATATAAAGTGTAAAAGAAGAATAAAAAAAAGACAACAATTTAAACAGTCGCATGAGGGGGGGAAAAATATACAGGGGAAGAAGATATTACCAGAATATCTATAATAACTATCTATTGTATATACAGTATTGCAACGTAGGTATTCAAGTATTTAGATGGGAGTGCAAAGTGCAATGTAAACAGTGTAAACAGTTAAAACAGTTAGCAGCATTTTGAGTCCGGAGTAAAGTGGCTAAGTGATAGATGGTGTGTGTGTGTGTGTGTGTGTGTGTATGTGTGTGTGTGTGTGTGTGTGTGTGTGTGTGTGTGTGTGTGTGTGTGTGGGTGAGTGGGGGGGGGGGGTGGGGTGTAGTGTCTCAGTTCACAGTTCAGATCAGATTGCAGGGCAGAGTGAGAAGGGGGGGGGGGGGGGGCCGGGAGAGAGTTCAGCTTCCTGACAGCCTGATGGATGAAGCTGTCTCTCAGCCTACAGCTTCGAGCTCGGAGGCTTCTCAGTCGTCTGCCGGATGGCAGCAGTCTGAAGAAGCCGTGTGAGGGGTGTGTGATGTCGCCTGCCACGCGGAGTGCTTTGCGTGACAGGCGTGTGTTGTAAATGTCCTGGAGGGAGGGGAGGGGGGCACCGACGATCTTCTCAGCTGCCCTAACTGTGCGCTGCAGCGTCCTGCGGCAGGACGCCGTGCAGCCTCCGTACCACACAGTTATGCAGCTGGTCAGGATGCTCTCAATGACGCCCCGGTAGAAGGAGTGCATGATGGAGGCTGAGGCTTTTGCTCTTCGCAGTTTGCGGAGGAAGTAGAGGCGCTGTTGAGCCCTCTTGGCCAGTGATGCAGTGTTGGTTTTCCAGGAGAGGTCATCTGTGATGTGCACACCCAGGTATTTGGTGCTGCTCACTCTCTCCACCACCCCATCGCATATTGCGATGTAGAACACGATACATGTTAAATCCACAAATGTTTGGTTTTGATGCTGCCTGTGAAACGTTCAACTTAAAACTTCCTCATCTCAGCGCATCTGATTGGCCCACCTTGGTCGCTAACTCCCACCCTCACATTGTACGCTGTTAATTGTTTCTGCTTTGGCGCTGCACCGACAAAAACATCAAACTTGACTAAATAAGAAATGTAAGATAGTCGAATCAGACTCCTCTGAATCCAATCGTCAAATCTCTGAATATTTGGAGACAGTTCAAGAAAAAATACACTTAACTAAAGGTTCGCTTGTAATAAAATACATGCATACCCGATAGCACACGCAAAGCTGGTCTACAAAACGTGTGCAAAGTGGATTGCGTCTGGTAAGTGAGCAGAAAAAAGCGTGCAATCCATTTTGCGTCTCTGTCTTCATTAATATGCAAAATATATGCTGATCATCAAAACGCGCACCGTACTGGGAGGAGAAAATGCAAATATAATTATTTAGCACGCGCAATGTGATTTATTAACACTCATCTCTGTTTTGCGAGCACTATTTAGCATTTTATTTAGCACGTGTCAGAAGGATGTGTAATTGGACAGTTCCACACACTGCTGTGTGATCAGTGTTTGTGCTGCACAGACAGACGAGAATTCTCTGTCCTACGTGTGTGTGTCAACATTTTGTACGGTCAGAAATAAAAAATATTACAATTTTATAGCTACTAGAGGACTTAAAAACGTGATTAAAACAAATTCAAATGATGCGTTTCAGTATCCTTTAGATATTTTTTAAATTACGTTTGTTTTCCATCCATTTTCTTCCGCTTATCCGAGGTCGGGTCGTAGGGTCAGCAGCCTATGGAAAGCCCAAACTTCCCTCTCCCCAGCCACTTCGTCCAGCTCCTCCCGGGGGACCCCAAGGCAATCCCAGGCCAGCCGGGAGATATAGTCTCCCCAACGGGTCTTCCCCATTGGCCTCCTACCGGTCGGACGTGTCCTAAACACCTCCCCAGGGAGGCGTCCGGGGGGCGTCCTGGAGAGATGTCCGAACCATTTCATCTAGAGGGGGTGGGGGGGTGTTACCCACATATGCGGTCCTCCAAGGTTTCTCATAGTCATTCACATTGACGTCCCACTGGGGTGAGTTTTCCTTGCCCGTATGTGGGCTCTGTACAGAGGATGTCGTTGTGGCTTGTACTGCCCTTTGAGACACTTGTGATTTAGGGCTATATAAATAAACATTGATTGATTGATTGATTGATTGATCTGGCTCCTCTTGATGTGGAGGAGCAGCGGCTTGACTTTGAGCTCCTCCGGAATGACAGAGCTTCTCATCCTATCTCTAAGGTTGAGCCCTGCCACCCGACGGAGGAAACACATTTCGGCCGCTTGTACCCGTGATCTTGTCCTCTCGGTCATAACCCAAAGCTCATGACCATAGGTGAGGATGGGAACATAGATCGACCAGTAAATTGAGAGCTTTAACTTCCGGCTCAACTCCTTTACCACGACAAATTGATGCAGGGTCTGCATCACTGCAGACGCCGCACCGATCCGCCTGTCAACCTCACGATCTACTCTTCCCTCACTCGTGAACAAGACTCTGAGGTACTTAAACTCTTCCAATTGGGGAAAGATCTCCTCCCCAACCCGGAAATGGCACTCCACCCTTTTACGGGCAAGAACCATTGACTTGGACTTGGAGGTGCTGATTCTCATCCCAGTTGCTTCACACTCAGCTGCGAACCGATCCAGTGAGAGCTGAATACCCTGGCTAGATGAAACCATCAAGACCACATCATCTGCAAAAAAGCAGAAACCTAATCCTACAGCCACCAAACCGGATCCCCTCAACTGCGCCTAGGAATTCTGTCCATAAAAGTTATGAACAGAATTGCTGATAAAGAGCAGCCCTGGCAGAGTCCAACCCTCACTGGAAATGGATCCGACTTACTACCGGCAATGCGGACCAAGCTCTGACACCAACAAACAGGGAGCGGACCGCCACAATCAGACAGTCCCCATATTCTCTGAGCATTCCCCTTAAGACTTCCCGAGGGACACGGGCAAAGGCCTTCTCCAAGTCCACAAAGCACACGTATACTGATTGGGCAAACTCCCATGCACCCTCAAGAACCCTTCCGGCAGTATAGAGCTGGTCCATAGTTCCAAGACCAGGACAAAAACCACACTGGTCCTCCTGTGTTCGAGGTTTGACTATCCGGCGTAGTCTTCAGTACACCTGAATAGACCTTGCCGGGAAGGCTAAAGAGTGTGATCCCACGAGAGTTGGAACACACCCTCCGGTTCCCCTTCTTAAAGAGAGAAGCCACAACCCCGGTCTGCCAATCCAGAGGCACCTCCCCCGATGTCCACGCAATGCTGCAGAGTCTTGTCAACCAAGACAACTCCACAGCATCCAGAGCCTTAAGGAACTCCGGGCGGATCTCGTCCACCCCCGGTACCCTGCCACCAAGGAGTTTTTAAACTACCTCAGCCCTAGAAACAGGAGACCCCACCAAAGATTCCCAAGGCACTGCTTCCTCATAGGAAGACTTGTAAGTGGGATTGAGGAGGTCTTCGAAGTATTCCCTCCACCAATCCACAACGTCCTGAGTCGAGGTCATCAGCACACCATCCACTAACCAGTAAGACAAATAAGAAATCCAAACAAAAGGAGTGTAGTGCTCCATTCAAACATAGTTATGGTGTTGACTAAGACTTACGCCAAGTGAATAGGAATGCAAATTGCAGCCAAGGTGTTCGTGATTCATGGTAGCGCAGTTGCTTAATTATTGGTCTTTTATTCCAGTGGACATGGTTTGGTTCCCAGCCAGGACATGCAAGGTAAACATTAAACTAAATCATAAAGCAATCTTGAAAAACATATTGAAGTTATTTATTTCATTCTGTTGACTTACAAAACATAAATTATTGAACAATTTGGTTTCCATTCATATAATTCCAATGCATGCATCTAATTCCCTCAAACCGCTCCCACTGTACGCAAGACAGTCGTGTCAGTGTCCCACTCCATCCATCCATCCATTTTCTACCGCTTGTCCCTTTCGAGGTCGCGGGGGGTGCTGAAGCCTATCCCAGCTGCATTCGTGCGAAAGGCGGGGTACACCCTGGACAAGTCGCCACCTCATCACACTCCTGAAATCCAAATTTTGTTCCCTATTGGCAACCCTGGTCCTGACATTCAGCATTGTACTGTGCATAGACCACCCAAGTGGTCATCCAGATACAGACCAGTTGTTTATCCCATTGAGGCAATCAACCAATCATTGATAGAAACATTTTATAATCAAATTTCATGGTGACTTCACACATAAAAAACAAGTATTCAGTTGAAAAATAATAAAACATTCTATAATTGCTTTTGAATTCTTCCAAATCTGTTGCCTTGATGTTCTCAAACTTATTCAAATGATAAATTGATGAATGCATGGCAGTGAAAGTTTGCACCATCACTTATTAGTGATTTTTTTTTTAAGTTGAAGAACGTGACCTCATGTGTGTTTTTGACCATGTTGACATAGTCAAACACATTGCAACGTTCTTGTCCTACATGGTGCTGAATAATCACAGCTTGATGACATTTGTCTGGCTTCAACCCAGAAGAGATGTGTGTGGCATGCAATGCCTCAGCATTTCTCCAGAAGCGCCTGTGAGCAGCATAGACGGGCGGAGACAGTTGCGTGGACAGACTTGAGACTCTGAATGCAGTCTAATGCACTACGGCCGGTATTTACGCTCTCCGGCGGCCGGATATATTTAGCAGCCTAGAGATATCACGCTGAGATGAGATTTCAAAGTACCTGTTTGAAGATGCATGGCATTCCACAAGGGTGGGCAAAGGCTACTGAGTATAAATCTAGCGCCCCTGCACCTGGTGTGAGGACAGAGAAGGAGTGTGACACCTTTTGATTTAGAATGACTTACACACAATTCATACTAATATAAACTACACACTCTGTATAAATCTACACATTACTTTCAGAATGAATGGAAAAGACCACTTTTACTTTCAGCCCTGAAAACACACGTATAAGGTCTGATCTATTAATGGTTCACATGCAATAATACAAATGCAAACTTGATAGCGCACGCAAATCTGATCTATACTCAGTTTGTGCGCAGAGGATTGTGTCTTTTAAATGAGCAAAATAGAGAAGGCAATCGGTTTAGTCTGTCTTTATGTACTTATATATATATATATATCCATCCATCCATCCATTTTCTACCGCTTGTCCCTTTCGGGGTTTTATATATACTGTATATATATATATATATATATATATATATGTTATATATATGTTGTACATGTATATATATGTATATATATGTACAAACCCCGTTTCCATATGAGTTGGGAAAGTGTGTTAGATGTAAATATAAACGGAATACAATGATTTGCAAATCATTTTTAACCCATATTCAGTTGAATATGCTACAAAGACAAGATATTTGATGTTCAAACTGATAAACATTTTTTTTTTTTCAAATAATCATTAACTTTAGAATTTGATGCCAGCAACATGTGACAAAGAAGATTAAGATTAAGATTAAAGTACCAATGATTGTCACACACACACTAGATGTGGTGAAATTTGTCCTCTGCATTTGACCCATCCCCTTGGGGAGCAGTGGGCAGCAGCGGCGCCGCGCCCGGGAATCATTTTGGTGATTTAACCCCCAACTCCAACCCTTTGATGCTGAGTGCCAAGCAGGGACCTGGGAAAGGTGGCAATAAATACTGATAAAGTTGAGGAATGCTCATCAAACACTTATTTGGAACATCCCACAGGTGAACAGGCAAATTGGGAACAGGTGGGTGCCATGATTGGGTATAAAAGTAGATTCCATGAAATTCTCAGTCATTCACAAACAAGGATGGGGCGAGGGTCACCACTTTGTCAACAAATGCGTGAGCAAATTGTTGAACAGTTTAAGAAAAACCTTTCTCAACCAGCTATTGCAAGGAATTTAGGGACTTTGCCATCTACGGTCCGTAATATCATCAAAAGGTTCAGAGAATCTGGAGAAATCACTGCACGTAAGCAGCTAAGCCCGTGACCTTCGATCCCTCAGGCTGTACTGCATCAACAAGCGACATCAGTGTGTAAAGGATATCACCACATGGGCTCAGGAACACTTCAGAAACCCACTGTCAGTAACTACCGTTGGTCGCTACATCTGTAAGTGCAAGTTAAAACTCTACTATGCAAGGCGAAAAACGTTTATCAACAACACCCAGAAATGCCGTCGGCTTCACTGGGCCTGAGCTCATCTAAGATGGACTGATACAAAGTGGAAAAGTGTTCTGTGGTCTGACGAGTCCACATTTCAAATTGTTTTTGGAAACTGTGGACGTCGTGTCCTCCGGACCAAAGAGGAAAAGAACCATCCGGATTGTTATAGGCGCAAAGTGTAAAAGCCAGCATGTGTGATGGTATGGGGGTGTATTAGTGCCCAAGACATGGGTAACTTACACATCTGTGAAGGCACCATTAATGCTGAAAGGTACATACAGGTTTTGGTGCAACATATGTTGCCATCCAAGCAACGTTACCATGGACGCCCCTGCTTATTTCAGCAAGACAATGCCAAGCCACGTGTTACATCAACGTGGCTTCATAGTAAAAGAGTGCGGGTACTAGACTGGCCTGCCTGTAGACCAGACCTGTTTCCCATTGAAAATGTGTGGCGCATTATGAAGCCTAAAATACCACAACAGAGACCCCCGGACTGTTGAACAACTTAAGCTGTACATCAAGCAAGAATGGTAAAGAATTAAAATAAAAATGTGTCTCCTCAGTTCCCAAACGTTTACTGAGTGTTGTTAAAAGGAAAGGCCATGTAACACAGTGGTGAACATGCCCTTTCCCAACTACTTTGGCACGTGTTGCAGCCATGAAATTCTAAGTTAATTATTATTTGCAAAAAAAAATAAAGTTTATGAGTTTGAACATCAAATATCTTGTCTTTGTAGTGCATTCAATTGAATATGGATTGAAAAGGATTTGCAAATCATTGTATTCCGTTTATATTTACATCTAACACAATTTCCCAACTCATATGGAAACGGGGTTTGTATATATATATGTAACCCTTGAAGCTGGCTTCCCCTATCCCGGGTCCGTCTAGTCCTCGGTCTCCCTATGAAGTCTCTGCGTTGTGTATTGTATTTTTGTGTGCGTGGGAAGACGGAGAGAAAGACCAGGCAAGGAAGCATAGGATCTGGGTGGAGTCATCTTTATCTCAAATCTTCACCTTTAGAAAAGACATGGAGTTGTCACAAAATACAATATATGTCACACTATAACACTTTATATTTTAAAACACAATCAACTTCTCTCATCGTGACCAGTAATATACCCAGCAGGTAACGTGTGTGTGTGTGCGTGTGTGTGTGTGTGTGTGTGTGCACGTGCATGCGTGTAGACATAAATGACTGAGTGAGTGGATAATCATATGAAAAGAGCCAAAACATGTCCTAGCATAACATGCTTCTGGGCTACCACACACACTGGCATAAAAACTTAACAAAATCAACAGTCTCTTCACAATTTACCAAACCCCCACCTTAATATAACTCTTAGCCATCATATTTTGTGAATAAATCGGCTTAATAGTGCAAAACAATAACTTTTTTTCATCTTTTAACTGGGGAGCCTGGTCCCTTCCTGCTTACCTTTAGAAAAGACATGGAGTTGTGACCTAAGATGGCCACAACCAACGAAGAAGAACATTCACAGACAACAGTGAACAGACCACGAAGTGGCGCCCCCTTGAGGCTTCCCTAAAAACTGTACCGACCTTTTGAAAGAACATCTGCAGACTCCCCACATCAGTTCACCTCCTTACATATATATATATATATATATATATATATATATATATATATATATATATATATATATATATATATATATATATATATATACACATATGCAAACTTGAATACAAATGGTTGCGCCGTGGTCAGGAGACGTCCAATACATCTAATATGACAGACAATAGAGAGAGGTGGGTTCCACTGTAGATCGCAGTGCAGGACCGCAAAAAGCGGTACCTTTTGTGTTTGTATGCTGCATGTTTCAAAACATATCACAGGTTATGTTTTGAAACATGAATGTGGAGGGAAATAAACAGTAAGTCTGCATTGTAACAGCCACGCAGTGCCCATTAAATACCCATTTAAATAGGGTGGTCCGCACTAGATTTGTCCTTGTTATCAATTGTACATGCTGTTTTAGTAGATCACCCACAACATGCCCACTAATAATATGCACACACATGCTGTTTAGCATGTGGTGTTTGGATGTTAGTAGATCAGGCCCATAGATTTTTTAGGATAATGTACATACACTATATTGCCAAAAGTATTTGGCCACCCATCCAAATGATGAGAATCAGGTGTCCCAATCACTTGGCCCGGTGTATGAAATCAAGCACTTAGGCATGAAGACTGTTTCTACAAACATTTGTGAAAGAATGAGCCGCTCTCAGTGATTTCCAGCATGGAACTGTCATAGATGCCACCTGTGCAACAAATCCAGTCGTGAAATTTCCTCGCTCCTAAATATTTCAAGTCAACTTTATTATAGAAAAAGTGAAGAGTTTGAGAACAACAGCTAGTCAGCCACCAAGTGGTCGGCCACGTAAACTGACAGAGAGGGGTCAGCGGATGCTGAAGCGCATAGTGCAAAGACTTTCTGCACAGTCAGTTGCTACATAGCTCCTAACTTCATGTGACCTTCCAATTAGCCCACGTACAGTACGCAGAGAGTTTCATGGAATGGGTTTCCATGGCCGAGCAGCTGCATCTAAGCCATACATCACCAACTCCAATGCAAAGCGTCGGATGCAGTGGTGTAAAGTATGTTGCCACTGGACTCTAGAGCAGTGGAGACGCCTTCTCTGGAATGATGAATCATTAAATCATATAAATAATAATACATTCAAATTGATCAGCAACATTAATTCAGAACCACAATATATAAAACACTTTAACCTACTAAAGTTAAAATTATGGCTACAATGAGTATGTTTGATAGTGCCCAGCTTTTTAAAGCGGGTTTGAAGCATGATACTGATAAAGCATGGTGCCCGGGGTCACACGCGTGCCCTCGGCATTGCACGACACCCCCCAGGGGGGGCCAACCACACTAACTAGAAGGTTAGTAAATGACATGACATGATTATGAAATGTAAAACCAGTAAGTACTTCTAAGTCACATGGTTGTAACCCAGCAATTCCCGCTAAATTTGGGTACAAAGTAGACTACACCGGAATGGTCTGTCAAACATTAGTGTAAATGCAGCCCGCAAATTAGGGCAATGTTTTAATCTATATTAAGTATTTAGGTCCTATTGAATCCCACTAGACATCAAAACATTTAACAGAAAGGTAAACATGCATATGGCAACTACTACCAGTACAATTACATTAAGTTTAAATGCCTAATTTAACATTTTACAAGACAAGTGCTGCAAGGCATTCTGGGAAATGCAATGGGGGTAATGCCGATGTTCTGGCGAGACATGCTCCCCATTTGGAATTCATGCCCCCCCCCCATTTGTGCATGTGTGTGAATCAAAAGAATTGTGCAAGTGAGTACAATCGTTAAACTAAAGGCTGTTCTTTTTCTTTTGTAATTTAATATACCATGTTTCACATTACAAACGATCAAATGTATGATTTATTAGGTTATCCTTTTTTTTGCTGGAATGTTGAAAGTGCTCTCAGCATACCTTGTTTTACTAGTTTGTAGTATAAAACCTGTACCGTATTTTGGGGACTATAAGGCGCACTTTAAATCCTTTAATGTCTCAAAAATCGACAGTGGGCCTTATAACCCGGTGCGCCTAATGTATGGAATTATTCTGGTTGTGCTTACCGACCTCGAAGCAATTTTATTTGGTACATGGTGTAATGATAAGTGTGACCAATAGGTGGTGGTCCCACATAAGAGATACGTGTAGACTGCAATATGACGCCAGTAAACGACACCAAAACGTTAAATGTTCCATTGAAAATAAAGAATATTACACACGGCACTCAAAAATCTGTCAAAATGTTTTAGTATGACTTTGAAGTCGCACCGCTTGATGGATTGTCGGCACATTGCGGCTACCGTAGTCAGAGATACAAGTATTACTATGGTGTATGTATAAGGACCGCAAAATGGCACCCATTAGCAGACATATTATCTGGCGTTGTGTTTCACAATAATATGCAAAACCAACTTTTCTTACCCTCTGGTACCTGCTGATGTGTATTTGGGATCTGCAAAAATCCTGAACATTTGCACACTTCCGCCACTGTAGTCCATGACGATCCCGTAGTCGATAAGCTTCTTCTTTTTCACAATCTTCTTGTGACGGGGCATTCACCTTCTGCTGTTGCCATTTCTAGTATAAAGTAGTGTAAAGTTCAAACTTATATCTCGCTATGGAAGTGCTATAAACTACCAGTGTAGTGGGTTTACATAATTCACCCACGGAACTTTAGTTATCAGAGATTTCCGGTCGGACAGTTTCCGGCGTTGTTGCACTAGTGAGCCACGGATGAGGAGATGCTGCTTCGTTATTGATTTAAGTAAAGTCTGAATGTCATTAAAACAGTTAGCTCCATCTTTTGACACTTCTTCCACTCCCGTCCTTGCACGCTACACCGCTACAACAAAGATGACGGGGAGAAGACGCTGCCGAAGGTGAGCCACGTAAATAAGACCGCCCACAAAACGGCGCATCCTGAAGCGACTGTCAGAAAGCGGCTTGAAGATGATCTGTAAAACATAATCTATGCAACATTTTGACCAAAGAACCACCATTACATGTTATGTAGACCACAAGGAAATATTTAAATTTAGAAAAAAATCATAATATGATCCCTTTAATGTGCCTTACAATCCGGTGCACCTTTTGTATGAAAAAAGATCTGATCACACCCACTCATCGGCAGTGCACCTTATAATCCGGTGCGCCCTATGGTCCAGAAAATACGGTATATTTAAAGACAAAATAAATTGAGTTGTTTAGAGTTACGCTTGTACTCATGTGAAAGAGTCATTTCTTGATTCATATGCATGCGCACATGCAGGGGGTGCATGAATTTCTTTAGGGAGCACATCCCACCAGAACAGCGGCTCCCAACATGCCTTGTGACACTTTTTTCTAAATAGTTGCTCAAAGTACATGTTTAGGGTTAAGGTAGTTGTTGTTTATTATCTTTCACTAATTACAGTGCACAGCTGGGATTGGCTCCAGCAGGGACAAGCGGTACACTGCAAAAACTGAAATCTAAGTAAGATTAAATATCTCAAATAAGGGTGATATTTGCTTATTTTCTGTCTGATAAGATAATTCTTCTCACTAAGCAGATTTTATGTTAGAGTCTTTTACTTGTTTTAAGGGTTTTGGTTCTAAATTATCTCAGTAAGATATTACAGCTTGTTGCTGAGATTTTATGACCTATATTGAGTAAAACATGCTTGAAACTAGAATATCAACTGTTGCAAAGCTGTGTCATCAACACTCACAAGTATAAAACTGCTTTTTTAAAGTAATAATTTCATATTTCAAGCATGAACAAAAAAATTATGACTTTGACACAATTGTCTCATAATTAAAACAGATGACAGCCAAATGGACTTTGCTGTTTTATTTTCAATGAAACAATAGAAAATACGTACTCATATAGTAGTACAGTTGGTGCAGTACAGTAAACTGAAAGTTAATATTTAAACATTTAACATGTGACATTTCTAACAATTTTGAACAGAAATAGTTCATGCACATTCAGATGAATTCTTCAAAATTACAATTTAAATGTTTTGGCCGGGGGCCGAGCTGTATATATGCGCACTAATTGACTGAAAGAGCATGCACTTGGCGCGATGATGTCATGTTATCGATGGAAAAATGCATTTTTAGACAATATGATTTGCCTGAGCGGCTAGGAGACCCCGAGAGTAACAAGCGGTTGCCTTGTTGCCTTTCCATTAAGAACAATAAATTAGTTTTTAGTATAAGTGTGCCGGTTTCAAGAAATGTAATACAGAGTGCATATCATTATGTCAAGATAATGGCACTAGCATTTACTTAATTTAAGAACATTTTTTAACATATTGAGCAAAAATGTCTCATATTTTGTTTTCTACCAAGAAAAGTACACTTGTTATTAGTGAGAATATACATATTTTAAAGGTACTTTTAGGTTAATTGAAGTTAGCTAATTTTACTTGTTTTGGAAAGTCTTGACAAGCCAAATTTTGCTGTTCTATTGGCAGATAATTTTGCTTAGTTCAAATAAAATACCCCTCATTTTTGTATTTTTTTTTCTTGTTTTTGAACACTGACTTTTTGCAGTGTAGAACATGGATGCATAATTACAGTGCTTCTCAATAATTTTCTGTTAGGAAAAAGAAAACTATTTGCCCCCCAATCCCCACCGCGACTATATATAGTATCATTTGTCTAGAACGTTTTTATAAGTAACTCTGGGTTATCCGTAACATTACCTCCCGCTATAGTCACAGTGATGCCAGGCGCTACATACGCTTCGTCATATTCTACTGTAGTATATTTCAAATATAACATGCACATCTTTTCCTGGGCATTTTAGAAGCAGTCCTGCAGTGTGATATACAATGGAACCCACTTTTTGAGAGGCGCTCTGGGAGACACTGGCACTAACTATGCAAGGAAATGCATATTGGAAGATGTTTATGTTATTTTACAATACATTTTCTGTATGGAAAAATTAAGGCCAACAAAAAAAACACCAGCAGACACCAAAACGCATTAAGTTAATTTTAGCAGCTTTAAAATTATAAAATGATATTGCTGAAGAGACAATGTTCGTATTATTTTTAATTTCTGACAGTCGAAATATGTTGATACACACGTAGTTACGGAGGGTTCTCTGCCCATTGTTTGTCTTTGTAGCGCAATCACCTCCTTTCTCACTGCCGCATTTTAAACGTGCTAAATTTAGACACAAATCATAATAAATCCAAGTACATCCTTAAAGTATTAGAAGAAGTCCTTTTTTAATTTTGTGCGGACGGCTTGCCACGAGCCATATGCAGCTCGTGAAAAATAAAATCTTTATTTGGTGTCTCGTCCTTGGCTGACAGACTCCCTATGTGTCTGTAGAACATGGTGATGACTCTCTGGGAGTTCCTACTTGGGAGGAATTTCCTTGGCTGCAGATTAGATTTTCAGGAATCTGCGATGTCAATGACATGTTAGGCAGCAGCTTTGAATAGCACGATCTGTGTGCCTGTGATGGGATGCTTTGTGAAGCCATATTCCATTTCCCTTGTGACTCATTAATCAAATATTCATACATCCCCTGTAAATACATGGAGAACACAGCCGACCCTCACAGTGTTCCGTGCCCCCCAGCACAAGTGCTCTTTCATGTTTCTGTCAGAAATCCCATAATGTCTCATCCCCTCCTGACACCACCCTCCTTTCAACCCGTGCTCTTTCTGTCTATCTGCAAAAAGAATGTTCTCTCGCTCCTGCATACTTGATGTTCTGGCCCGGTCCACGCAGCCGGACGGTCGTCGGCTAAAAACAACCGGGGAGGAACACACAAGATCTGACGGGCGGTCTAAATGATGCCTTTATGTGCTGTGGTAAAGCGGAGGACAGATGAGGGATTCTACTGTTCATCCATCCTCACCCTTGCCCTGGCGTTCCGTGCCAGAAGGGGCATTTCCCGCCTTTTAAAAAGCAAGCCTCATCACAATACAAGAATTGGTATTGAACAGCAAAACAGTCTGGCATAGCTCAAACAGAGAGGGCAACAGACAAGACCGGCCATAGTAACAGAACACAAGGATATTTTCTTTTCCTCCAAAGAGGAGCACAGTTGCCGTCAGTGTCAGCGGGTCACATATTTTCCGGTCCCTGGTTAATGGCCTGGAGAGATGGTTAGCACATACGATTAGTTTTAATCTGCTGCATTTGACTTGCTGAGAAAGAGATTGAATGGACCTTTGCAAAAATACAGGCCAGTACCAAATGAAGTAAACAGTTTTTATTCCAGCAGATTCTTTAAGTGGGCCTAGTAGCAGTAAAAGTGGTGCTTCTAGCTTCAATGGCGCCAATGCAAGAATTAAATCTGTTTTATATGATTGACTTTTTTGTCTTATTAACCCTTCCCTACTGAGTGTGGTTTATACACTTAATTTGAGCAGTATTGGAGGGCACCCATCTGGGGACCTATGGGAATTTTCCTCTTTTCTGACTTATAAATGTTGTTAAAATGTTGGATACTTGTGTTAAACAATGTCAAAGCATCAGATCATTATGTTCATGCATTTGAAAGTGAGTTTGCACGCAGTTTTGGATGTTGTGTGTTGCAGTCTTTTTTTTTAAACAGTGGGATAACGTATTTATGGGAGCATTCTGACACAGATTTAGCTCAACATAAGAGTGTCCCACCTAGGGTTGTACGGGATACCAGTACTGAAAAAATAACACTAGGGCTGCACGATTATGGCCAAAATAATAATCACGATTATTTTCATCAATATTGAAATCACGACACGATTATTTACTGTAACCTAAAACATATTTTATTGCACTTTCTATTTCAAACAAACCGTATGTGAACTTGGCTTTCATCTCAGAATGAAACTATGAAAGCATAATAATAAAACAAACTATCAAAGAAAATGGGCTAACCAAAATAAATATGTGATCATAAAGTGCAAACAGGTGAAAAAAATAAGATTATGCACGAAAGGCACATACAAAGGGACACATGCATACACTGTATTGGCTAAAGTATTTGGCCACCTGCCTTGACTCACATTTAAAATGAAGTGCTATCCCATTCCTAACCCATAGGGTTCAATATGATGTCTCTCCACCTTTTGCAGCTATTACAGCTTCAACTCTTCTGGGAAGGCTGTCCACAAGTGTGTTTATAGGCATTTTCCACCATTCTTCCAAAAGCGCATTGGTGAGGTCACACACCGATGTTGGTCGAGAAGTGTCCGTTCTAAATAATTTTATCGGGTTCAGGTCAGGACTCTGTGCAGGCCAGTCAAGTTCATCCACACCAGACTCTGTCATCCATGTCTTTATGGACCTTGCTTTGTGCACTGGTGCACAGTCATGTTGGAAGAAGAAGAGGCCCGCTCCAAACTGTTCCCACGTGGTTGGGAGCATGGAATTGTCCAAAATGTTTTGGTATCCTGGAGCATTCAAAGTTCCTTTCACTGGAACTAAGGGGCCAAGCCCAACTCCTGAAAAACAACCCCACATCATAATTCCTCCTCCACCAAATTTCACACCCGGCCCAATGCAGTCCGAAATATACCGTTCTCTTGGCAACCTCCAAACTCAGACTCGTCCATCAGACTGCCAGATAGAAAAGCGTGATTCATCACTCCAGAGAAGGCGTCTCCACTGCTCTAGAGTCCAGTGGCGACGTGCTTTACACCACTCCATCCGACGCTTTGCATTGGACTTGGTGATGTATGGCTTAGATCCAGCTGCCCGGCCATGGAAACCCATTCCATGAAGCTCTCTGCGTGCTGTACGTGGGCTAATTGGAAGTTCATATGAAGTTTGGAGCTCTGTAGCAACTGACTGTGCAGAAAGTCTTTGCACTATGCGCTTCAGCATCCGCTGACCCCTCTCTGTCAGTTTACGTGGCCTACCACTTCGTGGCTGACTTGCTGTTGTTCCCAAACTCTTCCATTTTCTTATAATAAAACCGACAGTTGACTTTGGAATATTTAGGAGCGAGGACATTTCACAACTGGATTTGTTGCACAGGTGGCATCTTATGACAGTTCCACGCTGGAAATCACTGAGCTCCTGAGAGCGGCCCATTCTTTTATAAATGTTTGTAGAAACAGTCTCCATGCCGAAGTGCTTGATTTTATACACCTGTTGATTTTATACACCTTACTGAAGCAGAATGAGTCTAACGCCAGAAAAGAATATTAAAATAATATCTAAACGGCGAACATTTACAGTATGCATGAAAACATGGAAAAGCTGCTGATGGTGTGTTTGAAAGAGAAGCAGCTAGAAGGAGACACTGTCAATGTCTGCTCTTCAAGGTAAATGTACATTATCATTACTACATTGCTTCATAAAACTACTGTAATTGTTTGTCGTTCATTCTATTGTATTGTTTGTGTTGCAATATTTAGTTTCTCTTTTTAAAAAGCAAAGTGGTAGAAAATGGATGGATGGATATTACATGCTAAAATTGTCCTGGTTTGGGGCAACCAAACACAGATTAAATTAATTTAAATGTATTTCAATGTGAGACACTGATATGAGATACAAATGTTTGGAGTTAAGAGCTCCGTCATAGAGTCAATTAAGCTCGTAGGTAGGGGCTTCCAATCAAGCCTCTCCTCCTGAAAACTGTATGGCGGCAACCTGGAGCCTGATTCGGGTTGCTGCTGATTGGGAATAATGAATAAATCCACTTTAGGTTGTCGACTAATCTTCTCGCCGTGCAGCCGAAGGGAAGGGGGATAGGGAAGGAGACAGCGTCGACAACGCTGTGGATACTTGATGGATGTTCCAAACCGCAAATTGTTTGTCCATTGCTTTCTTTGGACTCATATTGAGCTAGCAAAATGAGAAAAATGCAGTTAAAAAGCTGAAAGACAGAGTAGCACTTAGCACAGTAAATAACGACAGACGCAGCATTGGACATCAATCAGCCCACCCACAATGCAGGTGCTGCCTGGCACACAAGGGGTGAATGAAACGTTCGTACACGGAGACAAGGATGGTTAACCAAAGCATATTTTTAGCCAATCTGTGGTTTGTAAATCAAAAAAAATTGTGCAATAGGCGGTTCCACAGTATTTGGACAGTTTACTGGTGCAGGGTGTGGAAGGACTGATTTGCATCTAAAAAGACAGCCCCTCCAAAACTTAGACTTAGACCTAGACTTAGACAAACTTTAATGATCCACAAGGGAAATTGTTCCACACAGTAGCTCAGTTACAAAGGATGGAAAGTGTAAGGATGGAAAGGATAAAGCAGGTGTAAAGTAGACTAAAAATGTACCGTAGTAGCAATATAAAATATATGTAATATATGTAAAATATACATTATAAACAAAGAGAGGTAGCTAACATAGAAGGTGTCAGGTAATAGACAGATATCATCTATTGCTGTATGGCGAGTGATTATACAGCTGAATGGAGTGTGGAATGAAGGAGTTCTTGAATCGAACACTGTGGGAACGAAGCTGAAGGAGCCTGTTGGAGTATGAGCTCCGCTGTCCCTAAATTGTCTGGTGGAGTGGGTGGGCAGGATTGTCCATGATGGCCAGCAGTTTGTCCAGTGTCCTCCTGTCCCTTACTGACACAAACGCCTCCAACTGCGTGCCAATAGTTTGGCCGGCTTTCTGGATCAGTTTGTCAATCCGGTTTAAAACCCTTTTGCTGGTGCTGCTCCCCCAACAAACCACTGCAAAGTACAGGGCACTGGCCACAACAGACTGACAAAAGATCTCCAAGAGCTTGCTGCACACATTAAAGGACCTAAGCTTCCTCAGGAAAAGGAGTCTGTTCAATGTTAATATGTATTTAAAGACATCAAAGTATATTTCTAAAACGTAGAATTAACCAAAGATTTCATGACCCCTCCCGTACAGTACCTCAGTAGACCACCCAAGGGTGCCGGACCCCCTGTTGAAGACCTCAAATCTGGACCTTAAGAATGTGTGTTAAATGTAGATTAAACTCATCATACGTGCCCATTAAATTAGTGTCGAAACTTTGTATCTCAAAAACAAAAGAAAAAACGAGCCGTGGGTGCCTCATTTTAATGCTAAATTAATGAAGACTCAGCCAACACAACAAGTGCTTGAAGGTGATATTGTACAAGTAACTTTAGCATCCCGACAGAGCCACACAGTCTGAAGCTCTTTTTCATTTTTATTGCCAACCTTATCATGCCAACAGCAGTGCTCAGTTCCAACACTGCACACACATTTCACACAACATCAAAACAACATTTCCTCATTATGCACCAATCACGGCGAGCGAGGTGCATTCATGAACGGAATTCTGAACATCAACATTACAACACAAGCTGTTAGTTTTGTTTTTTTTGTACATTATTTGTGTTCTGTATTGCTGCTCGTTTTTCCTGTGACAATTGGGATTTTATTTCAAATTTTTAGAATTTCTTAATTTTATTAAATGTTAACAATATAACGCCAAATCACAACAAGTCTAGAACCACACTACTTATACATTATAGAGAACCAACTGACCTTAATTATCATTTTATTTATACTATTCAAGTACTTAAATTACTATTACTTTATCTTTATATTTTTGTATGTTGCAAAATGTTGTAAACATTTTAAAGTTTTTAATAAAATCCCCGTTTTCAATTGTTTTAAATGACAAGCAATGTTTAAGCACAAGCATTCTTTCAAAAGTAATGCTTTGGCAGCTGTAACAGATGATATGTGAACAACACCAATTCTTTTTAGACACACATATTCTGACATTATGTGCTTCTGTATCTTTCTTTCCCCTCCATCCTTGCGGCGCCCCCTAAAGAATAGGTATGTGCCAAGGTGACCCACACCTAAAAACCACCACTGAGTGTCCTGAATATCAGTTGTGTTAGTTGCAACGCAGAAAGACATGGAAGACGTTCATGCACAATAGAGTTTTGAGTGCGCGTCTTCAAGTTTTACAGCGAGTTATTCAAGCATTCTTCAAAATGTCAAAAGGGTGGCTTTTGTATGAGTTTGCTCTGTGAAGCATGCAAGGAATGAATTCACTAATTTACAATGTGCATTGAAATGAAAGGCCAGTATTGTTAATATTCCAAAACAGGTTACCCGAAATGATTCAATACAAACACATTTTCCAGTTGCTGTTTATGTCTGTATGATATTATTATTTACTGCATAATAATAAAACGTATTTAAATGCCATTAACAATACAAGAAGTATTCTTAACTTAAGGCATCTTAAGTAAAGATATTGTTGCAGTGCAGTACATGTAAACGCCCGTTTTTGGACAAAATCTAAATTAATACTAATTCAAAACATGCCATTTAAAACTCACATTCACAACAATTGACAATTCAGAATTTCCATCCATCAAACTTGAATCGTTTTGGGATGTGGAAATGCAAACTCACTGTTTCAAAACGTGCAAATGCAAGAAATGTTTCCACAACAAGCTCCAGTGTAACAGTGAATTATTAAAGCCTGTGTATCGTTTCCCCATGTTATTGATGCAAGTAAAACACAGGTATCTTTTTATTGAGATATGTTTCATAATAAATGATTAAAAATGGTTCAAAGGATTGCATCTGAAGTTTTAACGAGGGATGTGCCAATCGATCGCTCAGTATCGGTTGATTGTCGTGAAAAAATAAGTGATCGCCATTGCAGATTAATGCCTTTTAATGCCAATCACAAATTATTCTTAGTCCCTCGGCTGACAAGCAGCTAGCAACTAATTATGTGTATCCACACACAGTGTGGAGAAGCTCCAGTAAATTAATGATAATCCTCTCCATTACGGAAAAATAACTGCATTTGGTAATATCTTAAGTATCTTTGGAAGACAAAGCTAAAGATGTTACACACCGAGAACAAGCCAGGAGCAGGCATGCTAATAGCTAAGCGAATCGCTAAATTAGATTTGAACAACACCAAAAAAAGGAACCTAGTAAAGTTTAAGAAATGTAAATGGAACAACATTAGAGCAGAAAGTAAGCAGATATAACATGAAATTAATAAGTAGATTTATAAGAGTCTAGTGAAAGGATAATACAACAATTAATGTTGGCATGTCGACATTGTCAGAGTCAGTACACGACACGTAAGAGAAGGGCGGATGGATACATAAATCAGTGGTGTCAATACCAAAGGTAGTATCAGTGTATCGACTTTGAGAGCAAAATCCAAAGGATTTAAATTAGTTATTGTGAACTATTGACTTTGTTTTGATCAAACATTTGTAATGTAATAAAAGAGAATAATGAACTCGGTCAAATATTGTGTTGATATTGTTAAACTGTCAATATCACTTACCATAAATACATTGAACAATTTAAAGTTGATATATGTGATCAGTACTCATATATACCCATCGCACTCATGGATAATCGGCTGCATAAAACCCTGATAGGAACATTTCTGATCTTTTCGGCTCTTTAAAAATCTTGACAAACGCAGTTAGTTTTATGTAGAAAAGTGTGACTAAAATAATACTTTTTAAGTTATTTTAACCAACAGAACGCGTCAATATTTTACAAGTGAGTGTACGTGTGGTGGTACTGGACTAATATTCCTATGCACTAACAGTGAAATGTGTTGGGAAAGAAAAATATAGTGTGCACTTCCACGGCATTCCTCCTCTTGATGTTAGTATAAAAATAAGCAGAGCTCTAAAAAGTCCTAATACAGTACAAAAACAACAGTATTGAGCTAACTCCTATTGTTGCGTTTCAGAAGTTCACCAAAAAGTGAACAAATAGGTTTGGTTCTAGAAGGTTCAATGTTACGTCTGTCTCAGACACACAGACTTCTTTAGGCATCACACAGTGAAAAAAATTCCATGTTCGCAGTTCCAAACCGTTTTGTTAAAGTAGTACAAAGTCCCCAGCAGTGGTGATTGTCCTTCTCGGGTCACGGATGAAGGGCCACTCTCTCTTTTCCGGGGTCAGACCTGCTGACAGGTCGTAATCTCTGCAATGACCTTGCACGATAGTGAACGCTGGGTATTTGTCGCTCGCTGATGGCTGCAGCACCTGAAACCACAACGTGTTTAAAAGGTGCGGAATATTGCACACTTCTGTCTTTTTGTTTTATTTTGTGTCTTTTGAGAGCATTGAATCAAATGATTTTTACCATAGATGTAGAGAATGTCTCATAATTAATGGAGGAAAGGCTGTTTTGAAGTGGCTCTACAATTTAAGATACATGGCTAAATGCTGACACCTAGTGGCTATTTGTCCCAACTGAAAAGAAGAATGTGCAAATATTTATACTGTACCCATGATTATTTTCTAAAAATCAAATTAATCACACTTTTGAATTTTGACTATTCACAATTAATCAAAGTAAATTACTTGCTTGCAAAATTTATATTACATTTTAAAAATACCCACATATTTTAACACAAATGCAATTTTAATGTCAGAATGTCATACACTAAAATGTTGTAAATGCTTTACTTAAGGGGTGTCATACTACTTGTATCCAATCTCTTTTATTCTTGGGAGATTTACAGCAATTTAGTAATGTGTTTTTAAAGAATCAAAATGTATTTTAGTCTATATGCATCATAACAAACACAATAATACTGAAACAGATTAATCAATGTTGATAGTGGAACTCACAATGACTGATATACACAAGATTTTAAAAAGAAACTGCATTTAGATTAGATGATGAGTCATACCTTGAAATAAAGTATCCTTTAATTCATTTGATTTAACTATTAAATTAACTTAAAATAAGACTCTTTCATGCTTGTGGTGAATAATGGCTACAGTTTATGAGATGCAATGCAAGTGTAAGTAACTGTGACAGTTATTTTTATTTTTTTTGTTAATGGCTGTGATGGTGATGGAAATAGTAAGTGATAATAGTGATAAAATAATGTTATAATGATATAATAATAATGTTATTGCAATTCATTTTGTTTGTTGTTGTTTCATGTTTTAATCACCATTACGGTATATATTGTATTGTTTATACTTTTATTTTTATTTAATTTATTTAACATCAAATAAAAAATAATTGATACAACATTAAAATAAATCATGAATGAAAAAGAGCAAAAAGCAGTATACATTTATAATATCGGCCCCCTATTCACACAAATACAACATTCTCTATTCAACTCAGAAGATTATTAGCTATATTTCTATTTCATAACATACAACAACAAAAATAACTAAAAACATCAGCTTACTCAAAGTTATATATTTTCATAGTCAGGATTTTTAAAGGTTTTTTTTTAAATACAGAAATAGATTTACATTGTTTTGTTCCACTGTCAAGTTTCTACAATAAACTAACACCTTTATTATTACTATTATTATTAATATTGATATAATTGCTATTTTTTGTAGTATTGTATTTAATAAGTATTTTATTTGCATGTCTTCTAAATTGCTTTGTAAATTTTTATCCCAAGTGGCTTTATTTTCTTTTATTAGACTGAAATAAAATAAATTTAAAAAAACAAAACATTTTTCATTAAGGGTGTTTAACAACACATTACGTAATATTGGTGCAACATATAATAATGCAATAAATATTCACCTCATTGTGTAATAATCCGCTTCATTTTGTAATAACATTATTGAAAGCATTATTATATATCTTATTACATATTGCACAAGTCATTGCAAAATGCGGGTGCTCTACTTTTTTACATATGCAATGCAACAATTTGATGCATTAAATACCAAATGTGATGCCTTAATTAGAAAAGTTGTCACAGGAACAGGGAAAATGTCATCCTTTTTACAATAAATTTAAAGAATCTAATAGAATGTTTCTTTGGTCAAACCTAAATCAAATGTAAATGCGTCAAAATGTTTGAAAAAATGCAGCAGAGTATTACAAAATGTGGCATAATTTCATAAAGAGGTGAACATTTATTTAATTACGACATATTGCACTACTGTTACTGTAGTGTGCTAAATTACAGTTATGGGTGCCATTATAAGGCGGCTTGTAATATTTTTTTTGTTTTTACAAATACAAATTATATTACTGTTTAGATGATGCATTATCAGATAATGTTAAAGTTAAAAAGACATGCAATTTAAAGCAGTAGATAAATTATTTTCCGTCAAAATGGCAAAAATGAATGTATTTAGCAAGAAATTTGATGTGCTTTAATGACACACATTATTTTCAGGCTTTGTGAGCCACTTTAAATAATGTGGCGGGTCACGCAAAAGGATGTGGCAGACCATATGAAATCATACAATATTTTTTGGTGAATAATTACATGCGTTAACTTTGACGGCCCTAATTTATTTGCAACGTGATTGTGAAATAGTGATATAGTGATTGCAATTCTCACCCGAGACAGCTCTTGGCTTATTTTCTCATAGTCTTGGACACTTCTGGAGTAAAAACCAATGGTGCAGCTTGGGTCCATTTTTGTAAACTGCATCTTCTTGGGTGAGGGACAATGATAGGACTAGACAGAAGAATACAAAGTACATCTTTCAGATATTCCTCAAGATGAAGGGTGTATAGTATACGTACTATGGAATCCTATTCATCTGCTGTCACAGTGTCGATACACTTACAGCACTGGTATGTTGCCACATTTTAGGCTACTGCATATAAACGCAAAAAACAATGTTGGTATATTGAGATGTGTGCTAATCTTTTATGCATTGGTTTGTTGCGAAAACCCACAAATCATTCTCACTTTTTGTACACTTGTCCTTCAAAATGTTTGAGTTTCCCCTGTATGTATGTATGCATATATATATATATATATATATATATATATATATATATATATATATATATATATATATATATATATATATATATATATATATATATATATATATATATATATATATATACAGTACAGGCCAAAAGTTTGGACACACCTTCTCATTCAATGGGTTTTCTTTATTTTCATGACTATTTACATTGTAGATTGTCACTGAAGGCATCAAAACTATGAATGAACACATGTGGAGTTATGTACTTAACAAAAAAAGGTGCAATAACTGAAAACATGTTTTATATTCTAGTTTCTTCAAAATAGCCACCCTTTGCTTTGATTACTTTTTTTGCACACTTTTGGCATTCTCTCTATGAGTTTCAAGAGGTAGTCACCTGAAATGGTTTTCACTTCACAGATGTCATAGTTTTGATGCCTTCAGTGACAATCTACAATGTAAATAGTTAGGAAAATAAAGAAAACGCATTGAAATGAGAAGGTGTGTCCAAACTTTTGGCCTGTACTGTATATATAAACACACACAGGTACAACTCGAAATATTAGAATATCGTGCAAAGTTTTGTTTATTCCAGCAATTAGATTTACAAGGTGAAACTAATATATGATATAGGCTTATAACATGCAATGCAGGATATTTCAAGCCTTCTTTTGATAGAATGTGGATGATTATGGCTTAGTTTATGAAAACCTTGAAATTAAAAGCTCAGAAAATTTGGGTTTTTCAAAAACTGTAAACCATGGTCATCAAAATTATAATAAATAAAGGCTTCACATATCTCCATTTGCATGCATTGAGTTATATCACATATTAGTTTCACATTTTAAGTTGAATTGCTGGCATCACTGGACTTGTACATGATATTAACATTTTTGGAGTTCTATCTGTAGTCTTCTCTATGTAAGTCCTCCTATCCTATCCTATCTGCGGCTTCACTATCGCAGATTTTTTTTAAGCTAGTTTTGTGTATTGTTGGCCTATATTTAACAGTCTGAAGTTTAAAATGGCTGAATTAACTAAAAATATCAATACTACTTTTTTTGCTCAACTGGCCTCTCAACGAAATTGACAAGATCTTCTCCATGGGAAGCTCGGACTCGGGGGAACCTGCCTGTCCTGATGAATGTGTGTGGCTGGACAAACAATGGACTCTTGGGGAGAAGTGGAGTGTCCTGTGCCTGGCGATTCTTTTAGTCGAGGACGTTGAAGACATCTACCTCTTCAGAATTACGATAACAGGACATCTGCTGATTGGAGTAAGTGTTGCCCAGGTGTATCGACAAATTCGGAAGATGCTGGCAGCCATTCAAGGTGCCCTAAAGCTCCCGCATATGATTTATGGGATGGGCAGAGCTGTGGGCACCCAGACTTTTGTGTGCCGTAATATGATCATATGTGCTTTGCTCAAGGTTTTCTTCTGGTCTCAAACTTAACTCCACCCCATTGGAGCTTAGTTTGGGATTTGCTTTTTTTTTTCCTCCTCCTCCTGCTCCTATGTTGACCTTTTTCCCCCTACCTTTTTACAGGACGCCACCGTTGTGGCGAATGATCAGTCTTACTGTTCTATCTACTCTGTCTGTATGCCTGTTCTTGGACGGGTTGTACTGAAAACAAATTTTGCAGTACTTTTTTAGTGCAATGATGACAATGTTCCATTCCATTCCATTTACTACAGTAGTATTGGCCACTGAGACCGTGGCTACTAAAGTCATTTCAGTATGTGTCTTATTTTCTATCGTTATGTCTGCTATATTGCGTTAAACGAGTGTAAAGGTGACTATTTGGGTGCTATTTCATGTCTGTGGGACTCTCATACTGTTAAAACAGTATTTAGAAGGTGTTGAACAGGTTGTTATGCTCTAGCTGTGAAAATATTAGATTCATAATTCCTACTTGGCGGAAATTAATTTTCCACAATCAGGCCCGGAACCAATTAACAGCGATAAGGCTTCATACATACGATTAAGTATGAACAAAAATGATTACGTTCAAACATTAGCGACTATAGTCAGCTCCTTTGTGTAGTTTTCATTACCTGCAGAGGGAAATCGCTGGTGCTGACGTCCACAAAAGACTGACAATAATGAGGGTCCAGGTAAATCAAGCTGTCATCTGCAAGGACAAAACACAAGACAAGTTATTCAAAAACAGTGATCATTACAAAAATGTGCCTCCTACCAATTTCTATGTAGAGTAGTTTAAAGTTATCCACATGCTCGGCTGTTGCTCGCATCAACTATGCCTCCCAGTCGGTTGCTGCTTTTTAATATCCACTGCGGGAGGATTAAATTATGCATAATCGGATGCTTTTGTACAGCACATTTTTAACACAATTTAATTTGTGCACGTGTCAGCTGGGGGAGGATCACTTTAACAAACATGCAATTATATGCAAGCATTTGCATGTGATGAATGCGGAGCTGAGCCGCGCTTTGGCAGAGACAACGCATCGCTTGTCATTCACACATCAGCCAATGCCGTAGATCACGGTGGTCAAATGTAAATGAGCTAATATTGACTGCCAAGATGTACAACTGAAGGTTCCTCCCAGCATCTGAAGGTGATGAAGAGTGGCTCACTTTGGAGCCTGGAAGAAATTGAATGCATGCCTCTTATGGAAATCAATTACAGCCCCACAACTTGGGCGGTTTACTTGTGATAAATGGGCAAGTCTTTGATGGGTCAGAGAGAATAAAGTAAGCCCTGCTTCACTTCCTTTCATCTGCTCTGCGTTTTCCATGTGCAAAAAGAAATACATTAACTTGCTTTAAAAGAAAAGGTATTTTATGCAAATAAAAACTGCTGTTCACAGTTTACACTAACCTCTCTCTCTCTCTCTCTCTGTTGTCTTCTTATCTATTGGGCAAAATACTCACCTTGAAATCCTACAAAGTAGCAGGCCTGCTTGGGCTTCCCTCCAATGATGCCGAGACAGTACTCCAGACTTAGCATTTTCTATGTTCAATGAAACATAGATATTGCATTAGTTTGTTTCCTTCTTCTGCTTTATTTTCAATACAATCGTGGTGTGTCGTTCGCAAATGATCCGGCTCTTTGAAGTGAACAAGCCGTGGTTTTTTTCTCTTATGAAGAGCATATTTACAGAAGTGAGGGCATAGAACATAGGACATGGGTGTCCAAACTGCGGCCGGGGACCATTTGCGGCCCGCAACTAATTTTTTAACGGCCTGCAGCACAATCGTTAGCATTCTAATATTAGCATGCTAGCTTTTTTTTTTTTTTACTAATTTTGCAGGTATACACCTTAGAGTCAAATATTTTGTTACCTGTCTAACTACCTGATAGCATGCTAATGTTGATATGCCAGCTTATTTTTAGCTAATATTGTAGGTACATAACTCAGTCATATTTTGGTACTTAATGCTAACGTCAGCAAGGTAGCAGATACACACCTTAGAGTAATATATTTTGGTACTTGACGCATGTTACAGTTAGCATTTTAGCATGCTAAAATTAGCTTTTTAGATTTTTTTAAGGTTATTTAGCAGGTATACACCTCAGTGGCATATATTTTGGCATTTCACTAATACTAACTCTAACCATGTTTTTGTTAACATGTTAACATAGTGCTGTTAGCATGCTAGCTTTTTTTAGCTCAATTATTTTGTTACTTGAAGCTATCTGACAAGTGTGCTAACTGTTAGCAATTCAGTTCAGCTTTGGCTTTTCAGCATTCACACGAAATGTCTACCGAAATTGCATTTTCTAGTTCTTTGACGAAAATCGATATATTATACTGGATTTAAAGGTGAAAACTACCAAAATGGCCACGACATACTTCGATTTGATAGTCTGTGGCCCTCAGTGGAAAAAGTTTGGGCACCCATGACGTATGACGATGAACAATGGTGTACAAAGGGCAGACGGGGTTGTGCGCGTTGTCAGCACATAAATACTGTAAATAAATGAAAAGTTGGATGTATCCATCCGTTCATTTTCTACTGCTTGTCCCTCTCAGACTGACAAAAACTATTAGACACAAAAAACCCGAGCTAGCCATAAAAACAATCATTCTGCTTGTTATTGTAGTTTTTCTTTTTTTTAAATTTTAGGGCTGTCAACTATAACGGGTTGTTTGCATATTTTAATGTATATATTAAGTTGTGTATTGTTTAGTTTTTTCACAAAACACACAACCAGATTGTACCTTTTTGTCTGCATTAAGATAGGTCTTGTTTGTTTTATCGTTTGTTTTTTGTAGCAATTTGTTCCATGTTGACCACACACATAAACAAGAACAAACAACTGATATATTTATGATTTTACATTAAAAATAATTTTACACTTATTTTGATAATAAATAAATTCAAGCAACAAAAGCAATCTGAGGAGTCTTGGGAGCCGAAAGAACCATCTCTTTTAAAAGAGCTGAAATTCCCATCACTTAAAACCAACAAGTATTTTGATTTCATTCGTCCACACAGTGGTCTCTACACACTTTTATCATTGCATTTACCAGCTACACTCAAATATGAAAAGCATATTGTTTGTATGCATTTCTCACCTTTGCAAAGTTAAAGTAGTCAGGGTTGGTTTTCTCTCCTCCCAGTCGCACAGGGATGAGAATAATAACAGCTTGACTGTCTGGCAAGGTGAATGCAGACGCTGATTGGTTGTTTTGTGGAGGGGGCGGGGCATGTGACGCAGCAGCAGACGGGTGCCCTGCTCTGGGTGCCTTGTGGCTATCGACCACATCAGCGCTGTACACTGGGGAAGATCAATAGTAGCATGTTATAATTTGAGGTGTCATTTGTTCTCACCTTACTTGTTGCTTCACAAAATATATGTATAATGAAGTACAGTTACCAACAAATACAACAATAAATATACAGTACTGTTAAAATTATGGCTTCCTAAAAAGCCATGTATTGATTTTCAATATGCATGTATTGATTTGCATATTGATTTTCAAGCACCAATTAAAATGTATCTAAATTAATTTCAATTGGCAATGTTGATTTGATTATATAGTTTTAACAGTTGGATCACATTGATGTCACAGTGTGCCTGACATACTTATGTGGGCTCTACTACAGTGGAACCTCAACTTAAAGAAATAAATCAATAAAAACATGACCAAGCGGAAACAATTTGAACGTCGTACTGCTAGCCTGCACCATACTAAAACAGAATGAGTAACGCCAGCCAAGAATATTATAATAATACGGCGAACATTTATGCATGAAAACATAGAAACTCTGTCGATGGTGTGTTTGCCAGAGAAACAGCTAGAAGGAGATACTAAAGAAGTCTACTTTCCAAGGTAAATGTTGTACATTATTATTACATTACTTCATAAACAACTGTAGTACTACATTCTATTGTATTGTTTTTATACAATATTATTTATTTAGAAATGTTTTTTTGTTTTTTTTAAAGGCATGACACTTTTTTGGGGGCGGGGCGAGCACCAATTTGATTTAAATCCATTTCAATTGGCGGTGATGATTAGAGTTAAGAGCTGCGTCACAGAACCATCCAAGCTTATAAGTTGAGGTATTACTGTTTTTAGCGTTTTGTTGTTTTCAGTAAATAGTAAACCTACACTGCTGTGCAAACAGTACGCTGACTCCTCCAAAGATATTCTTCATCTCAGTATGTTAATAATGACTGAATTAATTAATTACATATTACAAAACTGTTGTATATACTAATTCACAGATGTCATTCTATTATAAAAAGGTCAGTAAATGATGTATATATTTGTAAACGCTCTGAAGTGGGAAAGGGGTAAGATTAAATAAGCTTTGCTTCTTCCTACTCCTTTTCGGACATGATGTAAAGTGAATGATATGAAATTTTGTGATGTATTATGTTGTTTGTGTGTGTTTATGTTCGAAATAAACTAAAGAAAGAAAGAAAGAAAGAAAGTTGAATTTCTATAGTATCGTCCCTTGAGAAGATACTGTACTCAGTACTTGTTTCTCTAATGTGAAGGATGTACTCACTTCTGTTGGTATTGTATTCTGTGAGACTATTTGGGTAGTTAACAGTTTTAGTTATGATGTGTTTTTTTGGAAAACAGACACAATGAGACTTTAACTACACTCAGCAGCTTTACAGCATCTCTGCAGGTGATGAGATATGGTGTAGAAAGTATAAACTAGCAGCAATTTCAGCATTTTGTAGTATCAATAGGTCATTTTCTATGGAGGTTAATTTGTGTCTTTATTACTAAAACTTTTTATTAGGGCTGTCAAAGTTAACGTGATAATAACGCGTTGACTATAAATTTCAATAACGGCACTAATTTTTTTAACGGCCAATTAATACGAACACTTCCTTTTTGACCACTGATAAGCCACAAGCGAGCAGAAATGGACAAAGGAAAGTCTACCTTATGGAAATATCAGGTTCAAAGCCATGGCAAGTTGTTCTCCTGACAAGAAAGGACTATTTTTCGCCGTGAGAAGAGGCAACATCCCTGCAGCAAACACCCGGTGGGCGTGTCAAAAGAGGTGGGTGGTGCTTCACTTCTGTGTTTAGATTACGGTTAAGGTGCAGTGATAACAAAACATTTAGATTGTTACTATGACTGCTTTGATAAGTAAGATGACATAAAAGCTCCTGGCTGGCTGTGTAAATTATTTTTTTGCTCACACTTTTTTATTCAATAAAATTGTGAGCCTAATTTGATGTTAAAAAAATTCAGTTCAGAAAATTCAAACACAAAAAAAGCTTTGGTAATAATGACACAAATGAACTTCCATAACTTTCATACCTGTACAATCCTGGGAGACATAAGCAGATATACCCGCTAGGGCGGGGTCCATTGCTTCCTCTATGGCTTTCCTGAAGGAGTGGGGGGAAACAGACAGATTGAGAATGCCCAAAGTTTACACGTGAAACGTAACAGTTAGCTGTTAACTTCGCAGTTGGTCTTCAGGGTAGATATTTACATGTGCTGCTAGTATATTATTTATTCAACATTGTGCAGCTAAAACTACATCCCTTTAAAGCGTGCATAAAAATTGTGAGATATATATACACATATATATTATATATTATATATATATATATGTATATATATATATATATATATACGCACACACATATATATATATATATATATATATATATATATATATATATATATATATATATATATATATATATATATATATATACATACACATACATATATATATATACACATACATATATATATACTGTATGTATGTGTATATATATACATATATATATATATATATATATATATATATATATATATATATATATATATATATATATACACATACATATATATATATACTGTATGTATGTGTATATATATACATATACAGTGTATATATATATATATATATATATATATATATATATATATATATATATATATATATATATATATATATATATATATATATATATATATATATATATATATATATATATACATACATATATTTATATATACATATACATACATATATTTATATATACATATACACATATATATACACACATGCATACATATATATATATTTATATATGTATATACACACACACACATATACGTATTTGTATTTACATATTATATATAATTCACTTTAAGGACTTACTTGAGAATGTGTGCTACCACAGCAGGTCCATACCAGTCCCCTGCCTGCTTCCCCATTGTTAGGCCTAAGTGCACCAGTCTGTGCAGGCCCAGTTGGGCAGTTGGGTTGTCTCCAAACCATGAAACCAGTGTCCTGTGATACATTTCTTTTAAATGGGCATCTGCTTCCTCTGCAGACCGTGCAGCCTGAGCCTGAGGTACGGCCAGTGAGCCAGGATTAGATGATGGCTTGCTCTGGGTGCCATGTAGGGAGGCTTCTAGGGACGCTACCATGCGCTTTGCAGCAGTAGTGGTCCACGTCTCAGTGTCTAAAGGCTGAAGCTGCAGTGCTTCTGACCAGGTCCATTCTGGAGAGATATAATTAAATAAGTTATATCATACTGTATGTAAAAAAATATGTCCGACTTTTCGAAGAAGGAAAAAGTGTGACTACTGTGTCATATTGTCAATATTAATAGTTACATTAGTATGTTTGTAGGGAGTTGTGGATTTTTTTAAATGGTTAATCACTTAGCCTGAAAGGAAAATACATACATCCATAAATAAAACTCAGGGTGTTCTTTGCTTCATGTTTACTATATAGGTATTAATTATGGCAGGGGTGTCAAACTTGCTCTCATTGAGGGCCAGTTATGGGTGCACTCTTCGGGCCGCTTGTAACAGCGAATAATTAATAGAAATATAAAAAGATTATAATAATAAACAAAAATAAGCATTAATCTCATTAAATTATGACACCATTGCCATTCATTTGATTATTATATATATATTTTTACCTACACAAAAAAAATGTGTAGATTTTGTGCTAAAAACTGGCAGCTGAATTGCCAGAATTTTACAGTAAAATGTATTTTTTCTTACAGCATATTACTAGACATTGTACATCCGTACCACTGTTTTTACGGTAAAATTCTGGTGATTGAACTGCTATTATTTTTTTACTGTAAAATCTATTTATCCATTTTTTACAGTGTACAATTGGATGGATAATTTGCTTTAAAATCATAGGCAGATAACATCAAAGTCTAAAATATATGCAACTGCACGCAGCACATGTATTTCTGTCAAAAGGGAGATGGAAAAATAAAATACTTTATTGATGTTTATTAATTCCCAGCTTTAGGGGACCATATAAAATGATGTGGAGGGCCAGATCTGGCCCCCAGGCCTTGAGTTTGACACCCCTGAATTATGGGAAGTAATGATAGGTAATAATTTGACCAAGTCTTTGAGAGCGCTTTCTGGGCCTGATCTTTCAATCCCCCCACCATCCACAAGTTTTAAAGAGACAGGATCTTGAGCACTTCAGAGAACCAAAAAGGTGTAATTTTATCAAATTACAAATATTAACGACACAGTATTCCCCTTTAATTGCACCTTCTCCTTTCAAACAGGGAGGCAGCTAAAAATGAGGGGAAGGGAAGTGTCTCTGGCTATAAAAAACAAGGACTAAGTCAAATTGAAAGCATTAACAATATGACCTTGATTCAAAGAGAATCCAAGTGAAATTGATCAATAAATATCCTTAACCGGCAATTACTCATTTTATTGAGAAATATTTCATTAATGGCATACTTTACAATAGACAGAAAGGCATGTTTTAAATATTGTTTTCGAAATTATCACATTAAAATGGCATGCCATCCGATTATGGGGATGCATAAAACCGAGGACGCGTCAGAAGGCCAGAGGTAAGCAGCAGATCTTAGTGGGAAACTTTCTGCTTCTGGGTGAAAATACCTAAAAAATAAAGTTAAATACTCTCTCTGTCCATCCAAGCATTTTCAATAGCTGATTTATGTATAAGAGGTTGAGTACACCGTGGACTGACTGCCTCTTAATCGCAGCTTTGACACACTTTAATGTTCAAGTGTTGGCATTTAGTGTCTTCAATTATGTAATTATAATTTCAACCAGTGCAACAAGACAACCCAATATGCAATAAATGGGACAGTCAAAGACTGACCACCTTTAGTGTTATAAATACCAAAAAAATATTCTTAGTTAATAACAGACCTGTATTTACAGTGATGTCTCCCTTTTCTCTAATGTTTACTGATAATGCAAAGGTAAAAAAAATACTTTATTAACTGTGCTGAAATTTTAACCGCTGTCAAAACGCTGGGACACTTTGCTTAATAAAAATGTATTTTGCAGTTAATTTTATTGGGATTTAAAGGACTTTATTTTCGGGCTGAAATGATTAATTGATTAAATATAGGGATGCACCGAAATTTAAATTCTTAGCCAAAAATGAGAAAACCAATGAAGAAAACTGAAACACAGAAATAAATGATTGTGCCAATTCTGATTACAATTGCTGCATTTATGGCCATGACTGTGTAATAACCCCACTAAAATCAAGGCTCTGCAACTGCAAAAATTAATATTTATCCTTCAAAGAATAAAACAATCATAAAGGTTTGAATATATCGTACCAATAATAATATTTACCATGTTGACACTTTGGCTGTGACTCCTTCCCATTGGAGGTTCCCAAAAAGCTCAAAACCTAAACTTGGTATTTCAATAATATCAAATAAAAATAATATAAGATTTATTTATATATTTTATAATAATGATGATGACAAAATAATAGTGGAAAAGCCAAATACTGAATGCAAACTCCCAATATTATTTATACCTTTTAAATCTTGGCAGTGGGCACCAATTTGGTGGAATGGCCCTTAAATCCTTAAATCTCTATAGCAGGGGTGTCCAATCAATCAATTTCAATCAAACTTGGATTTAATTTGATACATGTTTGTACTAAAACAAATTAATGGGAAATAAATTGTTCAATAACTTTTTATTTAAGTGCAAAAGAAAAAAAATAACATATTTAAAACAAAAACTTACAAAACTTCCTGACACAGGATAAAAAAGTGCAGTTCCCCTTTAAGCTTTGCATACTACAAGTCCTTGCAGTGCCCGGTCAGGTCATGGATTGACATGAGGAAGGTGCGATAAAAACACTCACCTCTGCCCAAAAAGTGCAGAATTAGCGCTTGGGCCAGCATCATCTGTCCAGCCCGCAGCATGCAGCCCCAACCACAGTCAGACGTCAGTGCAGAGCCAGACAGAGGGGGAAACTCTTCCCGATATGTTAGCCACACACGAGATCCAAAATCCTTTCGGAAATCCTCAACATTTCCCATGACAAAGTCTTCATTGGATGCTTCCAAACAGCCTTCTGACACGTCGTCATCGTCTGGGGAAAATGAAACCGATTCATTCTGAAAGCCAAATAGTTTTTGTCTTGGGGTTCTAATCTTGGATATGAAAAAGATCCCATAGAAGTTGGTGAAATAAAAAAACAACATTAATCAAACTAACAAAAGAAAAAATGAGAATGGTAAAGTAATGGAGAAGTTGCTGAAAAGAACAACATTTTTAAAATGCACTGCATACCTTCTACCTTAAAGTGGTAACATTTTCCCAGAAGAAACACAGGAGAATTTCTGCTGAATGAGGTCTTTGACTTCAGAGCCCAACCTAAAAAAAAAATAAAAATAAAAAAATATGTTTTTATTTTTTGGTTTATAGTTAAAGACAACAGGTTGAATGGATCTAAATATATAGAGGTGTCCTGATACAACAGTTTTACTTTTTACAGTACCAATATTGAAGCCGAGAGTGTTGGCCAATACCAATATTAAACTGATACGATACCAGCACAAATAATACATACTGTATTGTTTTGTAGAGTGGAATGTTCAAAAAGGTTTGATCGAGTCAAATTACTCTGAGAAAAATGGTAGATATGAAAAACACTAACCTAATCATTACTAACCATCTAGAATGGACTTATGCCGTCTTTAGATTTAACGCTTAACTTTAAGTGGAGTGGTATTTGTTATATTAGCAACCCCTAGTGGTCACAATAATTTATTAGGTTAAAATCATGACGCAGTAAATTGAATGATGCAGACTAGTGTCTTACTGGATACTCTCTAATATGCTTCTGTCTTGGAGACTTTGTATCTGTAAGTAATACGCAATAATATAATTATTTGATACTTGTTTATATTGGAAAATGCTGTGTTTGAGACGGCAATATAGTTCAGTTAAGGACACTTATTACATATGTCTAGCTTGTGCGCTATTGTGTGCTTAGCTGTTGTGTAGATGCGATCTCTGATGAAGCCTATAACCTAACAAGTTTACCTTTTGTAAACGACTATTAAAATACAAGAAAAGACCAACTTTGTGTTCTTATTGGTGGACATGTATATGTTAACTGGCTGTCCAGCTTAGCACAAGAAAACATGCAACATGACTGCTTCTATCGGAGCTTCTTATATCAGAGCTTTTAGATGCAAACAAACACTCATTTTGTTACAGATCGAACCAATATTCAATATCAAAAATTGGATTGGACACCCCAATAAATGTACAGTATATATCAAGCTGAAAAGCCACACCTACAGTACAACAGTCATCATCCTGTACTGTGGCTCAGACTTGAAATAGACCTAACTACAAAACAGTTCCTTGTTTCTGCGCTGTAAAACCATTTGACGTTTTAAAAACAGACGGTAACACAACAGACGGCTTGTCAGTGAGTGAGGAAAACATCACACACAAGTCAGTGTGACCCATTTCTCAGTGACTCAAGCACAGTATGTTGTACTATAACAGCAGTATAAAAAATTATCATAAAGCAATAATAATAATAGTTTTGTACTGACACTGATGAATCAATATTGAATGAATTCAATTCAAAATAACATTTCAGATCAAGACTCACGAAGATCATTTTCTGATTAGAGCACAAACCATCAGTTTACAATATCGAACTATTTAACTTTTTAAACATGTTATGACAGACTGAGTTTTGAGTTTATATTATTAGGTATAACTAGCTATAATCATAAAACATATTAAGAAATTAAACACAAAATACCGATAAAGATTTTATACATAAATTACTCTGTGTGTAGTGAATCTATAGAGAACTGACTCTCAAACTGTGGTATGTGTACCACTAGTGGTACTTTAACTTACATGTGCAATCATTTTACAAACCCCGTTTCCATATGAGTTGGGAAATTGTGTTAGATGTAAATATAAACGGAATACAATGATTTGCAAATCCTTTTCAACTCATATTCAATTGAATGCCCCACAAAGACAAGATATTTGATGTTCAAACTCATAAACTTTATTTTTTTTTTGCAAATAATAATTAACTTAGAATTTCATGGCTGCAACACGTGCCAAAGTAGTTGGGAAAGGGCATGTTCATCACTGTCTTACATGGCCTTTCCTTTTAACAACACTCAGTAAACATTTGGGAACTGAGGAGAAACATTTTTTAAGCTTCTCAGGTGGAATTATTTCCCATTCTTGCTTGATGTACAGCTTAAGTTGTTCAACAGTCCGGGGGTCTCCGTTGTGGTATTTTAGGCTTCATAATGCGCCACACATTTTCAATGGGAGACAGGTCTGGACTACAGGCAGGCCAGTCTAGTACCCGCACTCTTTTACTATGAAGCCACGTTCATGTAACACGTGGCTTGGCATTGTCTTGCTGAAATAAGCAGGGGCGTCCATGGTAACGTTGCTTGGATGGCAACATATGTTGCTCCAAAACCTGTATGTACCTTTCAGCATTAATGGTGCCTTCACAGATGTGTAAGTTACCCATGTCTTGGGCACTAATACACCCCAATACCATCACAGATGCTGGCTTTTCAACTTTGCGCCTATAACAATCCGGATGGTTCTTTTCCTCTTTGGTCCGGAGGACACGACGTCCACAGTTTCCAAAAACAATTTGAAATGTGGACTCGTCAGACCACAGAACACTTTTCCACTTTGTATCAGTCCATCTTAGATGAGCTCAGGCCCAGCGAAGCCGACGGCGTTTCTGGGTGTTGTTGATAAACGGTTTTCGCCTTGCATAGGAGAGTTTTAACTTGCACTTACAGATGTAGCGACCAACTGTAGTTACTGACAGTGGGTTTCTGAAGTGTTCCCGAGCCCATGTGGTGATATCCTTTACAAACTGATGTCGCTTGTTGATGCAGTACAGCCTGAGGGATCGAAGGTCACGGGCTTAGCTGCTTACGTGCAGTGATTTCTCCAGATTCTCTGAACCCTTTGATGATAATACGGACCGTAGATGGTGAAATCCCTAAATTCCTTGCAATAGCTGGTTGGGAAAGGTTTTTCTTAAACTGTTCAAATATTTGCTCATGCATTTGTTGACAAAGTGGTGACCCTCGCCCCATCCTTGTTTGTGAATGACTGAGCATTTCATGGAATCTACTTTTATACCCAATCATGGCACCCACCTGTTCCCAATTTGCCTGTTCACCTGTGGGATGTTCCAAATAAGTGTTTGATGAGCATTCCTCAACTTTATCAGTATTTATTGCCACATTTCCCAACTTCTTTGTCACGTGTTGCTGGCATCAAATTCTAAAGTTAATGATTATTTGCAAAAAAAAAAAATGTTTATCAGTTTGAACATCAAATATGTTGTCTTTGTAGCATATTCAACTGAATATGGGTTGAAAATGATTTGCAAATCATTGTATTCCGTTTATATTTACATCTAACACAATTTCTCAACTCATATGGAAACGGGGTTTGTATTTGATTCAATATTTAAGTACACTATTCTATTTTCCTATATTCTAACACTGTGTTACTGTTCAAACTGTGTGTAATGTTACAGTGGCCAAAATATTAAATATACTAGTTAAATAAAACTTCTGCCTTGTTTATAATAAAAACTTAGGCCTACTACAAAAACCAGAAAGTTTGATCATATTACGCCTATACTGGCTCACCTGCACTGGCTTCCTGTGCACTTAAGATGTGACTTCAAGGTTTTACTACTTACGTATAAAATATTAAACGGTCTAGCTCCATCCTATCTTGCTGATTGTATTGTACCATATGTCTCTGCAAGAAATCTGCGTTCTAAGAACTACGACTTATTAGTGATTCCCAGAGCCCAAAATAGAGCGTTTTCTATTCGGGTTCCAGTACTCTGGAATGCCCTCCCGGTAACAGTTAGAGATGCTACCTCGGTAGAAGCATTTAAGTCCCATCTTGAAACTCATTTGTATACGCTAGCCTTTAAATAGACCCCCCTTTTAGACCAGTTGATGTGCCGTCTCTTTTCTGCTCTGCCCCCCTCTCCTGCGTGAAGAGATTATTAGGTGACAACAGATGAGGCGCTAGCTGTTCAAAGTTAGGACCCGGGGTGGACCACTAATCTGTGCATCAGTTGGGGGCGTCTCTGCGCTGCTGACCTGTCTCCACTCAAGATGATCCCCTGCTGGCCCCACTATGGACTGGACTCTCACACTATTAACTAGATCCACTTGACGTCCATTGCACCGGTCGCCAAGAGGGTGGAGGGGGTCCCCTCCAAGGTTTCTCATTGTATCCCATTGGGTTGAGTTTTTTCTTGCCCTGATGTGGGATCTGAGCTGAGGATGTCGTTGTGGCCTGTTCAGCCCTTTGAGACACTTGTGATTAAGGACTATATGAATAAACTTTGGTTGATTGATTGATACTACGCTACCGTATTTTAATGTGGGTCATTATGGTGGTACTTTGAGAGCCAAGTGTTTTTTGATGTGGTACTTGGTAAAACAAAATTTAGAACCACTGCTATAGATATGGAAAGCAACTTTACACATGCAATTACTGAACCTGTATGTACAGTAGTATGTACATTCAGTGTTTGTAGCACAATTTTACAGTACATATTTCATTCAGCTTTTTTTTATTGGCCCTTGGCACCTCATAAAAATGTTATGAATTTTTCATCTGATTAGTGCTATGATTAATGAGTCATATGATTATTAGAGTCACATTATTTGTCAACTATAACAAAGCTAGGATAGGATATATTGAGCTACGTCTGTTTACATTAGTTTTAGCATCTTGACTGCAAAAACGTATTCAAATTTAAGTTGTTTCTGTACAAAGGTTTGGGCACCCCTGAATAATACGGTGAGTGTGTGTGTGTGTGTGTGTGTGTGTGTGTGTGTGTGTGTGTGTGTGTGTGTGTGTGTGTGTGTGTGTGTGTGTGTGTGTGTGCGTGTGTGTGTGTGTGTGTGTGTGTGTGTGTGTGTGTGTGTGTGTTCAAGCTTACTTACTGTATTTCACATTGTGCCACACAGACAAGAACTTTGTCTTCATTTTTTCCACCTCGTCGCTCCCTTGGTTCTCCATTTGGACCCAGGAGGGTTGTTACCCATTCCAGCACTATAGCGAAATGCCGCTACAACTTTGTACATGCATGTACAGTCAACTGCGGGTAACCGACTGTTTAATCGTGTGAAAATTACATAGACAATTTTATTACCTTAAAATTATGTAACGGTGGGCTTTCAATCGAAATCACTTCGAGATAATGTCACATTCCGACGACCAAAATAATGTAATCCTTTCTACGTCTCCCATACCGTGCAGTGGAACATAACACTGAACTTCGACTAGCAAAACTGCAATGTTTACATTTTGAGGAAGCAGGTCATCAGATCTCGCGATATTTCCGCCAAACAAAAAGGAGACGGAAGTCTGTGGGAGCTTGATTCGACGTACGGGTTTTACTCCAATGGGCGGTGCTTAAACCTTCTGAAACCCAATCAAACACATCTCAAGTGTTTTTGTTATTAATGTAACCCTATTATTTTGTATTTTATTAATCTCAAAGGCTGTGGGTTAAACGCAGGTTACAGTTGAGTTGTCTAGAGAATATTAGTTTGTTGCCTTCCTTGCTAAAACCACCACAACGGCAGGACACGCTAGAACGGGGGTGTCAAACTCATTTTAGATCGGGGGCCACACGGAGCAAAATTTACTCCCAAATGGGCTGGATTGGTAAAATCACGGCACAATAACTTAAAATTAAAGACAACTTACAAATAGAACAAGCACATTCTGAAAATGTACAAATCATAATGTTGTTGGGTTGTTTTTTTTACACTTACATGTTGCGGTTAATAGTATTCTACCCTTATTTGTCGTTATTTATACTTTCTAAATAAATGATGTGATAATGTTCATCAGTCAACTCATGCTGACTGATGGTGTTGATTTTCAATCTATCAAGATAACAAAATAATATCAAAATCAAATTACAGGATGTTATTTATGTAGTTTGCTCATTTTCCTCGACTAGTGCACTAACATCATGTGTTTTTTGTTTTTTTTACATATGTAACATCATCGACAAAGATACATAGAATTGCTATGGCGACATCTAGTGGACACATTTAGAACAGCAGTTTCTTTCATTCAAAAATTTCGGCTCATTTTTATACTTAGCAAACTCATCCCGTGGGCCGGATAAAACCTGTTCGCGGGCCTGGTCCGGCCCCTGGGGCCTTACGTTTGACTGCGCTAGACTCCACTTTATTCAAGCTCCATATACAACAGCAGCACGTTCACATACTTTCACAAATCTCGCGCTGTCTTTTATTTTTTTCCGCCCTCGTACATTCCCTATTCGGGCCCACGGAAACAACCAATAGGAAACAAAAGTGCAGGACTATGTAAATAAAATAAATTACATAATACAACAAATGTGTTACTTGAAAGTAATCGTAAGAAATAAAATAAAAGAATATACATATCGTAAATAATAATTTAAAAACAAACATATATAGACTTATAGGGAGTAATCATTTTTCAAAAATTATTATTATAATTATTCTTATTATATATATTTTTCTTTCTTCTTTATTTAATTGCTTTATCTGTAAATATTATTATTTAGTTTTCTTGCTGTTTCTTTCTTTTGGGGGGAGGGGGGTGTGGCATCGTTGGGATATAAACAAAAAAATATTTTGACATTTAGGGCAGACAACAAATAGACTTGCACTTAGACTTTATTTTTTATTTATTTATTTATTTATTTATTTTATTTATTATTAAATTAACATAAAAAAACACAAGATACACTTTCAACCAGTGCATCAACCCAAAAAACCTCCCTCCCCCATTTACACTCATCCACATCCACTCACACAAAAGGGGTTGTCTCTTTCTGCTACCAATATTCTGGTTCCCACAACATAGACAACACAGTCTGCAAGGGCCACAGCCCCTGAAGCACACATGATTGTGTGTGCCGCTGGTCCACTAACATTTTCATTAATTACTATTTTTTAGGAATTGTTTTTATATTGTTTTACTTTCTTTTTTATCCAAGAAAATGTTTTTTAATTATTTATCTTATTTTATTTTATCTTCACCAGACCAGGGCAGACAACAAATAGACTTCCTTTTTATTGTCATTCAAATTTGAACTTTACAGTACAGATAACAACGAAATTCCGTTGCATTAGCTCATGGTAGTGCAGGATAAAAGAGCAATAAGGTGCAGATATAAATAAATACATTACTGTGCAGATAAATATATTGCACTTTTGCATATGCATCCACGTTTATGGATGTATGTTATATTGTCTTTATATTCCAGCAAGTTAATCCGTTTTGGGGGGGATTTGAGGGGATTATTATGATGCGTTCAAGAGTGTTATGGCCTGAGGGAAGAAGCTGTACATATATGATATATGATGTATGTAAATATGATGTAATGGATAGGAATGTCTGATGCTGGATGTCAATAAAAATTGAATGAAAAAATTAAAAATTAAAAATGAATAAAATAAAATAATCGTGATAAATCAAAAATTGCTGCATGACATACATTACTTTACATACTCAAACAAAAATTACAGAATCATTGAAATATTTTTACTGGAGTCATCCACCTACATTAAATACAAAAAAACCAAAAAAAAACTAAACTCTTGAAATGCGCTTTTTTGACCGTAAATCCAATGAGGTGAATATATTTGCGTGGGAGGGTGTGTTCTATTGCACCGCACTACAGTCATTACGGTAAGATGTGAAGCTACCATCCTCCAGTTCAACCGTTTTCCCACTGGCCGTAGTGACCGAGTGACTGGAATTCGTTGGCTGGCTCTCTGGGAATCGCTTCCAAGCACATCAGCGGGCACTGCCATGGCTGAACGCCGCGCTTTCGCCCAGAAGATAAGCAGGTAAAGACGACTCCTACCCGATATCTTTAAGACGAACCGTGCAGTTTGAAGCTTTCAAGTACCGACAGCCCACCGCCGAGCTAACCCACTGGAGGAGGCCCAGACGTCAGCATAGCCAGTTAGCTTGCTAGCCGTATCGGCAAAGATGCTCGGACCCACCCAGATATGCAGCGTAATGAATTTGGTCAAACATAGGCGGTATTATGTCGTTCAATGAATGCATCATGGTCAGACACAAGTAGGCTTGTCAGTATCTGTGCGCACTGATGTTTGACAGAAACATGAAACCGTTAGTTTGAGCAGCTAGCTGTCTTCTTGTCTCTTGTTGCTAACATTGTTGAAGATAGACACGGTTTGCATTGCTGGGAATGTGACAGATCTGGACTAAAAGAGGACTGCGCAGATACGTGTAATAAAAGTCAGTCTGGGAATAAAAGCCGTCCAACTAATCAAACAACAACGTGATCCCCGCCCCCCAGACAGATCTAAGTAATCTCTTTAACAATAGACTGTGCTGTCAAATGCTGTCATCCCATTGGTTTTGGCTTTTCTGTGTATTTTCTCATCAAAGATTGTCCATGTGTTTGTATTATTATACACACCATTCATCAATTATTCATCAGAAACACATTTAAGCAGTGTTTTTTTTTTTAAATTTTTTTTTACAAAGTATCACTTCAAGTACCACCATAGTGACTAACATTAAAATGCGGTACCGTAGTAGGCTTAAGTATTCATTAAAAACAAGGCAGGCGTTTTATTTAACAAGTACATATATTATATAGTCATATCATTACTTTTTTTTCTATTTTTAAAACACTTCAATTTTGGTCTCCATAACATGTCCTGATTGTTCCTTGGTCCACATTTTTGAGTTTTAAGGAGCACATTGAGTATGTTGTAAAAAAACAAACTTTTACTGGGATTTTATTATAGAAACAAGTCTTGCTTTTCTTTTACTGTCAAACAGAAATGGGTGGAAACAACCTTTTTACCTGTTATTGACTTTGGAGATGTGTTGTACATGAATGCTACTGCTGGTTGTCTCCACAAGCTGGATAGTGTGTACCATGGGGCACTGAAATTCATCACCAACTGCGCTCCCCTTACTCACCATTGTGTGTTATACTCAATGGTTAACTGGACATCTTTATGTGCTCGACGCCTCAATCATTGGTATATTTTCATCTACAAAACCATTCTGGGTATCACTCCATCTTATCTGTCTTGTCTTTTAACAAAGAAAAAAGGACGTCACAATCTTCGTTCAATGAATGTTCTGCAATTTGTCGTCCCCAAAGTAAGAACTGAACTGGGCAAGAAAGCATTTAGGTTTTCAGCACCGAAGGCATGGAATAACCTACAATCGAATATTCAACTTCAAACCCTTGTTACATTGAATGAGTTTAAAGCTTCTGTGAAAGGACTGCAGTCTACCTTGTCTGTATGCACATGTGTCATGGGAGCAAGTTTTAATGATGTAAATTTGATGTTTTATGTGTTTACTGTTTTTAATGTAACCTTGCTGCTGCTCTCTTGGCCAGGTCTCCCTTGGAAAAGAGATCTTTGATCTCAATGGGATTTTTTACCTGGTTGAATAAAGGCTAAATACAAATAAAAACATTTTGCATAGATTTTGCTGTAAAGACATAGCTTTAAGACACTTTCTGGCTGCTTCTAAACCGGTTCGTTTTGAGAGGTAGAGTTGTTAGCCCTCCTTACCACGCCCCCTCAACGCTGACTACACTTTCGTCCCCGCCCTGCAGCTATGTTTGGCACAGTAGTTGTTTTTATTTTGCTAAGACACTCGTGATCGCTATCAGCCATGTCATTTTTACTTGACTTTCACTACAACCCAACAACCCTGATGATATAGCGAGACCAGCGGCTCACGCGTCGTCTAAAGGAGAGAGGAGACGACGCGGACAGAGAGTTAAGGAAGGCTGGAAATTTCTTGTACGATACGCTGGCTAGGGTTAAACTTTAATAGAGTCTTTCTCTCTCCAATGTTAACCTAGTCAGTGGCCTAGTGGTTAGAGTGCCAGCCCTGAGATCGCTAGGTTGTGAGTTCAAACCCCGGCCGAGTCATACCAACGACTATAAAAGTGGGACCCATTACCTCCCTGCTTGGCACTCAGCATCAAGGGTTGGTATTGGGGGTTAAATCACCAAAACAATTATTCCCGGGCTCGGCCACCGTTGCTGCTTACTGCTCCCCTCACCTCCCAGGGGGTGATCAAGGTTGATGGGTCAAAGGCAGAGAATAATTTCGCCACACTTTGTGTGTGTGTGACAATCATTGGTACTTTAACTTTAACTTTTTAACTTTAAATCTTGGACATATACATGTGTATATTGCCTATAAAATTATTTTCTATTCTATATCATGTTAATACTTGCACTGCTGCTGCTTTGACTAATTGTAAACAATAGAGGTTCAAGCAGGCTACAGTAAGCCACGCTACAAGCTACATTGGGAACGTAATAACGTGTTATATTACTAACCGGTCAATTGCCAGACACAGTAGGCACTGATCCAATTAAAAGTAGTTTTAAGGAAAATCATTTTAAATTTTTGCCAAAGGACGATGACGCTATTGTCTCACCGTAGAAGGCTAAGCTAGCTACACAACAACTCGAGCTAACATTGCTAATGTAATATTCACACATTTTTAACATACTGTTATCACTTATCATTTCATTGTCTCCTCTATTGCACTTAAATGTAGAATATATGCAGAATATATTTATATTATTCATATATTATATATATAATATATTATATTATTTATTATTATTATTGTCTATTGTGAGTGAACTGTGGTGCTGAATTTCCCTCAGGGATCAATAAAATACTTTCTATTCTATTCTATTCTATTGCCATAAATAGTACTCACCGACTCCGACATTAGAAGTAGTTTTTCAAATATTCCTTTTTTTGTATTTCCGGAAGACGGTGATATTATTGTTTTACAGTAGAATGCTAAGCTAGCTACACAACAAATCGAGCTAACATTGCTAACGTATCATTCACACATTTCTAACCTACTGTTATTACTTACTGTTTCATTGTATCCTTCATTGTCATAAATAGTAGTCACCGAGCCCGCCATTAAAATATGTTTTTTTGTTTTTTTTGTTTGTGTTTTCAGAAAATCCACACTTTGTGAAAGTAAAGCAAGACTCTTCTAGGCACTCACTCTGAGTGAATTATTCACAGCTGAAGGCACATTGCCACGAATCATAAAAGTTAAAAGTAACTTTTTAGCACTTCAGTGGACCCCAAATTAAACAAATTGAAAAACTTATTCGGGTGTTACCATTTAGTGGTCAATTGTACGGAATATGTACTTCACTGTGCAATCTACTAATAAAAGTTTCAATCAATCAAACTTCTTACTTCAGATGAGGCTAAAGGTTTGTGTAGTGACTTATGTTGGTTAAAGCAAACAAACAACAGAGCATTTTCCTTCATTCGGTTTCATTATGGATACAATTTTGTGGCACAGCCAGATTTACATGAATTAAAATAGGCTGACTCGTGGCAGGATGTTTGGGTACATTTTTACCATACATTGATAATCCGCTGACGTCCCACTTGAAAAAAAACATCAGTCTTGAACAAAGTTTGAAGGAAGGCAAGAACTTTTTATAAATATCTCTGCAATTCTTCCACGGTTTGATGTCAAATTTTCGGGACTTATGCAGATCCCAAATACACATAGCAGGTACCAATAGGTAAGAAAGGTTGTTTTTGCATGATAGGGTCCCTTAACTATTTTTGGCCACTGTAACATTACACACAGTTTGAACAGTAAGACTGTGATTGAATATAGAAAAATAACTTGTACATTTTAAAGGGGACTGCACTTTGTTTTTTATTTTGTCTATAGTTCACAATCATCCTGAGAGACAAGCAGACAAAAGGTTATTTTTTTTTAGTTTTCTAACATGTAAAAATCAGCTTGTTGTAGGTGGCTAGCAATGCAGCTAATAGGAGCAACCATTTCTACCGGCGTAGTGCAGTTGGGAGAGTGGCCGTGTCAGCAACCTGAGGGTTCCTGGTTCAATCCCCACCTTCTACCAACCTCGTCACATCCGTTGTGTCCTTGAGCAAGACACTTCACCCTTGCTCCTGATGGGTCGTGGTTAGGGCCTTGCATGGCAGCTCCCGCCATCAGTGTGTGAATGTGTGTGTGAATGGGTGAATGTGGAAACAGTGTCAAAGCGCTTTGAGTACCTTGAAGGTAGAAAAGCGCTATACAAGTATGACCCATTTACCTCTACATCAATTTAAAAATGAATTAAAAAAACGTCAACAATACTTTATTTACGTTCCGTAACCCGTATAATAACCAAGCTGTAGCGACATTATTGTAAGAGCGAACACTGAGGAACTCTTTTCCTAGCGTAGTAACACATCGACATGCTGCAGTATTAGCCATTAAGGCTAACTACGGCAAGAGATAACCTAGCTTCTGTCAGCACAAAACGTGTTTGAATTTGTAATGCGAAACACTGCGATAGGACAATAACCTGTACTGACTGAAAAACATGAACCATCATATTACAGTGTCTATAAAGTATTAGCCAACATTTCATGTTTTGTTTGTACATAGCTGAGCTAGCCAGAGAGTGTATGCAGTGTAGGTGTAATAACACGCATGATGTGATGCGTGTATCATGGTCGATACATAGTGACTCACTCGATGGACAGTTGTTCGTCCGATCCAGCTGGCCGGGGACGTTTCCTGTTGATTATGGGTAAGCAATCTATTTATGTCGAAATAGCTTGTCTCCAGGTTCCACATTTATAGCGTCGTCTGTTTTACCTCACTCTCTCATCTGCTCCAAAGTCTCACCCTTTTTTTGTGCTCACTTCTGTATCAGTATATTTAGCTTGAAAAGTATAAGATTGTGAATCCTCATTTGTCCAAAAATAGTCGTCTTGTTGTCTGTTACCAAGTCTGCCATGATTAGAACACACACGCATGTTTAATTCTGGAAGTAGGAACAAACAGTTGTTGCCATAAGTCAGACGTGCGCTGCTATGGAAACAGAAATCGATGCGCGGAAGAAATCAGTCCAGGAAATGATTAAAATTATCAAAATAAGATAAATATTGAACATATTTCATATTGTTATGAACGTGTCTTACTACACTATATATAGACTTGCACTGTGTATATTAAACGTTGCTGGAGGGTTTTGAAGTAGTTTTAGGGGCTTTGAAGGCTACAACGGTGACTCCCATTAGCTGCATCTTTCAAGCATTTTGTATCATCTTTAAAATCCTAAAAAAAAAAAGACATGTGTTCTTGTCTCTCATAATGTTTGTGAATGTTAGGCAAAATTCCCAAAAAAGTGCAGTTTCCCTTTAATCAAGTGATTCTTTGACGTACCACTAGATAGAGCCTGCATACTAGCACAGTTTCAGATCACTGTTTTAAAGCATAGGAATGAGCTATTTAAAACTAATACCTACCAACGACTTTGGAAGTTGAATGAAAAAACAAATAGACTGTAATAAATGTTTGCTTAATGTTCATGTTGATAGAATACCTAATGCAAAGTAAAGACAACTGCCAAAACAAACTGGCAAGGTTGAAAAATGTTTGTCAGTTTGGTTAGTCTGTTTTTTCCCCAATGTTGACAGTTTTCTTGGGGTACAATTTTCATGCACGGTATTAAAACTGCAACCATTAATCAATTAAATTAATTAATGAATGCGCTGCTTGTAACCTTGTGTTCAGTATCATAAAGTTTATCATGGTGTGTGGATCACTACAAAACAAATGTAGACATTCCAGAAAAACTAGTCGTAGAACTGTTGGAGCTATTTCTTAGTTTAAATTTGGGTTGTCCCGATACCAATATTTTGGTACCGGTAACAAAATGTATTTCAGTACTTTTCGATGTTTTTTAAAATCAAGGGGACCACAACAAATTTCATATTGGCTTTATTTTAACACAAAATCGTATGATACATTAAACATATCTTTCTTATTGCCGTCAAATAACAATTTACAAGTGTATATATTCCATACAGCCTAACATAATGTAGGATTAGGTTAAAAATAGAATAGATAGCTTAATTGACATTGTATTAAATGTTTAATGATTTATGTTTTGCCACTATGTGGGTGGTTTGGACTGTGCTAATAATTGGCAACAAGCCAACCGACTGTGTGCGCGTCAACATAACTATATGTGCACAGCAGGGAAGCTAGTAAACTACATTACCTTTCGCTCTGACTGCTTGTTAATTGCTTAGCTAAGTTTGAAGCAAATATTGTAATACTTTAATCATGCCACTTTTGGCAAGGCACGCGTTAAAGAAGTGCAGCGCTTCTGTGTTTAAAGCGTCATCTTTATCGATAATTATGAAGCCCAAATACCTCTTTATTGGGCCTCACGCATCCTCTTTATTAACTAGTAGAATTGCCGTTTTTTGCCATTCTTCCTCTTTATACTGTTTATTGTTGTATGCACTCGTGTCTTTGTGTCTATGTGCTGACACACTAAACATCAGGCTCTGTACGTCATCGCCGCACGGCAGCATGCGGATGAAAACAAGTAAACATGGCGGTGAAAGTGAATGGAAAGATAATGTAAAAGTCAAAAATCCGGGATAAGTCCGTGTCAAAAGATGCTGAAACGCCACAAACACTTGCACAACTTTACAAGGATAAACGTAACCCCCCCAAAGGAGTTTTTTGAGGGTTAAGTGGCGCCAATTGCCCAAGGAGATCAATAAGAGATGTTTAGTAGTGAAATCATACTATTACATGCAGTAAGCACACGCTAATTTCTCTGTGCTAGTAGTGTACTCGGCAGTAAAACTATAAAAAAAAAACATAATTCTCTTTTATTATTTATATTATTTGTTCCAATAATTTCAGGTCAGCTTCTCATGCCTAATCTTTTCTTCAAGTTTATACAGCAACCGACATTAAAAGCGGTTGCCTGTTTAGTGTTTACACTCCTCTTATTGTGGGGTGAGGAAAGCAATGGAGATTTGTGAATGTCATCTTGTCATGCCTAAATAAAAACGAATCCATAGCAATATGTTTTCAAAAAAGTCTCAAAAAACAGGTAAGAATGTATCCATACACCCCAGATACAAAATGAGCTAAGCACATTTGAATGTTATCCACATTATTCACATCCAAATTCTGTTTGAGCCTTGCAAGCCATAATCGCCTTCCTTCTTTTTAGACAATCACTCTGCACACACTGTTTTTCACAACTTTGTGCCGATACAGTAGTACTGTAGATGTTTTTATCGGTTTGCTCAATTCTGACAGCTGAAAAAAACATTACCAAAGATAACCATTTAGCTTTAGCAGAGATGCTAACTGTCCCTTGCACAGACAATATATTGTTGTGCTTTCCTCTACCATTGCTGATGTTGATGTTACATGAAAACACTTGATATGAAGCACACTGCACCTTTTGCAAAAAAACACTTCTATGGCAAATCTGAAAATTGGCTATTACGATGTTTGCTAATCCATCTATCCATCCATTTCCTACCGCTTGTCCCTCTCGGGGTCGCGGGTGGTTGGTGCTGGAGTCTATCTCAGCTGCATTCGGGCGGAAGGCGGGGTACACCCTGGACAAGTCGCCACCTCAAGTTTGCTAATATTTTTTTCAATTAGTTTACACTAGAGAAGCTCCTGGTGTATTTAGTTAGTTTAACCATTTTGTTTTCCAATGTGAAAGAGCAGTGAATTAATTCATATACTTTAAATTCATTCTGAACCTCTGATTTTACTTTGTCGTTGTATTTTTTGTCTGTATGGATGTGAAATGGTCTTTAAATTATTTTCAAGATTGTCTTAAAAAAGTCTTAAATTTGACATGTTGAAACCTGCAGAGATCCTGCAAGTGCTTTTGCAATTTACTGTATGTGCATCGTGTGACAATACATTTTATAATACAGTATTTTAAAGTTTTCTGTATGAACTTTACAGGCTTATGTGCCTGTGGGCACTGTTTGAGGTACTGTGCACACATCCTACTTTATAACTTAGAGTAGCACTAAGATGCATTGAAATAGCACACACTCTCTGTACCAATAGGACACACGCAAGTGACAGAAATTAGTGACAACTTAAAGCCCTAATTTTATTAACAAAAGATAAACATACACAGCAGTTTACAGTATTGGTGGGCTATGGCTGGTAAGCAACATACTTGTGTAGCAATATGAACAATTCATATCACGTGTCCAAAATGATCACGGCTATCATAATTATCGCGGTATTGAATGTGCTCAAAAAGTACTTATTTTGTACACTCACTGAAATTTGACCGTACATATATTTTTTTAATAACTAAAATAAAGAGAAACACTGTTAGAAAACCCACTATTTTGCATGTTTTCTATTTCTTATGTGAATGTTGTCTGTCTATCTGTGTTGGCCCTGCGATGAGATAGCGACTTGTCCAGGGTGTACCCCGCCTTCCGCCCAATTGTAGCTGAGATAGGCTCCGGCACCCCCCGCGACCCCGAAGGGGTAAGCGGTAGAAAATGGATGGATGGATGGATGCTTGACCAATAGTATTTGATTTTTTTTAGCCTTAGTATTTTATCTGTTTTAATTGTTAGGATTTTATTGTTTTAAATATCGTTTGTACTGTAGCACTTAAGATTTTTTTCAAATTAAATGTGCATAACAAATAAAATCTATTATTATTATTATTATTATTTTTATTACTGCTGGCTGGTGATGTGGCATCCTACTCTATTGAGTGGTCCTTGAACGCACAGTAAAAACACCTCTCCGTTTGGTATTCTTATAGAATAATCACTTTGTCTAAGAGAGCACAGTTTGTAGGTTCAGTGTGCACAATTGAATAGCTTAGTTGCTCAGACAGCACTGTGTTTATATAAATTCAGATTATGGGTTATGTTGTTTCGGGAAATCGGGAAAGATGTCAATATCTCTTGTTTTTCATGTTAGCATTTAATCTAGAGAGCTGGCACCAGTCAGTCAGTGAGTTTATAAAAGTGCAGTTATCAATCACAGTTTTTCAATATTTTTAATTCAAAATGTTAAAACTAACCGTTGCGATGAGGTGGCGACTTGTCCAGAGTGTATCCCGCCTTCTGCCCGAATGCAGGTGGGATAGGCTCCAGCACCCCCGTGATCCCAAAAGGGACAATCGGTAGAAAATGGATAGAATACTAACCGTCGGGTGTTTTACCGCGGTTATCATTGATACGGTTTGTCATTACTTCCCTATATCCCACACATGCGGCAGCATTTGTTTGAGCTTCAGCCAACAAGTGTGTTTTCAGGCTGCCCGAATGGGTCATAATGGGATCCCAATGGGATCTGAAGATGTTGTTTATCACCAGCCATACATACAGTATTTGCTAAACATCAAAGCTAGACACAAACTAAAAGTCAAGCTAAAAATATGCCCCAATCTCTGGCTGTTGTATTTTAAAGAAGTAATGTCTATGCTGTGAAATGTTTTTTATATATATATACTGGTATAAATAGCCAATTACATTTTTCAAAACCATGTCAATAAGCAGTATTTAACCAAGTTTAACCAATAATTTCATGAGATGACATGAAAAATATTGCACGGTCCTAAGTGATAGCTTTTTTGAAACATGGTATTGCCTTATAAAGGGCTGTTGATCAAATCCTTTAATACACAGTCTAAGTATACTACCGGTAATGATAAATGCTCCATCAATAGGATGCTCCATTGGATAAAACAAGTAACTGCACAGATGAGGGTTTTCTGTGGTTGTTTTGTACCTGATCTACTTACAGTACCAGCTGGGGTCTCTATGGGGGTCTGGAATCTTAATTGCTCTTAGTGTTGTGTGCACCAACTGAGTTTATGTCTGCCTTGTTTTTGTGTTTTTTTGCTTTTGTGAAATAAATGAATTGGCAAGGTCCCTGCCAGGTTTTGTTAAGATGATGGTTTTAGTGATTTAATAGTAATGTGAGATTTTACTAATAGCACAAAGAACCAGACCAAAGACACATCGAGCTCCCCCAGAAGAATACCAATTCTCAACAGCCACATAATACCACTGCATGATAGATATTACAGTCATTCAGGAAAAAAGGAATGTTATTCAATGAGGTTAAATCTTAACCTCATTGAATAACATTCCTTTTTTATCTTATGGTAAATAGAAAATGGGTTATACTTGTAGCGCTTTTCTACCTTCAAGGTACTCAAAGCGCTTTGACACTTTTTCCACATTCACACACACATTCACCCATTCACACACTGATGGCGGGAGCTGCCATGCATATATATATATATATATATATATATATGTGGGTGAAGTGTCTTGCTCAAGGACACAACGGACGTGACTAGGTTGGCAAAAGCTGGGGATTGAACCAGGAACCCTAGGTTACTGGCACGGTCGCTCTACCCACCGAGCCATGCTGTCCCCCTCCAACTATCTAATGTCCAGCACTCCAATTATGAAATAAATGCTCTGTGATAGTATGCAGCATCCATCCATCCATCCATCTTCTTCCGCTTATCCGAGGTCGGGTCGCGGGGGCAGCAGCTTAAGCAGGGAAGCCCAGACTTCCCTCTCCCCAGCCACTTCGTCCAGCTCCTCCCGGGGGATCCAGAGGCGTTCCCAGGCCAGCCGGGAGACATAGTCTTCCCAACGTGTCCTGGGTCTTCCCCGTGGCCTCCTACCGGTCGGACGTGCCCTAAACACCTCCCTAGGGAGGCGTTCGGGTGGCATCCTGACCAGATGCCCGAACCACCTCATCTGGCTCCTCTCGATGTGGAGGAGCAGCGGCTTTACTTTGAGCTCCCCCCGGATGGCAGAGCTTCTCACCCTATCTCTAAGGGAGAGCCCCGCCACCCGGCGGAGGAAACTAATTTCGGCCGCTTGTACCCATGATCTTGTCCTTTCGGTCATGACCATAGGTGAGGATGGGAACGTAGATCGACCGGTAAATTGAGAGCTTTGCCTTCCGGCTCAGCTCCTTCTTCACCACAACGGATCGATACAGCGTCCGCATTACTGAAGACGCCGCACCGATCCGCCTGTCGATCTCACGATCCACTCTTCCCTCACTCGTGAATAAGACTCCGAGGTACTTGAACTCCTCCACTTGGGGCAGGGTCTCCTCCGCAACCCGGAGATGGCACTCCACCCTTTTCCGGGCGAGAACCATGGATTCGGACTTGGAGGTGCTGATTCTCATCCCAGTCGCTTCACACTCAGCTGCGAACCGATCCAGCGAGAGCTGAAGATCCTGGCCAGATGAAGCCATCAGGACCACATCATCTGCAAAAAGTATGCAGCAGTCAGTCAAAAACAACACATTTGCAAATACATTTGCATCAGGGTACAACTCATTTAGAATTTTACAGTTATTTTTATGTATAGCTCACATGCTCCTTGTTAGGGACATGAAAGACTTTTTCTCAGATCACACCACTCTACACACCAATTAACCCTAAAATATGCAATGGCTTAGAATTTTTGTAGAATTGGGCTACTCTCATTTACCATTTCGGAATACATGTTTATTTAGTTAGACACACCATTTCTTGGACATTCATATGAAATTAATTAATTTTCTTTTCTTTGCAGGACTGTGGCAGCAGAGGTCAGGAAGCAAATAGCGGGCCAGCATGGAGGCTCCCCACAGCTCTTCAAAAACCTCAATGTTGGCAACACAACAAGTAACACAGTGAGTAGACTCAACATTTTTTAAACTCAGTCCTTACTTGGAGCTGCAATCTAACTTACTAAGTTTATTAAACAGCTGGAACGCTTGTGTCTAGGGTTGTGGACTGAGTACTAGGGATGTTCCGATCAGGGTTTTATGCTGCCAATTCCGATACCGATTACTTGTATTAACTGTACATTTTTCAATGTATTTATGGTGAGTGCTATTGACAGTGTAACACCATCAACATAATATGTAAACTAGTTTCTTATTTTATTTTATTAAATACAATTGTTAGAGCAAAACAAAGTTAATAATCCAAAATAACGAAACAAAAACCAAATTTACTATATTCTAATCATTAAAATCTTTTTTTTTTTCTCTCAAAGTCCTTTTGTGTCCAGGAAAATATTCCTTGGGCTTGTAAACATTAACAAAAACAACAAAAAAGTATTTTTTTGAAAATAAAAATATATATACAGAGTCTCTTGGTACCGATACTACTAATTTATTGTCTTTTAACTTGCGTGTCATGTACTGACTGTGACAATGCTGACACACCAACAGTTGTTATATTATCCTTTCTTTACTAGACTCTTATTCATTGCTAATTTCCTGTTAATACCTGCTTACTTTCTGCTGTAACTTGGTTCCATCTACACTTCCTAAACTTTACTAAGCACTTATTTATTGGTGGTGTTTAAAGTTAGATTTGATAAGATAGATAGTGAGAGATATATAGATATATAGATGGGTAAACCTTATTAATCCTCTCCATAGGAGGAAATTCTTAGCCGTAAGCTTAGCTATTAGCATGCTTGCTCTCGGTGTGCAACATGTTTAGCCTTGTCCACAATGCGTATGGAAACACACAGTTAGCTGGTAGCCGCTTGTCAGCCGGTGGACTAAAAATAAATACAGAAGGGATGCCATTTGAGATTGGCATTAAAATGCATTCATTGTCAATGACGATCACATACTTTCTCGCAAAAATTGTCAAATATTGATGGGTGGCCGATCGATCGGCACATAGCTACCGAATACTGGGGGTTTTTGGTACGAGCTTCTAATAGGGTCAATACAGGAGGACCGTTAAGATTCTGGCAAAATTATACTGCTATCTGTATTTTTTTATCCAATTTACCACACCAAGATGCTGCAGCTATGCAGAATAAGAGACATGGGTAGAGGACCTGGTAATTGCCTGGGAATATTAAAAAAATAAGGAAAACAAAGGTAGTTTTTTTAACATCAATGTACATAAATGAATCCTGAACAAATATTCCCATCCATACACTCAAGCGCACTCCTCTCTCTTGTCGTAACAATCATTAACACAATTCCACGTATTGCACAAAATAAGCCAATACTTTATAAATCACATGATAATATGAGTATTTTTTTATAGTATTTTTTATAGTATTTTAGAATAACATTGAATCATATAGCTATTATGGATTGTCCACATTCAACTCTTCTAGAATCTGTGTAAGCACATGTTGTTGGAGGGGTAGCAGCAAATTGTCCTTTAACAACCATTAACAGAATATTAGCAACTTCCTGCCCTCTGCCTCTTATTTAAGTTACCATTGGGCGATGAAGTGGCGACTTGTCCAGGGTGTACCCCTCCTTCCGCCCGAATGCAGCTGAGATAGGCTCCAGCACCCCCCGCGACCTCAAAAGGGACAAGCAGTAGAAAATGGATGGCTGGATGGGCGTTATTTAAACTGTGGGCTGCTAAACTAAACTCACTGAAAAACACACAGATGCATACATTCTCAAATGTGTGCCTGACCAAACTTAGGAAAACTGATGGTTCTTGATGCTTCACTCCTTCACACATACGTTTGCAAAATGTATTAATTTAAGAACATTTTATAACATTCAATCATGATTTTTCATTATGGAATTTTGTGCAGACACTAATAAGAATGTACATATATATATGATCATATACTGTGTTTCTTATTGTTTCTACTTTAATAAATCAAAACTATTAATTAAGAAAATACCTAGTCTGTTTTAGTTTCTTTGCCTTGGCTTTGTCATGATAAAAAATGTCAACTGTCTTTCTTCTACCTTTTTTTTTTTATATGCGTTTGATCACTTTATAGGTCCCACTTACAGAGGCAGTGGAGCCAGTGGATTTTGAGGACTACCTCATCACTCACCCTCCAATTGTGGAGTCAGGACCTTTAAGAGATCTGATAGAGTTTCCCCCAGATGACATTGAGGTCATCTACACACCCAGGGAGTGTCGCACAGTGATACAAGCCGTTCCAGAGGAAGGGTAAGCATTTTGCTGGAGCCAACCAAATTTACTCATTAGATGGATTGTTCGTACCAAAAAAACAGCCAAAATACAGAATCCAGATAGCAATTTGTATGTTTTTTAATTGTTAATAAGCAGGCTACATCCTCATTGATGGAAGATATCATAAAATGTTAAGAGTAGATCATTTAATTTTGCTTTAGGAGAGGTTGCGCTTCAGTGTGCAACCTCTTTTAAACGTTGACATTTGTTACATGATTTTAGCATGTTAACTGAAAAGAGATGATTTTAATTTACATTTGAAACATTTTCCTTGTGGTCTAAATAATATGTATTGGATATGCTTTTGGTGTAAGTAAGACGTTTGTTTCTGGAAGCGTTCTTAGATTGCAAATGAAACCCTCTCCAAAAGTATCATAATTTGTATTTTAAAAATGTACACTTTTTAAATATACATTTTTATCATTTTTCTTTCAGACATGGGTTGAAAATAAACTTCATAAACATTAAATAGATTCACACAGGAACAACATTAGGTACACCTGCACACACTGCACTTTAGTAAACTAACCCGGCCGTATTGGCATGTGTTGCAATGTTAAGATTTCATCCTTGATATATAAACTATCAGACTGCGTGGTCGGTAGTAGTGGGTTTCAGTAGGCCTTTAAAAAAGAGGAAATCTGTCTACATTAAAAAGCACATTCATTAGCTCTCATATGCTCTCAAGCCTGCAATAGCAACAGCCGCAGAAAATGTAATGCATTCTGATGCTTATTTTTGTCAATATAACGATGTATTAGACACTATAGTATACCATTCTACAAGGAGTCAACTTAAATTGATATTTTGCATTTACATTAAATAATATCGACACATGTAAGGCAATGGCCTAATCATGTATGATGCTAAATGTAGATAATGACATTGTTTAGACCAGATCAAAGAATACAAGCCAAAACAATTTTTTACTTGTCGGGATTTTTAGAAGTCTTCACTCTGGTTGGAGTTACAGCCTTTGACTTATTGTGTGCATTTTCATAGGATGTGTTCATATTTAATTTGTACTTTCACATTGTGTTTTATATTTATATATATATTTACATGACAGCCAAAATAAGAAGCAGTTAGGGGAAATTGCGTACATTTTAGTCATTATTTTCTTTGTGCCGTTTTTACTGGTTGGTCTAAACCAGGGGTCTCAAACTCAATTTACCTGGGGGCCACTGGATGCAGAAACTGGGTGAGGCTGGGCCGCAAGAAAAGATTTCTTTAAAAAAATCTAACATGCACTTTTTAATGAATTCACCTTCTTTGAATGGCTTTCCCACCCTGGCAACCATCTCACTCACCATGTAGCTAGCTTTGACTGCTGCATCGCTCTTTTCACTTGCTTTCTTGACGAAATCTTGTTACCTCAGTAGACTGGTTTTAAAATTTGCAACCCGGTTCACTCTCTCATCTCCCTGGTATTTTGCATACTCTTCAGCATGTCTAGTTGTATAATGACGTTTCAAATTGTATTCCTTGTGCACTGCAACTTTCTCTGTATCAACTACAGAAAAGAGCTATAAGAATTATTCATAAAGTAGATTACTTAGAACACACTAACATATTATTTATTAATTCGGGTTTATTGAAATTACAGGAGCTAGTAAAGTCACAGACATTATGTGTCATGTTTAAGGCTAAAAGTAAAACATTACCAGCAAATCGCCGTGGAGTTTACAGTCACGGTAGCACAATTAGCCCCGAACGGGCTAACATCACCACTAACGTGTTACACGTCTGATTCGCCCAGCGACTCTCTGTCGGAGTATAAGCGCTGGGGTCCAGTGCACCACACTTTTGTATTGTCGCTCGCTCCTTCGGCAGAGTGCTTTGGTTTGGAAGCTACTGGACAGCTCGTCTTCCCCGCCCGGACTGTTTACAACGGGGGCAGGAGCGAGCAGGCGGGCGAGTGAGGGAGGCAGGGAGGGAGGGAGGAAGAGCGTGGGCGGGTGTTGTGGAAAAGCGGCAAAATGTTTCTCTGCTTGCATCACGCAAGTGATGTCAATGCATACTTGCCAACCTTGAGACCTCCGAATTCGGGAGATGGGGGGGGAGGTTGAGGTGGGCGGGGTTGGGAGGAGGGGTAGCGGGGGTGTTTTTGTAGCCAGGAAGAGTTAGTGCTGCAAAGGATTCTGGGTATTTGTTTGTTCTGTTGTGTTTATGTTGTGTTTAGGTGTGGATGTTCTCTCGAAATATGTTTGTCATTCTTGTTTGGTGTGGGTTCACAGTGTGGCGCATATTTGTAACAGTGTTAAAAAATAAATAAAATAAAATATGACCACCCTCAGTGTGACATGTATGGCTGTTCCTCAAGTAAGTCTTGCAATAACTTGCGTGTGACTGCAGAAGCCTCATACAACATGTGTCTTGGCTGGCACGCTGTTAGTATGGAGAAAAAGATGATGCGGTGACAGTTTCTAGAGGACTCTAAAGGCAGTGCCATTAAGGCACGCCCTCAACATTGTCAAGAGCCGTATACCACACCGGGATTGGTAGATTCCTTCAGATCCGCACACAGCGCTGTCAAGCGCCATTCATTTAAAACTCGCGGGCCGCACTAACATTAAACTTTCATATTAAGGTGGGGGCCGCAAAATAACGTCTCGTGGGCCGCAATTGGCCCGCGGGCCACGTGTTTGAGACCACTGGTCTAAACTAATTTAAATAAGCCTGACATGCAGAAAGTATTGTGATGATTTTAAAATGTTAGATTTAAAAAAACAAAACCATTTCTTTGTATTATTTAAAACGTGTTTGTAACGGGCTGCTTTCAGGGATACCGACCCTCATGTGAGAGACTGTGTCAGATCCTACACAGAGGACTGGGCCATTGTCAACAGAAAGTAAGGCTTCTTTGTGTAAAAGAATGCATTACATTGGAAATAAACAGAACAGCTATAATGACCACATGCAATTGTTTTCATGATATTATTTTCAGATACCACAAACTAGGCACAGGTTTCAATCCCAATTCATTGGACAAGCAGAAGGAGCGCCAGAAAGGTTTGCCCAAACAAGTGTTTGAGGCTGACGAATTGCCGGACAGCAGCAGCTATCAAGATGACCAGGTTACGATTTGTGAAGTCCATCCATCTATTTTCTATACTGCTTGCGCTTGTTAGGGTCACGGATAAGCCAGAGTCTATCCCAGCTGACTTTGGCGATAGGCAGGGCACACCTTGGACTGGTCACCAGTCAAAGACAGGGCAGATACTGCATAGACAACAATTTACATTGAGTGATTTACAGTTACCAATTAGCCTTTCATGCGTGTTTTTGAAATGTAGGAGGCAACAAGACTACCGGAAGTAAAACCATACGAGCATGTGAAGATGCCAATTCCGCCAAGAGATACCCAGGCCATGATTTGTAAATCTCACAGGAGAAATCATGCAAACTAGTGAGTTATAAAATCTTATATAGATGGATCCAGATCTAGTATGCAGTTTGCTGCAATATTCCAAATATTGTATAATGTATGTCAGTTCTATTCAACTGGCGGCCTGCGGGCCACATCCGGCCCGCCAAAGCTTTTAATTTGGCCCGCCGGACATCACCCAAATAGGCTTGATGAAACCGTTTCATTTTAGGGTTGCTCATTTATGCAGTACTCCTGCTACCCCACTGGGGGAAAAAGCAAGGAAAGGGTCACGATGAAGCAGCAGTGGGGTGAGTAGAAGAAGACTACTCATTCAACCCTTAAAAAAATAAAAATAAATTGCAAAAATCAGGCTTCAAACAACAATTGGACAACAAAGTATGAATGTTCTACTCCGAGTAAGTGCTCAAGTCATTGTTTCCTGTCGGACATTTTAAGCGACCTAGACAAGAAACAACAATGGTAAAAATCCGCAGTGTAAGCTTCATTACGAAACTTTTGTCAAACATTTGTAAGTAGATATTGTACATTAAGATATTTAGTTTGTTTTGTATTGAAATTGCAGATGTCTTTTGTATTTGTGGTCGTGTTTTTGTCTAAGAGTAACTCTGGACGATCAGAGCTCGTTTAAGACATGTAGCGCTAAAATTGACCATTACAGGGCGATAAAGCTACACCTTAGGTTTAATTATGATGAGACATACCATTTTGAGGTAAATACAGTCGACTTGGTTATAGTCTTAAATAATTATTCTATAGAATCTTATATTAATGTTAATTTAACCATATAACTGTCCTAAATATGCTGTTTTGAGCTTTTGTACCAATGACATTTATACTTTTATACAATGGTTGTTTTGTAGGATGACTTAAAGCGGCGGTCAATGTCCATCGATGACACGCCTCGGGGCAGCTGGGCATGCAGCATCTTTGACTTGAAGAATTCCCTCCCTGACGCTCTCCTCCCTCATCTCCTTGATCGCGCCCCCAATGAAGAGATTGACAGACACAATGAGGAGCACCGCAAGGCCAACCGCCATCGGGAACTCTTTGCTCTGCACCCAGCTCTTGATGAGGTATAGTACATACCTCTTCATACCACTATGCAGCAGTACTTCACCTAAACACAAGTTATTTGACCATTATTCTTTTGAGTTGACCATAAGTTTAACTCCCAGTGACCTATTTGTGAAACTGCATGTTCATAAAGCCTAAACTGACTGTATATATACACTGTATATTTTAATTTCATGTTTGGTGAATTTGATGAAACTCTGACATACATCCATATACAGTAGTATCGCGACTTGCAAGGTTAATCGGTTCTATGACGAGAATCTTAACTCAAAACACTTGTATCGCAAATCAACGTCTCCCATTGAAATTCATTAAAATACATTTAATTGGTGCTTGGCCTCCCCAAAATGACATGCCCAGTAACATACCTTTCAAAAAGAAAAACTTTTAGAGATGAAATATTGTATAAAAAAAATACAATAGAATGTGGTACAAACAACTTCTGTAGTTTTATGAAATATTGTGATGATTATGTACAAACTTTACCTTGGAGAGTGGACTTCTATGTTATTGCCTTCTGAAGCTGCTTCTCTTCTCAAACACACTATCAGCAGCTGTTCCATATTTTCATAGGTGAGTGTGCGTTGTTTAGATATTATTTTAACATTGCTTGCTGCCGTTAGATTCATACTGCTTCACTATGGTGCAGACTGGTATGGATACGCTCAAATTGCTTTGTCAAGTTGGCAACATGCTTGGTCATGTTTTTGATCATTTATTTCTTTAATTCAATCAATATCATCCACTTATTATTATGGCGATCTCTCGCTATAAGATAACATTAGCGAGTAGCACCTTGATGTTTTGGGCTGCCCTTACAGGGTTTACTTTGGCATTTGCTTCGCTAACTATTGGCGGGGAGGTTTTTAACTCCAGTTTTTGCTTCTAACTTAAAGCATAACAATTAGCCGAGAGACAGCACTTATCTCAAAACACTCTTAAATTGGGGCACTCTTACGTTAAGGTACAAATGTACGGCTCAACAGTTAAACGTTTGTGCGGTCACAAATTAAAACATTTAACACAAATATTACATATAATCAGTGCTGTCAAATGATAATTTTTTAAAGTCAGATTAATCACACTTTTGAAAATGTAATAATCATGAGTATTCACATTTGTTACAAAAGCATTGCTCAACTTATCGGTGGTACTTTTGTTGACAACAGTGCCGCCGGTCGTCCACTGCTGTTTGTCATTCTCCTAGTATTAATCTTGCAAGCTGCTGCCTCAAAAACATATTTTAATTTTAGATGGTTTGCCTCTTTAAATAGTTTATTGGGTGCAATTTACAGGCAGTTAAGATACAATTGTTTTTGTTAGTCATGATGTTGGTTTATTATTTTATTAATAACATCAATAATTTTAGGGCGATAGACACAACACAACCATATGTAATAACATTATTTGTCATGAAGTTGTATGTTTATGTGCCCCCTGTGTAGGAGGACCCCATTGAGCGACACTGCGTGCCCGAAGTACCCAAAGAACACTTTGGTCAGAGGCTACTTGTCAAGTGTTTGTCCTTGAAGTAAGTAGTGGGAAGACTATTTCTGGGTCCAAAAATATTTTTTTATTTAATGGAGCTTTTGCTGATCCACTCTCTTTTTTCCCGCTTTAGGTTTGAGATCGAAATTGAACCCATATTTGCTAGTTTGGCTTTATACGATGTCAAGGAAAAGAAAAAGGTAAGCTGTTATTCTTCCATTGCTGAGGGGTGGGAGTGGAGCCTTTTTTTTTTTTTAAATCACATTTTGGACGACTTAAGTGAATTACATTTGTGAAGTGAAGTGAATTACATTTATATAGCGCTTTTTCTCAAGTGACTCAAAGCGCTTTACATAGTGAAACCCAATATCTAAGTTACATTCAAACCAGTGTGGGTGGCACTGGGAGCAGGTGGGTAAAGTGTCTTGCCCAAGGACACAACGGCAGTGACTAGGATGGCGGAAGCGGGGATCGAACCTGCAACCCTCAAGTTGCTGGCACGGCCGCTCTAACAACCGAGCTATACCGCCCCTTAAGTTTTGTTGAACTACAAAATGTTACCTTGTTGACCTGCACATTGAAACTAAGTATCTGTCTGAGGAATACCATATTTGTCGGACCATATAGCTCACCGGATTATAAGGCGCACTGCTGATACGCTGGTCTAATCAGCTCTATTTTCATACAAAAGGTGCACCGCATTATAAGGCAAGGCACATTAAAGGGTTGTATTATGATTATGAATTATGAATTTTTCTGCGTATAAAGCACTTCCTTGTGGTCTACATTTTGCTGGTTCTTTGGTCAAAATGTTGCATAGCTTATGTTTTACAGACCATCTTCAAGTCAATTTCTGATTGCCTCTACTGGGTGCACCCTTTTGTGGGCAGTCTTGTTTACCGGGCTCCGCTTCGACAGCATATTCTCCCTGTGATCTTTGTTGTCCCGGTAGTTTTTAGCACTTCCATAGCAAGTCTACTGACATATATAAGTTAGAACTGTACGCTACTTTATATTAGAAATGGAAACAGTGGAGGATGAATGCCTCACAATAAGAGGATGGAGAAAAAGAAGGACCTGATTGACTACAGCGCACACTACAATGGCGGACGCGCGCAATTTTTTTTGCAGAAACCAGTAGATAAGAAAAGTTGGTTTTGCATAATATTTCGAAACAAAACACCAGATAATGTATCCTAATAGGTGCTATTTTGGGGTCCTCATACACACACCATAATACTACTCATTTGTTGAATCACAGTACCTATGACTACAGTAGCCGTAATGCTCTGAATTCCATCAAGCGGTGCGTCTTGGTAACTTACCCAAGTCGTACTAAAACATTTTGACAGATTTCCGTGTGCTGTGTGTAATGTTCTATATTCTCAATGAAACGTCAAAGTTTGGTGTTGCTTGTCAGCGTCAATTATTAAACAGGCGTCAAGTCAACCTGCGGTCCTATGTGTGTCTGGCATCTACTTATCACACTTATCATTACACCATGCACCAAATAAAATTGCTTTGAGGTCCGTAAGCACTGTCGATCTTTGAGAAAATTAAAGGATTTTAGGTGCGCCTTATAGTCTGAAAAAAATGGTAAATGACAAGCCCTTCAGGGAAACAAAGGGACATTTTATACAGAAAACATGCCCACTTACCAAACAGTTACATCATTATTATGTAGTATAATATCATGCTTTTTAAATGTGCATCTATTCAATTAAAATCTAATTTATGTCTATATTTGTATGTGTTCAACAGATATCCGAGAACTTTTTTTTTGACCTAAATTCCGAGCAGACAAAGGCTATGTTGCGTCCACATATTCAGACTGCAGCCATTTCCACATTGGCCCGTTCTGCTGTGTTCTCCATCACATATCCTTCTCAGGATGTCTTTCTGGTCATCAAGGTCAGACACTCATAATTTTTCTGTTGTTTCAAAAATGAATCATGGCATTCACTTCTATGATCAGCTCCTTGCTGTGTTTTTGGATAGTAATTATTATAATTTTTTCTTAATCTCTCAGCTGGAAAAAGTACTGCAGCAAGGAGATATTGGGGAATGTGCTGAACCCTACATGGTCTTCAAAGAATCAGATGCTACCAAGGTACAGTTACTCAGAAAACCAGCATCTTCATATTTTGCATACTTTAAAGAGTCACTTCTGTATGAGTCACAGAGATGGTGTGGGCACCAAAGAGTATTATGACTTTATCATCATCATGCTAATGCATATTTTCCAACTCTAGGCTGTATTACTTTAACTGCTTATTGGATCTAAAGGAGACCTATAGTGGTTTTAAACCACATTTAAAACACTTATTTGTGGTCTAGATAATATTTGATAATTATGCTGTGGTATACATTTTGCATACATTCTTTAAGCCCAATAGATGGAAGTAGGAAGAAACCTCTGTTAAACAGGAGCTGCACTTTAAAAAAAAAAAACATCCCTATCATTCACAATCCTTGTGTAAGACAAGGACACACGTTTTTCTTTTTTTTATGCAATCTAACTTGTAAATAAACACTAGCAAGTCAGCTAACAATAGAGGTAATGGGATTCGCTTTGTTTCGGCTATAAAGCGCTCTAAAAACATCCTAAAACCTCCATCAACGTCTTATATACATGCTGTAAATACAGTATATGTAATGTAGTAACAGCACATTCATAATAGCATGTAATATTTACCTATTTTGCAAATTTTAAGCGTATGACTGTGAATTAATTACACAGGCAGTACAATGTTTGCTATTTCCTTTGACAACAACTACTACTACTCACGGCAAATTTCATGAGCCAACAAGGACTACTTGAGGACAAACGATGATCCAGAACCTTGTATTTTTTAGCCTGAATATGAGGACAAGCTACAAGTTTTAGAAACTAAGTGATAAGCAGATCCAGCAAGTGGCACTATTGCTAAGTGTTAAACAAGAAATACAAACTACGATCATGATAAAACAATCACTAACTGTACAATATCTGCTCTCAGTGGGATGCCGAGTGATGGAATTCATATTTTTTCCGTTTCGATGAAGAATTAATCATAACCCTCATGCAGGTAAGAAAACAGACATAAAAGAAAAATGCATCTTTTTGTGTCTTTTTCGCCATGGGTCTAAGTAGAATGTCAAAGTTGACCAACTTCTCGGTTAATGGTCACAACCTTGTACTATACAAGTGAGAGGCATGATTTATAATCTACAATTAACTTTTACCAACTTAGAGGCGATGCAGCTCACCGGCTCAATAGGTAAATATAGCAGCCCAAGCCAGTTCGCTGTCTGTGATCATGGCGCCGCTAAAAGTAGTCCATCTGCGTTAGCACTTATGATAACAAAATCGATAATACTTGGTTAATAGTTAGGTTACGACATGTAAATAGAATATTGTTGGCGGGTTTTGGATATTTTTTTAGAGGGCTTTATGGACGCAAGAATTTACTACCATTAGCTGATTAGCATTGTTAGTGACCTTGTACTTGCTGTATATTACAAATTAGAATCCATAAAAAAAAGAAAGACATACAGTATGTGTTCTTGTCTTACATATAGATTGTTAATGATAGGCAAAATGTAAAAAATAAACTGCAGTTCTCCTTTAACATTATCCGGGAGGCTGTGGTTGTTGCAGCACAAAATAACACAGATCAGTGGTGACCAGCCTCCATTGACTACATGACACTGATTCTCACAACAACAAGTGTGAGATGGAAGAAAAGAAAAACATTTTTAAATGCATAATAATTCTGCACTCTAAAAGTTGTCCAATAAGTGTGCACACCAGTTATGGTGGGTGGTCTCTCTTTTTTGTAGAATAAAGAGAAATTGGAGAAACTCCGCGCCCAGTCCGACCAATTCTGCCAACGCCTGGGCCGGTATCGCATGCCCTTTGCTTGGACTGCGATTCACTTAATGAATATTGTCAACAGTGCTGGCAGTCTTGAGAGAGACACTGAGCTGGAGATGAGCCTTTCAGGTCTTTTTCTTTTAATATTCTATACATGTGTGTGTGTGCGTGTGTGTGTTTGTCTGTGTGTGTGCACGCATAGAATCAGTGTTTGTCAGTCTTGCTTGTGCAAAAGAGGATATAACCGAGGTCTTGTGGTCATGCACAAAACTCATGGCTTTGAAAATATTGCACTTCTTTATCTAAAAAACAACTTTGCAATGACAAATAATAACTAAAGCATACTCAAACACAACAAAATGTCTATAGTGTCCAGTCATATTGATTTCTAGAATTTTATTTTTTGGTTTGACCCTTGGTGTTTTTCTAACCCCTCGCTTCCAAGGGTACCAGCTAGCAATGGTGGTAGAATGTTATTTCTAGGAAGACTGTATATTTTGTGTTAATTTTGAAGCTTAAATGTAATGCAATGGTTAATCTTTAGCCCAGTGGACTAAGTTTGGAAACAAGGTTTACGAGAAAATATTTGAGCACATTCTTAATTTTCTCTTAATTTGTGGGAACTTACTTTCTTATTACAGAGAGAAAAGGCTCATGGTCAGAACGGAGGAACTCAAGCATTATGGGAAGACGATCTCTAGAGAGAACCACAAGTGGAGATGAATCATGTAGTCTCACTGGTTTCCGACCTGCTACTCTCACCATCACCAACTTCTTTAAACAGGTCTGCACAGCCTCATCTCTACTCTTACAGTGGTACCTCATCTCACGAGTACCTTTTACTTGCGAGTATTTTGAGATACGAGCGGTCTCTCTGCTTTTTCTCATGCTTGAAGTTACAAGCATAATTTGAGTTACAAGCTTTCTCGCTGCTAGATAGCGTACCAAATGCCACAGTAAACGCTGTATTACCTGCCCCAAAACATCCAGTCTTACTTGCCAGCTTTAGCTTATAGCTAGATATAGAAATTATTTGGTTTTCCAACCATTTGAAACCAAACCTTTGGCAGCGATTCAGCTTTCATAGCCTTTTAGCCGAGCTGAGGTGTGCTTTTCCACACACAGCTTGGCTTCTTGCGCAAGCCTGAAGCTTTTCTGAGCGTCTAGGGCCTGTCTTCCCGAGTCTGTTGCCCCGCTGCACTACAAACCAGTTCTGTTCTTTCCGGTCCTGCTGCTGCCCATCTTCATGTAATAGTAAAACATCGCCTAAAATGACTCTTCTCCCTGACTACACTGATTGTGGGAGATAGCATAGCTCGGAATATCGACTTTTTCAACACCATTGTTTGCGGCTATTTTAGTCTTATTGACCACCAGTTCGGTCCCTCATCGGTAACTTGGCTCATTGTACGTGTTGGATTGTTCAATCTCATGATCTGCATGTTGGCTTTAGGAGGGTGATAGACTGAGTGATGAGGACTTGTACAAATTTCTTGCTGATATGAGACGACCTTCTTCAGTGTTGAGGAGACTCAGACCCATCACAGGTATAAACATCTCATAGAAGAGAGAAGAGTGCTCTTAGACGCTCCTTGTAAAAAACTAAACGTACTCTTACTGTCTTTTCCCTGCAGCCCAGTTGAAGTTGGACATTTCCCCAGCTCCAGAGAACCCCCACTATTGCTTGACACCTGACCTTCTGCAGGTTAAACCTTACCCAGACAGCAGAGTGCGACCCACCAGAGAGATATTGGAGTTTCCTGCCAGGGATGTATATGTGCCAAACACCACATACAGGTACAGAGAAAAACATTTGCACAGTCTACAATCGTTCCCCACCTTTAAGTTTTTATAAAATGCTTTGGAATGTTATTGTATCATGTGTGACTCTTGAGTACCAAAAATCAGTCTTATTAGCCTAAATACTTAGTTTCCTGGCTGGTATAAATCCTCACTTGTCAGTTAGAGCTTCATGCAGAGATATCGAAACATGGAGGTTTATACTTGTAAATGTAACCTTAGAGAAAAGGCTCATTTAAAACATTTGTATGCACATACAACACTGAAAATATTGAGTGTATCAGTATGTATAATTAAATTATGGAATGGATTAGGTAAAGAAATCAAACTGTAGTAATATGATCCAGTTTAAAAAATTGTTCAAACTTAGTGATTACCAAGTACAAAGAAGAAGAATCCTGAATTATTTTGTTTATACTTCATTGGAAAATGAGAATCTTATTCATCTTATCATGTAATTTTTAAGTCATTTAACTATTTATTGAGAACTTTATTTATTATTTGTGAAGTAAATTAAGTATAAATGGACAACAGAAAGTGAATAAATATGTTAATAATTGCTATGAAGTGGAAAAGGGTTAGGACTAAATAAGCTCTGCTTCTTCCTACTCCTTTTTGAACATGTAATGAGAAACTGAAAAAAATGTGATGTATTATATGGGGCTGGACAATTATGGCAAAAATAATAATCACAATTATTTTGATTGATATTGTAATCATGATTAATTACACAATTATTCATTAATTTGAAAACATGAGTATTTATTGTACCACTAAAACTCAACTTTGAATGTAGTTAAAAAAACGGATATTCGTAACAAATAAATCACAAGTAAAATAATAGCAATAAAAAAACATCTAAATAACAATATAAATATAAAAAACAATACAATTTAGTTTTTACATTTTAAAGTACCAGTAGAGTGGAAAAACAAGTTGACTTTACATGCTTATTTGTGTTTCATTGTATCCATTAAACCTGTGGTCCCCAACCACCGGGCCGTGGCCCGGGACCGGTTCGTGGATTGATTGGTACCGGGCCGCACAAGAAATAAAAATAAATAAATTGTATTTTTTTATTTTTTTACTTTTATTTTTTATTAAATCAACATAAAAAACACAAGATACACTTACAATTAGTGCACCTACCCAAAAAACCTCCCTCCCCCATTTACACTCATTCGCACAAAAGGTTGTTTTTTTTCTGTTATTAATATTTCTGGTTCCTACATTATATATCAATATAGATCAATACAGTCAGCAGGGATACAGTCCGTAAGCACACATGATTGTATTTTTTTATAAAAATTTTCAAGCGCTGACCGGTCCGCAGTTACAAAAAGGTTGGGGACCACTGCATTAAACCATATCCAATTGTATATACAATCCACAAAGTATGTGAAAACACCGTTTTAAACATTACAAAATGCCACAAATTCAGTCAGCCGTTTTGAATATTGCTCTCTGAATACCCTTAGCTATTTTCGGAGATTGACGTCACAGTAGTAACGCTTCTGCACTCTTACAGTCATACTGGAAATACGCAAATATTGGGAAGAGATGTAGTGCTGCTGTTGTTGACACACTGGGCCGACGGCTGCTTCTGCTTTGTCTCAAACTTGCTAAAAGTAAATTCTATATTATACTGTAATTCATGCAGCTGTCACTTGGTAGTAGAAAAATGTGGCCATGGTCTGACTGGCTGGTCGACTTTCACATCCCCCGAAATGGCGAAATAGACCCCACAAGAAATCTTTTTTAACACTTAGTGAGGATTGCGATTGAATCTTTATGTGAGCGTCCCGTTGGTCTGCATCCTAGCGCAAGTGGAAATACTACAATAAGTGTTTGTAATATTGTGGTTTGTTATTGTTAGTTTTTATGTTCAGCACCTAGCAATGATGCGGATGCTAGTGTCACAATGAAACTGCATCCATCACTCGGCTTCTAAAACTTATTGCCCATCCTCTTTGTGTTAGGGCTCAAGAATTTAAGGTCCTGGATCATAATTTTTCCAAAAGTAATAGTTGTTGGCTCTCACAAAGTCTGCTTGATTAGCATTGTTGATAGGGAAGGGATCTGTGGTTCCTAGCGCGATGTCACGTGATCACGTGACTGGCTTCCCCATTATCTCTCAAAATGGCTCTGGAATCTCCTTGAAATGTATACTATTTTGATCATTATTATTTATTTGCAAACTTTGAAAGTCTTTTGGTGTCATAAATAAGACATATATGATAATAGCTTCAATATAAAGGCAACTTGTTTTTTCCACTCTGCTGGTACTTTTTTATAAAAATTTTTTTTTACCTTTTACACTTATTTTACCACCTTAGAGTGTGTGCTTTTTGTGTCAAAGTGTTTTTTTGTTAATGCAAAATCTCTCACATTTATTGGTGCAATATGATTTTGGACAAATTTTACCAGTATTTTAGGTCAAAGCACAAAGGCAAATGTGTAAATATATCATTAAGCGCTTTAAAGTTCATTATGCTTGTGTAAGATATTTTTTTGAAACCTTTAAATTGTTAGTGCAGTCAGACCGGATGTGGCGCACCACGCTATTGTTGTAAAGGGGTGAAGTGTGCTGCTGTTCTTAGCTTGTCGTGTGGAGGCGACTTGAGGCTGTTTAAACAAAAATAGAGAGCGCCTCCCAAGTTGCGACTGCTGCCATGTTTGTAAGGTGATCCTACATCGATGATGTAGTTCACAACAACTCAAGCAGATAAGATGTGTTGTGGGTGTATGGATTGTTATCGCTAGCTTTAGCTTCGTTGTTAAGTCGCAGCTTCTAGTGACCCCCCCAAAATTGTTAAGGATGGGGCAGTTGCGTGTTTAGGGGATTGAGTGGTCCAGAACACATTTTCTCTAACAGATGTTTCTTCTCCCGACAATGACAGGATTTTACTACCTTGATATTCTGTGTTTAACACCGGATTTCGTTGTATTGGCCAATTATGGGACTCTGTCCACCGTTACATCAATGCAGAAATCATATGCCTTATTTTTTGTTGAGTGTAGTGATTATTGATTAGGCATACTAGCGATGTGTCAAAAAATAAGTAGCAACCATGGTAAGATCCCAAACTTCCAGTAGACGTCCTTTTTTCACTCATTTGCTCGTCATCCGTTCCAACGTTAAAAGCTTTTAATTTTTTTTCGATTATTATATTTTCATGATCGTAAAAAGCCATAATCAAAATCAAAATTTGATTAATTGTCCAGCCCTAGTATCATATTGTAACTGTATGCATGTTGGAAATAAACTTAAACCATAAACCATAATGTTGCATAGGCTGTTGGCCCACGTACGATTTTTGTCATTGCCATTTCAAAAGATGTCACCATTAGTTGCAGCTGATATAGCTCTGCTGTCATTTAGCATATTAGTTTGCTGATAAATCATATGGTTTACAAATGGGCTCCAAAATTAAAGCAGCAATATACATTTTGTTTACCGTGACTTGCAGGCCAGCAGACATTGTGATTTTCCACAATTTTGGTAATGCAAAAGTCATACATAAAATATTATTTGTACTTTGTACTTAAGAACATTCCATAAAGATATCAGTCATTTGCTTGTTTTTCTTTATTAGGCCATCAGTTTTGAAAGACCTACATTGTCAGCGTGTATGAGACATGATATATGACAAACATTTACACAACATTTGTTTACAATGGGCAAGGGTCAATATGACCCAATATTAGAGATACACGTTAATTATGTCTGTTTTACGATAATACATAGCAAAATTACAGGTGCATGATTTAAATATTTCAATGAGTAAAAAATGACAACTAATCATAAAAGAAAACACTTTACGATACATCTCACTATCAAAACAAAATACAATTTAATATTTAGGCTGGGTGCCTAGTTAAAGAAATTAATGTGTGTATGTGGGAAACGGATCACCTGTCTGTAAACTGTACTTTTCGACAATGTGAATAGTGTTTTGTTTTTTATTGTTTCTATGACTTGTTTTTACCTTTTTTGTTTTGTCCTAAGCTACTATAACATGCCAAAGTAGACTTAGACACCTTCATGTTCACTTACAAGTAAGGCAACTTGGATTTGCTTTTCAGTCACTCCTTTGCTGTTTTGCCATCGGCTGCTTTATCATGACATCGTAGACAGCACGGTCAATCAATTTCTCCATGTTGCAAGTGACTCCTAATGTTACGTGAGGACAGCTCCTCTGCCCGAACTGGATCAGACCGATTAGGTTGATGACCTGTCTGGCATTAATCTATCATTTCTCCATAGCAGTACTATCATTTGTGACGTCCTATTTAGGTGCAGTACAACAGCCTCTACCAAAAAGTTTTAAAGAAAATAACCAGTTTGATACAACATCAAGAATGTGGTGGCATACAGTATATAAGTATACATACTCTATCATTTAGCACGTTCCCTTTTTGGTTGAGTGCTGCATATTGGTGTTTATTTTTTATTTTTTTTAGATACTGCCAGTGTTGTTGTAATGGTCCGCAGAGAATGTTAAGTTCAGTTAAAACCTTCCGCAGTTGTGAGTCGTTTAATGGAGAGCTTGGTCTTCTTGAGGGAATATGCTACCCCGTTGCCAGGTTTCCAAGGAAGGCCCCTCCTTCTTGAAGAAAGACCCTTTGCTCTAACCCAGACGTACCTTCCATTGAGGTTGTTTTCTCCACACCCAGAGAACCACCAACCACCTGTCAAAAGTTTGTGAGAGGCTAGGTCATCATGGTAAACATTCTGCTGATGCTGTGGGTATTCAAAATATTATATACAGTACCTGTATAACTGCGTGCACAGTTAGGGTTGTGTTGGTTGTCGTTATTTTTATCTTTTGTGAAGAAGTTCACATTAGAACTGTTGGCCATGGCATCAACCAGGTCACCAGAGAAGTGGCTAACACGGAGGGTGTAGTGCTGAGCAGGACCATCTAGTGAGAAGTGGTACTCAGCCCAGTGCTTATCCTCCTTCCAGTCCTCCAGATCAGTTCTCAAAATGTATCTTCCTTGGTGTGTAAGGCTGTGGATCTTCTTTAGACCCAACCAGAAGTCCTCTGCATAAGACCAATGCATAGTAGTTATTTTTAACAACTTCAATTTTTGGAATGTTTTAATTATTTGGTGTTTATAAGGGTACTTACTTTCCAGATCTCCAAAACCCTTCTCATACTTTTCCCAATTCTGGTCAAAATCTACTGAACCATCAACCCTGCGTTGGATCACAGTTGAACCTCCATCTAAGAGTGTATGGACATATTTTTGTCTGTAAGGTTTAATGCCAGTTTACACAATATTCCATAAGTGTTTTTGTTTTATGATATATAGAGACTTTTGAATAGAAATACTGTCACTAATAATGTATATAAAGTAAAAGTTTCACCCACCAGCACTCATTTCACAGTAAACGTTGAAAGGCTTAGATTGTTTTGGCTTGATGACATAGACTCCACTCCTGCTCTTGTTTTTTTCAAACAACTCACTGCAGTCAATGGGAAGATCTGAAATAACCAAGACAATTCAAGAACGTAAGCTAAATCCACTTTCACTTTCCTTTACATTTGAATAGTCATTAAAGGTATGTTAAGATTTATGAAATAATGTTACCGTTTATATCCATGTCAGTTGAGTTTGTCAAGTCCTCAAACATATCTGGAGTTGTCGTCTCTGAATCTACTGGCTTATCAGCTGTGTCTTGGAAATTGTCATAGTTGAACTACAACACAACACATTACATTAACATTATTAGGCAATGTTATCTGCAAACTTTCTACATCTCATCAAATTACTTCATAAACTAAACTTTTGCACAAGACGGTTCCTTAAAATTCTAATTCACTTTGTTTTGACCAAAACAAAAGGTTGTTTACCTTGTCCTCCATAATTTTTATTTTTATTTTCTGCTGGTCTAGTTGCTCATGCTGGTCCTGCACAGCTTTGAGGAGACTCGAAATAGTTTTCTCTTGAGTTTCAATCACGTCCTGAAAATGACAGGTCAAAACTGAAATTATAATTGCTTTCTCATTTACAACCGAATCTCAGTCTTCTTCAGTTTTACTTAAATATTAACTCAATAAGGTACAATACTAATATTACATTATTTAAAATAAACCATACTAATTTTACCCATCACCAAAAGATGGTAGTTAGACTATTAATCCTAAGAGAAAACATAGGCTAGAGAAGATTTTTGCAACAACCCTGCATATGTGCAGTGTAAAACATGTATGTGTCAATTACATTATTGATCTATAGTAAATAATGCAGCACCACTATACAGTTAACAGTTCTCTTTCTCTCTCCTAGTCACTGTCAAGAATTAACACATTGTTTACCATGACTTGTGCATTAGTAGAAAAATAAATTTGGTTCCCTTACTTTGAGCTCTGTAATTTCTTTGATCTGGTCAGCAGGGATCATACTCTGGGATAGCCCCTTTAGTGTCTCCTCAAGACTTCCCACCTTACTCTGCAGCTGTGCACGCTCCTGCACAATGTTGTTGATTTTCGAGTTAATTTCCATAGACAGGTTCTTGATCTCATCATTGTTGGCTTTTAGGGCACTGGTTGTCCTCTTCAGCTCTTCCTCTTCCTCCTTGATCTCTGATGTGACCACTGAAAGCTGGTAAAAGGACCGGTCAAAAATATTCAGTTTTTGGAAAATGTCATTGATTTGGTTCTTGGTCTTGTGAACAAACTCCCGTAAGCTCTGGCCCAGCTGCAGGAGGCCATTTGCAAGTAGGCGAACATCATCGAGCATGGCAAAGCGAGACATTGCCTCTGTAGGACTTGGTTCTGTTGTAAGGTTTTCGGAAGGTAGTGTGAGAATATCTTCTTGACCAAGGTTTTTCAGAGAAATCGCAGCAGTAGAACTGGCTAGCAGCAATAACAGGCAAAACTGCATGTTTCGTTAAAGTTTTTTTTTGCTATACTTGTTGTCTAAATGTACTAGGGCAACACTATTTGCCTTCTACCCTGCTCCCACACTTCCATGTAACTTAATGTGAGATGCATGCTGCCCCATGTTATATACTGCCCACTCCGGGGAGGAGGGGGGCCAAGTTGATCATTAAACCCTACCAGTTTGCTGTTCACCTCCCCCTAAATCCCCCTGCAGTCCTCCCCCTTCTGAACAAACAAATCACTGCCATGAGCAAATGACATACCTCCCCCCTCTTTCAACCCATTTACTACAATCCCCTCTTCATACCACATCCCAGTACTCCCTGTGCTGCAGAGCTTTAGCTGATCAGCAGAAAGCCAACAATGGCGGTCACAGGTGTTAGATGGATTGGCTGTCCGATCAATCTTAAAATTTAGAACCACACGCATACTTTACCCTGATTGATAATGCTATGTATAATTAATGCTCCCGTGCTTGATTTAGCTTCATGCTGAGTCAGCCTACTCCAGCCTCTCTTTGAGTTCAGCAGACTGGTTCTGTCATTTGTGCCAGAGTTCAGTTATTGGGCATGAAATATGTTGACATGGTTGGACAGTGTATACTCATTATCTTGATTTTATACTGCTTGCTCATCATATTGTTCTTATTTTTGACTGCTATTTTTTTTTTCATCAAGTCACGTTTAAAATGTAGAACAACTTTAATTCCAATATTAAGCATCTTCATAAAATGAGAGTTGACTAATCACATACGTTTCCCATTAGTGTTATTGCAACTGAAGTGACACATATTTAGCATGATTACTATGACTTAAATTATAGAGCTAAAACCTTCATAGAAGTATCTGACCTATTTTGTGCTTTTTTATTGTATTGAACTATTCTCACTGGATGTGCGTTTGTGTAATAAAGGGGTCATGTTTGTTTTTTGTTTTTTCTACATTTAAAACACTAACTTGTGGTTTACATAACATACAATAGTAGTGCTTTCGTTAACATTTTGCATGGATTGTGTATTACAGACCACTGGGTTTTCGCGGGTCAATAAAAAGCATTAGAATCATTAAATGGAATTTGTGTAAATTAAGCCCTGAAATTGAATTAAAAAGCATTAAATTTGATGTCCAGATGCATTTGAACAATTAATACAATTTTAGGCCTGGGCTGATTTTCAATAAGTCAATTCATCGAACGATGAATGAAAATTAACTCAGTAATTTTGCAGTTATTGTTAAATTGGTACGTTTGTGTTTGTTTTTTCCCAGCTCTGGCTTTTAAACTGGATATAAGAGTTCTCACTCTGTGCATTGCTTTCAACACATGAGCATGTTTATCCATCCATCCATCCATTTTCTACCGCTTGTCCCTTTTGGGGTCGCGGGGAGTTCTGGAGCCTATCTCAGCTACATTCAGGCAGAAGGCAGGGTACACCTGGACAAGTCGCCACTTCATCGCAGGGCCAACACAGATAGACAACATTCACATTCATACATAAGGCCAATTTAGAGTTGCCAATCAACCTATCCCCAGGTGCATGTCTATGGAGGTGGGAGGATTTGACAGTAGAATTACAGGAACAGATTGAACCTTTTGTCAGTCATCCACAATCTTTGTTTGGGTACAAGCACGCGGGACTTACTTGCAATTTTTGTCCACATGTTTTCCTGTGTGAGCAACCACAACTCTTGTTGACCAGCTAGTAGCTTCCAGAGAGAAAGCTTCCTGTATGTAGTTGTAGTTGTAATAAACAATATGCAGCGACACTCGCTTTAATGTTGGCGCAGCAACAAATCATTTTGCTACAACGATACCGTAGGAGAAGACTTTCGCGAAGGCCAAACCTATAGAATGTAATTGAATTGTTCAATATGAAGCATTATAATATATAAAACAACCTGCTCCAGTGTCTCATTTCCATCTCTAATACAGTATAAGCCATCATCTAACATTGAAAAAGTGAACATTTGCTTCCAGTGGTGTAGAAGCTTGGACAATAGTTCTGCTACTGTTTTTAACCAATTCCATTTTAATTGGACTATGTTGTCCTGGTGAGAAGCATTCAAATATAACACCAGAGAGATTCCCATACTTCTTTGGAATTTGTGTTTCCAGCTGTGATCTCTGTAGACTTATCCCCAACTGAATTAACCACGTCACTGTGGTTTACAGGCTGATCCTAGGTTACTTGGCACTTCCTGACATGCGGCGTGGTAACTCTTGTTTTTAGTCTTTTTACAAGGAGCTACAAAGGGCCAAGGATTCTTAAACTCAAACCACTTGTATTTTTAATCACATTTCTCCCAAAGCATTGCCCTCTCAAAACACCAGCTGGTTTTTATTTTATTATTTAGCCAAGACCAGCAGATACAGTACATTCACCACTTGGTTAAACATACCTTTTTCTAGGTAAATTAGATTTAACACCTTCCTGTTCAATAATAATATTAATAATGGATTAGATTTATATAGCGCTTTTCTATACACCAGAGACTCCAAGCGTGCACAGAAAAGTGAGAACCCATTATTCATTCACTCCACATTCACACCTTGGTTATTACAATATTGATGCCATTGGTGCAAAGCGTGTTGCTGTGTATCATACGCCATGGCCAACCGGTTTACTTACTTAGAGAGCTCAGAGGGGACAGAAGACAGAAACATTTCCATTCCTGCTCCCAAAATGTTGAACTATTTCCCCCTTGCACATTAGACAGGCCTTTTTTGTCTATGTTTTACTCATTTGCTTTGAGAAGTACAAACCCCGTTTCCATATGAGTTGGGAAATTGGGTTAGATGTAAATATAAATGGAATATAATGATTTGCAAATAATTTTCAACCCATATTCAGTTGAATATGCTACAACGACAACATATTTGATGTTCAAACTGAAACTTTTTTTTTGCAAATAATCATAAACTTTAGGATTTGATGCCAGCAACACGTGACAAAGAAGTTGAGAAAGGTAGCAATAAATACTGATGAAGTTGAGAAATGCTCATCAAACACTTATTTGGAACATCCCACAGGTGAACAGGCAAATTGGGAACAGGTGGGTGCCATGATTGGGTATAAAAGTAGATTCCATAAAATGCTCAGTCATTCACAAACAAGGATGGGGCGAGGGTCACCACTTTGTCAACAAATGCCTGAGCAAAATTGTTGAACAGTTTAAGAAAAACCTTTCTCAACCGTTTATCAACAACACCCAGAAACGCCGTCGGCTTCGCTGGGCCTGAGGTCATCTAAGATGGACTGATACAAAGTGGAAAAGTGTTCTGTGGTCTGACGAGTCCACATTTCAAATTGTTTTTGGAAACTGTGGACGTCGTGTCCTCCGGACCAAAGAGGAAAAGAACCATCCGGATTGTTATAGGCGCAAAGTTGAAAAGCCAGCATCTGTGATGGTATGGGGGTGTATTAGTGCCCAAGACATGGGTAACTTACACATCTGTGACGGCGCCATTAATGCTGAAAGGTACATACAGGTTTTGGAGCAACATATGTTGCCATCCAAGCAACGTTACCATGGACGCCCCTGCTTATTTCAGCAAGACAATGCCAAGACACGTGTTACATCATCGTGGCTTCATATTAAAAGAGTGCGGGTACTAGACTGGCCTGCCTGTAGTCCAGACCTGTCTCCCATTGAAAATGTGTGGCGCATTATGAAGCCTAAAATACCACAACGGAGACCCCCGGACTGTTGAACAACTTAAGCTGTACATCAAGCAAGAATGGGAAATAATTCCACCTGAGAAGCTTAAAAAATGTGTCTCCTCAGTTCCCAAACGTTTACTGAGTGTTGTTAAAAGGAAAGGCCATGTAAGACAGTGATGAACATGCCCTTTCCCAACTACTTTGGCACGTGTTGCAGCCATGGAATTCTAAGTTAATTATTTGCAAAAAAAAATAAAGTTTATGAGTTTGAACATTAAATATCTTGTCTTTGTAGTGCATTCAATTGAATATGGGTTGAAAAGGATTTGCAAATCATTGTATTCCATTTATATTTACATTTAACACAATTTCCCAACTCATATGGAAACGGTGTTTGTAGAATTAATTTTTATTTTATGTATATTTTATACATCTATATACATTATTCACATAAGCTCTTCTGACTTTGTATGTTTACTTTGCAGAAATCTGCTGTATGTGAACCCTCAGAGTCTCAACTTCGCCAACCGCCAAGGCTCGGCCCGCAACATTACGGTGAAAGTTCAATTCATGAATGGAGAGGATCCAAATAATGCTATGCAGGTATGGCATGCTTATTATGCAGTAATTGCTTGTTGTATTTTTGCTTTAGCACTTTTAACACTTCTAGCATGTAATTATATCTCCAGGTGATCTTTGGGAAGTCAAGCTGTGCTGATTTCTATAAAGAGGCCTATACTTCTGTAGTGTACCACAATCGGTAAGGACATGCCCCACATATTTGGAATAAACGTGACCTTTATAACACACATGTTTGGAATAAACGTGACCTTTACAATGTAGTTTTAAGCCTGAGCGATCACCGATTTGTTCACAAAAAATTTTATTGACATGTTCTCCTTATTTTTTAAAGAAACTAATAAATACAAATTACAGAGATATTTAAAATACAGTTTTGCTTTTATTTGATCAAAACTAGTAGTTTGAAAGGAGATGAGTAATTCCACAATTTCCAGAGTACATGGCATGAACATACTGTGCATCTTACTGTTTCCAAACTTATTGTTTGATAAAATTGTTCTTTTTCGAACAAACATGAATTGCACTTTGTAAAGAGTAATTCTCAAAAAACTTGATTTAGGCCCAATCCCAATGTTCCCCCTCACTCACTACCACTACACACTCGAAATTAAGCAACAAGGGGTAGAGCTTCGTAATCTTCCCTAGGAATTGGGACACCACTTGCTACGTCACTGTATAGTTTTCGTTCGGTCACATGAGCGACTATGTAGTTACGTTTGCACATTCGTCCCGACACCAATATTTTTGGTACATCGTTATGTGTTTCAATACTTTTTGATACTTTTCAAAATAAAGACGACCACAAAAAATGTAATTTTGTGAGAAATTTGTCATGGCAATACCACGATATTTACAATATGGTTACATCCCTATTAAAATGCACACTTAAGTTTTCTGTGTTAAATTTAAATATTTCTAAAAACACAAATGTAACATTGTGTAATTTATGCAAACAAACATACATTATAGGGCTCTAGTTTTTAGTAAGTGGATTCTTTTAATTTTTTAAACCAACTTTGCTGCAAATCCAAGCCACATGACAACACAATTTTGTTTCGCTCTCGTTCACGTTAGCAGCAGTACCGATGTTTTTGCTATGTGTGTGGGTATCTTTCACGGTGGAGGACAGAAGCTCCTGGGGGAGAAAAGTATGCGGGAGCAGGAGGAGAAAAATCATTTATATTTTACTTTCTAAAAACATCTGCAACTAAAAACTTGAATTTATCAATGAAATGGATTTATCGCCCATGCCTATAAAGTATATACTCCATATTTACTGTAAGATCATATAATTCAATGCTCCCAAAATTCATTAATCGCCTTCTTTGCTTGAATTAATTTGTTTGATTTCATATTTATTTGGTTATATTTTGCCGGTTATTATTTTTTTCTTTCCAGTGGCTCCCTAAACATCTTAAAAAAAGAAATGTTTTCAGATAATTAATTAAAAGCCTCAAATTGATTACATTAATTTCCATAAGTTTATGTACATTTCTTACCGCAACTTTACATTACTTTTGCCTAAACAGAATGTTTGTTCCTGTGAGAAATAAGTCACCCCTTCAGTTCAGTCAGAGGCCTGTTTTTGATCTGTGTGGTTTAGTTTTGTATATTTGTCAGCAGACTATAGTTCCCCACAGGACTATGGAAATGTGTTAACTGCAGATGTTACATAATGTTCTTCCTTTAGAAACACTTGACTCCATTTGTTCCTCTGTCTTCAGTTTTCCATTATAAGGGGACTCATTTCAAATAATTAAAATATTTGCATATTTATTTAAAACACTTGTTTAAATCTTACGCAACAGACAAGGCCTTCTCATTATTTTCCAGAATAAATCAACCAAAAATGCCCTAATGCGTTTATTTATGTTTTGACAATTTTGGTAAGTTGATTTAATCATAGGGTAACTTCAAATGGTTAACACTTGATTTTTTTTTGTCAGATCCCCGGACTTTCATGATGAGATCAAGATCAAGCTTCCTGCCTCACTTTCAGACCACCACCACATTCTCTTCACCTTCTATCACGTCAGCTGCCAGCAGAAGCAAAACACACTGCTGGAGACCCCTGTGGGATACACGGTAGGTTTCAAAAAAGGTAAAGCAAATATAACCAAACAGGCTATTACAATGACAATAACCAACAGTTATTTGTTGTATAAAATTAACTATTATAGTTGGTTTCCCCACATGTACAGTTTTTTCTCACTCACTGACTTTTAGGCAGATTTACATTGATGATAGATTTGACGTTGCTGTCGTGCTGTCACTTGTAATAGATAATATACAGAGATTCTTTATTTTCTTTTAGTGGATCCCTATGTTGCAGAATGGACGCTTGCGGACAGGCCACTTTTGTCTGCCAGTGTCACTTGAAAAACCACCACAGTCGTACTCTGTACTTTCACCAGATGTAAGACAGTATTCTCTTTACAGCTATTTATTTTAATATGATAAACATTTCACAACCTATTGCCATAATCACTGGTAAAAAAAAACTCTATTATTGGAATTTAGGTTCCCCTCCCAGGGATGAAGTGGGTGGACAACCATCGCGGAGTATTCAATGTGGAAGTGGTTGCTGTTTCAACAATCCATACCCAGGTAATTGCAATATTTTCTTTAAAAGATAGTGTCTAACCATCATTACATCTCTTCTTTGTGTTAATGTCAACTATATATTTGTTTTATAGTTTAATGTCAGCAGAAAACGCTAATAAACTGCACAGATAAATTTGTACTTCAACTAAAAACATACACTGTAATTTATCACCATCACCAATACATTAGTGGCTAAAGTGCACCAGAGGCCAGTGATTCATCTGTTTTGTCAGGGATGGCTGATGACTTTACAGTGTGGCACAGAAGACTTTTCCTCTTTACTTTAACTTTCCAAATCTCTTTTGAAGTCACAGTATATTTAATCTGTATCTTATAGAGATGTACTATTTGCATCCATCTTTTTCGGTGTGATACATTTTTCTGTTCCCTCTTGTACCCTGTTTGATCAAACGCTCTCATTCTGTTATTCTAGGACCAGTATTTGGATAAGTTCTTCGCCTTGGTACATGCCCTTGATGAGCACATGTTCCCAGTCAGGATAGGAGACATGAGAATCATGGAGAACAACCTGGAAGCTGAGCTGAAGTCCAGCTTGGCTGCTTTGAACTCTTCCCAGCTGGAACCAGTTGTTCGATTCCTTCACCTTCTACTTGACAAGTTGGTGTTGCTTGTGGTCCGACCACCAGTCATCGCTGGACAAATTGGTATGTTACTCCATTCCGTAGACACTTACTAAATATTCGGGGGTAGTAGAATTATACGGTTCTGATAGAGTCTGAAAATCTTCAATAATGCAGGGGTGTCGTAAGGTCTGGGAAAGTGATGATGATGGCGAAGTGCCCATGACTGAAGGGGGCCCTAGGAAATAGTAAAACACTAGTATATTATAAATAAAATCCCTGGCAGCACAGTTTATTTTAAGTGAACTAAGTACTGCTCAGTGGCTGTGTGGTTAGAGTGTCCGCCCTGAGATCGGTAGGTCGTGAGTTCAAACCCTGGCCAAGTCATACCAAAGACTATAAAAATGGGACCCATTACCTCCCTGCTTGGCACTCAGCATCAAGGGTTGGAATTGGGGATTAAATCACCAAAAATTATTCCCGGGCGTGGCCACCGCTGCTGCTCACTGCTCCCCTCACCTCCCAGGGGGTGATCAAGTGTGATGGGTCAAATGCAGAGAATAATTTCACCACACCTAGTGTGTGTGTGTGACAATCATTGGTACTTTAACTCTTAACTTTACTTTGTCTAGTATTCAGTGCAATAGAGCTCGCTAATTTAGAGTCATTAAAATCTGTATTTCAAAGCCCATATATTGTTTTGCATTTACTAAATGATTACCAATACTATCAGGGTTTCCCCCAGCTTGAAATCTACATGTTGCAGTGTGGGCGTGGCTGCTAGGGACGTGGTCAATGTGACATCATCATATTATTTGCATAATTGTTTGATGATGCTTATATATATATATATATATATATATATATATATATATATATATATATATATATATATATATATATGCTAAAAATAATTTCTATACATTTAAAATACTACTAATAACAAAAACTTAACATTTTGTCATATCGTTTTGCTCTATTTTTATAATACCGGTAGTTATTATTGTACAATGTAACACGGGCTATAAGTCTTTCAAGTAGAGGAAACTGATTTTCAGGTACTCTTAAACATGAGTACAGTCTACAACAACAGATAAAATATATAAACATGCTAGATTTTACAAAGAAAACTTTACTTAGAAAATTATAAATATCTCCATATCAACAGGAACAACGGAATGAAGGTTAAAAATATGTCCTCGTCTTGTCGCCAAGGCTCCAGACACTTGCATGCGCCTTGCTTACGGTTGATCAAAGTTTTTCAGTGGCCACATTTTCTGTGCATCACTAGTCAATAGTGCTTAAATAATATAGGCGATATATCCATTCATACAATATATTACCTATTGTGTTTCCACGTTAAAAAAAAAATCCTAGTTTTTAAGGCGTGGCGGCTTCAATTTAGCCGTGCCGCAGCGCCAGGATCAGATACATATAGTGGAAACCTTGACTATTAAGTGAGGGTGCACAATAAATATGGTACAAATAATTACCAGGCCAACATGAATAATTATCACAATCATTGGCCATGTATGTTTAACACACAAGGATTTGACTTAGTAGAATGTGTCTCATTGTTCAATGTAAGAAAAAAAGAAAAACGCAACAACTGCGAGAGAGCGCAGAATGACGTCAAACTGATAATTCTGATAACATTTAAAGGCCTACTGAAACCCACTACTACCGACCACGCAGTCTGATAGTTTATATATCAATGATGAAATCTTAACATTGCAACACATGCCAATACGGCCGGGTTAACTTATAAAGTGCAATTTTAAATTTCCCGCTAAACTTCCGGTTGAAATTGCCTTTGGATGATGACGTATGCGCGTGACGTAGCCAGTGAAACAGAAGTATCGGTACCCCATTGAAGCCAATACAAAATAGCTCTGTTTTCATTTCATAATTCCACAGTATTCTGGACATCTGTGTTGGTGTATCTGTTGCAATTTGTTCATTGCATTATGGAGAAAGAAGCTGAGCAAGCAAAGAAGAAAGTTGTCGGTGCGAAGCGGAGTATTTTGCGAGGGAAGTCAGCAACACAACACAGCCGGTGTTTCATTGTTTACATTCCCGAAAGATGCAGTCAAGATCGAAGAACTCGGACAACAGAGACTCTTACCAGGAGGACTTTGACTTCGATACACAGACGCCTGTAGAGAACTGGGACAACACAGACTTTTACCAGGATTACTTTGATTTGGATACACAGACGCAGACGTGCTACCGTGAGTACGCAGCTGCGCTTCCAAACATTTGATCGCTTGCCCGTACGTGCGTGTCACGTACGTAACTTTGGGTAAATATATAAGCTTTATGAACCTTGGGTTAGGTGAACGGTCCTTTGGGCTGAGTGATTGTGTGTGTTGTGCAGGTGTTTGAATTGTATTGGCGGGTTATATGGACGGGAGCTAGGAGCTAGCATAACCAACACCTAGGTGTTTGTTATGCGGGATTAATTTGTGGCATATTAAATATAAGCCTGGTTGTGTTGTAGCTAATAGAATATATATATGTCTTGTTTATTTACTGTTGTAGTCATTCCCAGCTGAATATCAGGTCCCACCCGCCTCTCACAGCATCTTCCCTATCTGAATCGCTTCCACTCCCCAGTAGTCCTTCACTTGCACTTTCCTCATCCACAAATCTTTCATCCTCGCTCAAATTAAGGGGGAAATCATCGCTTTCTCGGTCGGAATCGCTTTCACTTCTGGCCGCCATCACTGTAAACAATAGGGAACTTTGCGGAAATGTTCAACTGACTACGTCACGCTACTTCCGGTAGGGGCAAGGCTTTTTTTTGTCAGATACCAAAAGTTGCGATCTTTATCGTCGTTGTTCTCTACTAAATCCTTTCAGCAAAAATATGGCAATATCGCGAAATGATCAAGTATGACACATAGAATAGATCTGCTATCCCCGTTTAAATAAAAAAAAATCATTTCAGTAGGCCTTTAAATATGGTTCAGATTAAAAAAAAAAATAAAATAAAAAAAAAACGCTCAGTGAGACAAGATTACGTCTACACTGTATGGGGGTGAAGGTGAGCAAATTAAGCGTTCCTAAATGCTGTAAACAACCTTTCGTAAATTTCCCCTGAGCTCAATGTAAACAAATATCACGTCGATTGTTAGGGAGTTTTCGGTTGTCCCGATACAACTTTTTCACTTCCGATATTGATATTGGAGCCTTGAGTATTGGCCGACACCGATATTAAACCGATATATCAGCATAAATCATAGTAAATACTTGTATTATTTTGTAGTGTGGAATGTTAGAAAAGTGTTGATCAAGTGGAATTACTTTGAGAACAATAGTAAATTTTTGACATACTTACACCATCTTAAAATTGAACTAGAGTGGTAATTTGTTGTTGGCGATACCTAGTGGTCACAATAATTAAGTCTAGCTCATGACGCAGTAAGTTGATTAATACGGACACATGTTAGTGTGTACTTTCTTATACTCTTCTGCCTTGGGGACTTTGTATATGTAAGTAATATGCAACTACAATTATTTGATACTTATTTACATTGACAAATATTGTGTTTTAGACTGCAATATTGTTCAATTAAGGACACTCATCGTCATAGCTGCTATTTACTAGTAGCCTATAGCTTCCCATAAATGGCTTGACTAAAATACAAGAAAATGCCAACCTTGTGTGCGTATCATAAGACAGCTTTGCACAAGTTAACGCACTGCAGGACTGTTTGTATCAGAGCTCATATCGAAGATTTTAAATACAATAAATTGAGGTTCAACACATCAAACCTCATCAGCCACTTGAAACTCCAGCATTGCTAAATAAGCTGCACTTCTAAAGAAACTGCCGCAAAGAAAGGTGACCACAAACTACAGGTAAATATAAATTTGTAAAATAATAGATATAAATAAGTTCTCTGTATCATATCTGCTTGAAAAGAAAATCTTGCATCCCTATTATTAAGTTACAAGGTAAATTATTTCTAAACATCAATAGGGCAAGATTGATGTTTGTTTTGATTACATATTTAAACCATACGTATATTCTTTATTTAATCAAATCCTTTATTTCAAAACACATGAGTGCACCTAATAATTGTTACTCTGCACTTATTGATGACTAGTAATAACTATTAATTAAGTAAAGCCTCACTTAATATAATGTGCAGGTTTTGTGTGCATATCTCAGCAAAGGGACTGACTGTATCATTTTAGTAAACTTTGTACTTGCGTCTGTTTGTCTGTGGTTTATGTGTTTTAGTGAATCTTGGCCAGGCATCATTTGAGGTTATGGCATCCATTGTAAACCGTCTCCATAAGTACCTTGACACCAGCCAGGACATGCACGGTCGCAACAGCCTGCTGTCTTCATACATCCATTATGTCTTCCGGTTGCCCAGCACCAACCCTAATGCACCTTCTGCAGGTATTTAACCATGGAAACTATTTTACTTCTGAGAAAACTACTTTTTTTCTTCTTCTTGTTTTTACATTCAACCTCAACAAATCCCTTGTCTCTATCTGTCTGTTAAACATTTTCTACCACATTTTCACATTTCTTTCTCCTTCCACAATATTTTTTCTTCTGCCTGCCTACTAAAGCCAAAACATCCTTTTCAGGTACATATGGTCCGCTACATTTTTTTTATGTCACAAAATGTTCCTTTAGCTCGTTGTTTGCGCTTTAATTTGTTATCCCTGCTGACATTTCACATTTCTTTTGAATTATTACTGTCAATGATTTAGTGGCATATTTTGCTATTTATGCAGATAGCAGCCATATTTATATACATTGATTCCTATTCACTAATTCTGTCGCTCCCCTTTTGCAAATACAAAAGTATTGCTTAGTTTAAGAGATAACAAATTCCATTGACATTATTGCAAGTATAGATGTTCTCTCTAAGAATCTGCCCATATGAGCTTGTGGCTAGACAATGTTAGTAATAGTAGTTGATTTCTTCTATGTGTGTGTTGTACCAGGCCCTGGAGGGCTGGGAGGTTCTGTTCACTATGCCACCATGGCTCGATCAGCAGTTCGACCAGCCAGCCTTAACCTCAACCGCTCTCGTAGCCTTAGCAATAGTAACCCTGATATCTCTGGTACGCCCACGTCTCCTGACGATGAGGTTCGCTCCATCATTGGCAGCAAGGTAAGTTTGTCAAACATTCATGTGGTTCTAACTTTTTATCTCAGAAATAATTTTTACCCTGTTTTTTATATACACTATAAAGCAGTATGTACAGTCGTGGTCAAAAGTTCACTTACACTTGTAAAGAAGATTATGTTATGGCTGTCTTGAGTTTCCAATAATTTCTACAACTCTTATTTTTTTGTGATAGAGTGATTGGAGCATATACTTGTTTGTCACAAAAAACATTCATGAAGTTTCGTTCTTTTATGAATTTATTATGGATCTACTGAAAATGTGACCAAATCTGTTGGGTCAAAAGTATACATACAGCAATGTTAATATTTGGTTACATGTCCCTTGGCAAGTTTCACTGCAATAAGGCGCTTTTGGCCATCCGCAAGCTTCTGGTTGAATTTTTGACCACTCCTCTTGACAAAATTGGTGCAGTTCAGCTAAATTTGTTGGTTTTCTGACATGGCCTTGTTTTTTCAGCATTGTCCACATGTTCTCAATGGGGTTTAAGTCAGGACTTCGGAAAGGCCATTCTAAAAACTTAATTCTAGCCTGATTTAGCCATTCCTTTACCACTTTTGACGTGTTTGGTGTAGGGCTGGGCGATATGGCCCTTTATTAATATATCGATATTTTTAGGCCATGTCACGATACACGATATATATCTCGATATTTTTCCTTAGCCTTGAATTAACACTTGATGCATATAATCACACCAGTATGATGATTCTTTGTGTCTACATTAAAACACTCTTGTTCATACTGCATTCATATATGCTAATTTTAAATGTTCATGCAGAGAGGGAAATCACAACTAAGTCAATTTACCAAAACTGTATTTATTAAACAGTTATTAAGCAGTGGCACAAACATTCATGTCATTTCCAAAACAGAAAGTGCAAGATTGTCAGAGACATTTTAAAACAAGCTATTAGTGCACTTTTGTGTATGATGTCACTAAGAGGACATGTCAAAACAACACTAAATTAAAGTGCACTTTTTGTACAGAATGCCACTACAATAGTTTAAAACAAAGTGCACCTTTGTGCATGATGTCACACAAGATATTTCAATAACTGTCAAATAAAAATGAGCTGCATAATAGGAAATCAAATAGTGCATGTCCTTCACTATGTAGTATGTTACTGCGGACATTATCTCCTTCTGTTGTTGGCTATTTTTTTCATACGGTGTTGATCTGGAAATGGAAGACGCCAGGCTCATTTGGGTCAGTGCATTTTGTTGGGTGTGGCACCGGCCGAGATGTTGACATGCGGGGTTTCAAGCACTCTTCATTCTCTAGAGGGTGACTTTTCAAAAGCTACAAATCAGCAGTGTTGCTACTTTTTGTAGCGACGCTTTTGCCGCATACTTGACATATTACGGTTGTCTGTTCAACATCTTCCCGCTTGAAGCCAAACCACCGGCAGACGATGGACCCTGTGCTGTTTTTCTTGGGAATTAATTCTTCTTCCTCCATTTGCTACCAGATTTTCACCTTCTTTCTCTCGTATTACCACTCGCACCACTGCGCTAGCATCACAGCTCGGCATCCATTGCTTTTGGTCTCCCCTAGAGGGAGGGGGTTACCCACATATGCGGTCCTCTCCAAGGTTTCTCATAGTCATTCACATCGACGTCCCACTGGGGTGAGTTTTCCTTGCCCTTATGTGGGCTCTGTACCAAGGATGTCGTTGTGGCTTGTGCAGCCGTTTGAGACACTTGTGATTTAGGGCTATATAAATAAACATTGATTGATTGATTGACAGCTAACTTTACCCATTCCGCTACCTCTTTGCTCCGAGTAGCGTATGACGTTGCATGCGCGTCAGTATGTGACGTACGTAGGAAGGTGCGCTTGTTTTATGTCTCTGTGAGAAGGAGAGACGAGAAAGAGTGAGAAAAGCCTCTAGTGTAATGCCCACAGCTAAAAACAACTGCGTGAGAACGTATACTCGAATACTCACCATATAGTAATTTTCTATATCGCACAGAGACAAACCCGCGATATATCAAGTATATTCGATATATCGAGTATATTCGATATATCGCCCAGCCCTAGTTTGGGGTCATTGTTCTGTTGGAACACCCAACTGCGCCCAAGACCCAACGTCCGGGCTGATGATTTTAGGTTGTCCTGAAGAATTTGGAGGTACCGTATTTTCCGCACTATAAGGCGCACCTAAAAACCTCCAATTTTCTCAAAAGCTGACAGTGCGCCTTATAATCCGGTGTACCTTATATATGGACCAATATTGAGCCACAACAAACCTAGACTTAATTTTCATAAAGTTTAGGTCTCGCAACTACGGTAAGCAGCCGCCAACTTCTTTTTCCCCGTAGAAAAAGAAGCGCTTCTTCTACGGTAAGCAGCCGCCAACTTAATTTTCCTCCGTAGAAGAAGAAGAACTTCTTCTATGGTAAGCAGCCGCCGACTTCATTTTCAGTAGAACACGGGAATAGAGCAGCAGTGAGAGAATTTAACATAAACGAATCAATGGTGTTTAATTCGGACACTGAAGAAGAACAATTCGAGGGATTCGTGGATGAGGAATAACTTTATAAAGTGAGCTTTACATGTTTATTTCGTGTGTTGTGTTGTGTGACATTAACGTTTGAGCAACGTTGAGTTATTGATATTGTTATTGCTCTGCACTATTTCGAGTGTTACTATATTGTGATTGCACTAACGTTTGATTTACCGTAACAGTATCACTGTTTTTTACGTGTTTATTGAATCAGGGAAAAGTTCCCCTCCACTATGTGATATAAATGTTGCACTACTTGTTATACTTTACTGTTGTTAAAAGATAAACAAAACACCACGTCACTGACTGTTTATTTATTTTGGAAGTGAACAGAGTTGTCAGAACGCTGGTTTGTAAGCTATTAATAAAGTTTGACTGATCTATCTGACTGTTTTGTTGACATTCACTTTAGCGCAGCTCCATCTAATGCAGATGGGCATTGTACGGCCCGCGGGCCGCATCCGGCCCTTTGCGCACCCCTGTCCGGCCCGCGTGAGGCCAATCATAAATTACAAAATAAATTTCAAAAAGTATCTATGTCGAGTGTGCATTACAACGGTGCTGCTTTTGTTTTGAAAAGCGTTATTTGTATTACTTCTGTGTGGACGTATGCGCGTGTGCGATTGTGAGTGAATTGAACGGCGCAATCACAAATTACAAAATAAAGTTTAAAAAACATCTATGTCGTGCGCGCAATACAACTGTGCTGCTTTTATTTTGAAATGTGTTATTTATGCCGTATGTCCGGGGGGAACCTGTGAGTGAAGGTGCATAGAGACAAGTGATGAGACGCTAAAAAAAGAAAAGTTGATGACGAATGGCGTGTTTTCAACAAGACATGGACTGGCAAGTATTTCTTTACATAAATTAATGGTAAAGCTGTGTGCTTAATTTGTGGTACACAGCTTGCTGTGTTTAAAGAATATCATTTTAATCGCCACTACACGAAGAAACACGAGGGAAAATACCGGAATGTGTCTGATGAAGTGCGCACAAGGGAGGCCGATGCGTTGATGGTAAAACTGCAAACCCAACAAGGACTTTTTGCCATATTTCACACCCCCAGAGATGCAGCCATCAGGACAAGTTTCGTCATTTCTCACAAAAGCGCCAGAAAAAGTAAGGCGTTTTCTGACTGAGAGTTTATTAAGGAGTGCTTATTGGACTCTGTTGCGCTGATATGCCCGGAGACATGGACTGTTTTTCTCTGGCTTTGGATGAGATCTGTGATGTACGTGACACACAGCTGCTCTTCTTCTTACGTGGGATAACTGCAGACTTTCAAATCACGGAGTAGCTGGCAGCCATGCAGTCAATTAAAGAGACAACCACAGGTAATGACTTGTTCACAGAGGTAAATGTGTGTTTGGACATGTTAGGACTGAAATGGGACAAGCTGGCAGGTGTGACAATCCAATCCTCTTTATTTATATAGCACATTTAAACAACAAAATGTTTCCAAAGTGCTGCACAACAATATTAAAAACAATATTCAAATATTATCCTTAGCTCCACCAATGACTGAATAAAAAGAAAAAACAATTACATATAAAACCAATATAAAAAACAATATAAAATAAATACGATTAGAAACTATTTTTAACAACAGATGGTTGTCCAAATCTGATGGGGAAAAATGTTGGATAATGCAGGATAAAGTGACCATCAACAGCAATCTGCTTTTGTATAAAGTTAAGTTAGGTTAAATTAAATTATTATTATTATTATTAATTATTATTATTATTATCATCATTATTATTTATCTTACGGTATATCAAAAAAAGTATTGAGCAAAATTTAATTGAAATATTGTCGTGTGGCCCTCCAGCAGTGCTCGGGTTGCTTATGCGGCCCCCAGTGAAAATTAATTGCCCACCCCTGATCTAATGGATGCATAGGTGCGCCTTATAATCCGGTGCGCCTTGTATATGAACAAAGTTTGGAAATATGCCATTCATTGAAGGTGCGCCTTATAATCCGGTGCGCCTTATAGTGCAGAAAATACGGTAATCTTTCTTTTTCATTGTCCCATTTACTCTCTTTAAGGCACTAGTTTCATTGGCAGCAAAACAGGCCCAGAGTATAATACTACCACCACCATGCTTGACGGTAGGCTTGGTGCTCCTGGGATTAAAGGCCTCACCTTTTCTCCAAACATATTGCTGGGTATTGTGGCCAAACGGCTCAATTTTTGTTTCATCTGACCATAGAACTTTCCTCCAGAAGGTCTTATCTTTGTCCATGTGATCAGCAGAAAAGTTTAGACGAGCCTTAAGGTGCCGCTTCTGGAGCAAGGGCTTCCTTCTTGCATGGTAGCCTCTCAGTCCATGGCGATGCAAAACACGCTTCCTTTGACTTTCCCATTGTCGCGTTTGTAACAGAGTCTAATGACTGCATCACATGAGCTCTATTTAAATGCGTTCAGAAAAGTCAACAGGTGTCATCAATCATAATCACTCACATGAAGTTAAGAGGCCATGCCATGAAGCTAATTTGATTTGATTGTAACTTTTCTACATCACCAAAATTGATAATGTATGTTGCTGTATGTATACTTTTGACCCAGCAGATTTGGTCACATTTTCAGTAGACTCATAATAAATTCATAAAAGAACCACACTTCATGAATGTTTTTTGTGACAAACAAGTATGTGCTCCAATCACCCTATCACAAAAAAATAACAGTTGTAGAAATTATTGGAAATTTAAGACAGCCATGACATTATGTCCTTCACAAGTGTATGTAAACTTTTGACCACGACTGTAAATCTGTTGGCCACTTGATGTCATTGCACTCTTTGACTTCCGTGCACACATTGCACGTGCTTATCAAACTTCAATATTTACTAGCGCTGACATCTTAGGCCCATATTGATTTTGTGATTTATTTTAGATATCTAGTATAACACTGACTCTGTCGTCATTACCCACGCCGGGTTGTCTACCTTCCATGCTCACAAGTGACCTTGAGGTCTATTTCATCAGCATGTAAACTAGATATAGTGTGTAAACATCAGTCTGGACATCTTATCGCTAACCTGTTATTCAGCTGCATGCTGTGAAGAAAATGCACAACTCTTGTACATTCGGTTTTGATTGAAAAAAAGGATACAAAAAGTTGATTATATTTTAATGTCACACTGCACAGGTAGCATTATTCTACGTATTGCTCTGGTTCTTTTGTGAATGTTATTATTGTACACATCTTTACATGTACTGTATTCTGTGTTCATTATTACTTTTGACTCCGCCCCAAATTATTTTTAACCAGTGAGTGAGTGGCTGGTGTATTGTGATTCTTCAATGGTTGTGTTGAATTTGAATGTTTCATGTGCTGTTAATATTTTACTTTTCTATTCGTGTTTCTGAGTGAGGGGAAGTGAATTCTTACTAAAGCATGAAATAGTTATTTACTGTGGTGATTTTTTTATTTACTGACAGATGATATTTTTGGCCCTTGTAACCATCCCGCAATCCTGACCTCTAAACATCTTTAACTTGTGAATATTCCTTCCCTCCTCCTTCCCTCCATGCTGCTCGCTTATTGCCTTGCTTCCTGCCTGCCTTGTGTCATTTTGACCATGGCCGCCCTAGGGCTTAGACCGGTCCAACTCTTGGGTACACACCATGGGTTGTAAGAGTGCCCCTTGGGGATCCAGCCCTGGGTCTCCTCCAGAAACCATGCAGGTGGTTTTATGAATGCCCCGCCCTCTGCATTGCTTCATTTGCTCCACTAAAAATAACCCACCATGCTCACCCCGGAAGAAAACTGACATATTTGGAGTTTTGGTGTTGTGTTCCCATGATCCATCATCTTATTAAAAGTTATTTAGTTTGCACACAAGTAGTACAAGACAAAAAATGTTTTCCTGTTTCTCAAAATAGACAATTTTACTATACCAAAACTTCATAATATTTCAGTAGTCTACTAAAATTACAGTCACAACTCTCCCATGATCCCAAAAATGGGAATGTCAGCTTGCCCCCATGATCACCCCACATGTAGATGGTGTTTAATCTTATAGTCACTTGCGTCCCTACTGAACACCTCTCTTTTTCTCTGTAATTATTATGTATTATGTATGTACAGTACTGTAGTTGGTTTATGCAGCGGTTTCTTTGACAATGCCTGTGGTTACTTGGACTGAAATAATAATGATTATTTTTAATTTTAACAATTTTTTGCTCACTAATACTAACAAAATACACTACATTATCTGATTATGCTAGAGTAGGCTATAGATGAACATGCTGTAGTTGCACTTTCACATGTTTTTATATCGCAGTAAACACCCATCTGTTATATTTTGTGCTGTTCTTGTTCTGATTTTAAAAAGCTGTTTGCAAGATTATTTGTAATACTAGTGCAAGATTCCAAGTATTTGTTGATGTGTAAAAATGTGTAAAGCGATACAAACCATTTTTTTTATAAATGGTTGGCAATGAGGTGGCAACTTGTTCACAAGTGCAGCTGAGATAGGCTCCAGCCCCCAGGTGACCCCGAAAGGGACAAGCGGCAGAAAGATAGGCTCCAGCCCCCAGGTGACCCCAAAAGGCACAAGCGGCAGACAATACATGGATGAATGTACTTAGAATAAGATGATTGCGTTCCATGTAAACATGGTAGGGATGTAACAATAAACAATTGTGCTTGTCCAGGGTGTACCCCGCCTTCCGCCCAAACGCAGCTGAGATAGGCTCCAGCACCCTCCGCGACCCCGAAAGGGACAAGCGGTAGAAAATGGATGGATGATCACCGCGGTAAAACCCTTCACAGTTATTACTGGTATTACCGTTTTGAATGAAAATGATCAAAAATCATGATCGATAGCCCCACTTTGATAAACTGAAGGTTGAACGCTAGCTTAAATGCTCACATGAAAAAGAAAGAGACATTATCGTCTTTCCCCATTCAAAAAACAACATACCCAATCTAAACTTATTTAAACACATTGCTGTCTGAGCAACTAAGCTATTCAATTGTGCATATTGAACAGAGAGATCGATATATACTCAAGAGGTGTTTTTACGGTGCGTTCAAGGAGGACGCCACAAAGCCCGCCTGAACACGCTTATCAATGAAGCACAAGAAATACAAAACGTGCAAAATAGTGGTCTTTCTAACACTGGGTTTATTGGTTTTAATTATTTAAAATAAACGATTTTAGTGTGTGTATAAGTACTTCAACAATTCCACAATTCAACAATACCGCGATAATAATAACTGTGATCATTTTGGTCACAATAACAGTGATATTAAATTTTAAGTCTGTTACATCCCTAAAACACACCATTGCATTTTTTAATTAGGCCCCCTTCACAGTGTCATGATTAGGATGATGATTGGCATCGTGGAATGAAACATGGAGCTGTCGTGGTGAGCGTATTACATTGCATCTAAACTTGACATGAAGCATGTCCGCCATGGCAATCGTAGAGAAACTGTGGATGGTTCAAAAAATTGCTACGATCCAACTATTGTCTTGCTAATCGCATCTAGTCTCCTCAGAACCTGTCAGAACGCAAGCAAGCATGGTCCCTAATTGTGTTCATCGGGATCAAATAGGGGAAAAAAGGAAAAATGCTCCAACTTGCTGAGTTGCAATCCAATACGATATGTTACGCACAATTAGATATCATAATTAGATAACATAATTATAACTGATGACCTGTTCCAAAGACATCACAAACGGATACGCGTAGATGCACTCCCAACTGCCTCACTACTGCTCTTCTGGCCCTTCTGTCTGCTGGCGTAGTAGCTGTTCCACTTCTTGCTCTAGGGCAATGACATCACTATATAATAGTATGCTAAATGTGATGTTAGCTAAATGTGATGTTATCTTCATCAGAAGCTCCTGCCATGGTGAATGTCCTCAACGAAATAAGCAAGGACCATACATCAGCCTCTTTGGTTTACCAGGTCTAATGGGCACCCAAAATCGTTTCAGAGCACAGCAGAACATAACTGACGTATGAGAACGTACAAGAGCACATCAAATCGGCGCGCCAATCGTATCTGATCACATCTGAACGGGTCAACCATTGCGTCAACCATTGCGTCACAAAACCTAATAAAATTATCTTCTGAGGAAAAATGTAATCACTGATTCAATGACCAGCTACGAGTAGTTAATCGTATCGATCACATGACAGTGTGAACAGGGCATAAACTATGAATTTGAAATACATTTAATCAGGGAAACTAAGAGTTGTAATTATAATAGAAGTGGAGACGAGTAGTTAATCGTAGCGATCACATGACAGTGTGAACAGGGCATAAACTATGAATTTGAAATACATTTAATCAGGGAAACTAAGAGTTGTAATTATAATAAAAGTGGAGAAAAAGAGTGGTGTTCATCAGCCTCTTCCTTAGCATAATTATGTCATAATTTTACTATAATCATAATTATTCATTGTCTTTAATTTAGCCCCCGCTCATTTGCATGGGTTCCTACTAACCTCTCATTCCATTCACTGGAGCATGTTCTATGGGAATGAATGTGTCTGTCTGTGTGTTCTTTCTCACTTTCTATTTTCATATGTGAGTTGTCCTATGTTGATCTGACACTAGTAACATACCATGCCATGTGATGTCCACATCCAGCATTATTAAAAGCAATAACCCTTAATTATTAATCACAGTCTCATAAGAGTCTACATTACAATATTTATATTTTAAGATTTATTATCCAGTGCCACAAAATGTTAGCCATGTCGTGTGTGTAGTTGTTGTGTGTCCGTATGTGTGTAAATGTGTGTAAGACATCATAGAAAGGTGTTGTGTGTAGAAATCCAGACACCTTTTGCTTTATACTGTAAAGAAAAGGTGCAACCACATGCTTTTGTTGCTCCTCCACTAATGTTGTTGTCACCTTCCATTCATTCCACCCATAGGCCATGGAGCGCTGTGGCAATCGCATGTCTTCGCACTCAGAGAGCGCCAGTTTCTTGCAAACTTTAACAGGACGGTTGCCCACAAAAAAGGTAGAGCCACTTGCACTGGGGGAGGAAAACACCCCATCCTCTAATTGCCCCCTCACTTGTCTTGTCTGTGGATGTACAGTATGGCTCCAGATTGTTCAGTGTTGTTTGTGGGTTGTGGTGTCTTGCTGAATGTCAATGATCATAACTGATTGTTTTGAACCTTTTTAATGGAATGAGTCTTGCAAGTACTGTTATTTCCAAAACTGTGTGTATGCTGTTGATGAATGATCATCATTCTAGGTTGAGCAGAAATTCAAAAGATGTCTATGATCTGTCAACATGAGACCTGACATAATGCATATCAGCATGTGTTGTGTAACTATTTTCTCCAGAACATTCAAGTGCTTCTCAAGGTTCGCTTCCTTGTTTAGTTTTAATTAAGTACTCTTAAAGGGTCAGGAAAGAAATCATAGCAATTTCAAATGTACAATTTTAGAAGGCACTGATTACTTTTAATTTAAAATAGGTCAGACTTCAATACTTGTAAGATTGTGGTCTTGAGTATATGTTTGGTGGAGAACATTTTAAACAAATGCACACATTAATTAGAATTATGACACTTGATTTGTGTTAACACACAAATCAGATACACACTGGCATTTCTTACTTTTTGTATCATCAGCGGTAAGTAACATTGTAAACTTCTATATAATTTGCATGGCCATAAGACTGCATGATGCCTATGGTTGCATTCTGTTTTTTTAATTACTTGTGTGAAAATGTAGATAATACGTATCGGATTTGTTTTGTTGTAAATTTTGCTTAAATTTTTTGCTTCACTGTCACTTTAATAACCCGTTTTTTGAGTCTGTCTTTGTTTCTGTGGCGTTCCCAAATTGCAAATGAAACCATGCTCCACCCTCTCTCTAAATATCATTTATATTTTGAAAATGTCCACTGTTTAAATAAATATCTGGAAGTTGTCACCTCAAAAAACATTATGTTGAAAAGCTGTTTTTTAGCAGCATTTATGTCACTGTTTGTTGCACATTGGTGTTATGCGCATGCCACGATTAGACAAAAATAATACATTATCTTACCTTGTTTTGTGGTTTCTCGTAGCCTGAATAAAAGGGGCAGAAGTTCCTCCTCCTCTGGCTGAGATCTTGACTTAATGTCTAAATAAGAGCGTCCACCTCATTGTGATGTCACAAAGTAGCCAGACTGCAAAACCCCCGTGAACAGAGGCATCCAAAACTGCATGCAAGCTCACACCAAAATGCATGAACATTACGATTTGACGTTTTGGCATTGTTTAACACAAGTGTCCAACAATGTAACATTTATAAGTCAGAAAAGACAAAATTCATCAAAGGTCCTCCTTAAGCAGTAGCTTGTCTTGATCAATTTTAGTGCCTAATAAGACTGTAGGGATGTAACGGATTACCGTCATAATGATAAACCTCGGTAAAACTCCTGACGACTACTTTTACCGTTTAAAATGTTTATTATTGTAAAAACCGTGATTGATTACCTCACTTTGAAAAACTCACTGCACGGTGACATTGCTTATTTCCGGGAAAAGCAACTAGAGCACTAATCGCTATAAATATAAATGATAAATGGGTTATACTTGTATAGCGCTTTTCTACCTTCAAGGTACTTAAAGCGCTTTGACAGTATTTCCACATTCATCCATTCACACACACATTCACACACTGATGGCGGCAGCTGCCATGCAAGGCGCTAACCAGCAGCCATCAGAGGCAAAGGGTGAAGTGTCTTGCCCAAGGACACAACAGACGTGACTAGGAAGGTAGAAGGTGGGAATTGAACCCCAGTAACCAGCAACACTCCGATTGCTGGCACAGCCACTCTACCAACTTTGCCACGCCGTCCCTAGCTATCTTAGATGATAACACAAATACAAGACACATTAGCATCTGTTCCCATTTTGCCTTTATCATAAAAAAACCTCTTATAAGGCAGAAAAGTATTTGTTTCTTCTGCCAAGGAAAGTATATATATATATATATATATATATATATATATATATATATATATATATATATATATATATATATATATATATATATATATATATATATATATATATATATATATATATATATATATATATATATATCTATATCTATCCTCGGCACGGAACCCACAGTTAGCGCTTATAATAACAATATCACTAATACTTGGTTAATATTAAAATCACGAAACGTAAATTGAGTTTAGTTGGTGCTTTGTGAATGGTTATTTATCGGATTTTATGGGCAAAATAGCGGAGCTTGGCTTCGCTGTAAGCGGACTTTTATTTACGTTTACCGTATTTTTCGGACTATAAGTCGCAGTTTTTTTCATAGTTCATAGTTCCAGTGCGATTTATGTTTTTTTCCTTCTTTATTATGCATTTTCGGCAGGTGCGACTTATACTCCGGTGCGACTTATACTCCGAAAAATACGGTATTTAATATTTAGAATGCATTAATAAAAAAATCAATCCTTCCTTCTGTCTTTCATAATGATTGTGAACGATAGGCAAAATTCCAAAAAAGTGCAGTTCCACTTTAAGAGCACATTCAACAGTACCATGATAGTAATGATAACGGTGATAATTATGGCTGCAATAACTGTAATTACAACTTTTTATATCGTTACAGCCTTACTAGACACTTGAATGCATAACATGTAATGTTGGCTGCAAACGATTCATATGACATTCTTGTTTATCATGTACATTTTGGTGTTCTGTTTTATTCATCCATGTGATTACCTTTGTATTTGCTACCTTCCTGTCTTTTGCAGCTCTTTCATGAGGAGCTGGCCCTCCAGTGGGTGGTGAGCAGTGGAAGCGTCAGGGAGGGAGCTCTCCAGCAGGCCTGGTTTTTCTTTGAGCTTATGGTATGAAACATCCAATGTCTTTATTAAGTTAGAGGCCCGGTAAATGCATGTCCCTGCAAGTCATAGCAGACCCTGTATAAACTACATGACAACCCAGTATTCTGTGTGTTTATATCATGGTTCTTAAAACCACAGGTGAAGAGCATTATCCATCACCTTTACTTTGCTGATCGCCTGGAGTCGCCCAGAAAGAACCGATTCCCAGAACGCTTTATGGATGACATTACAGCACTGGTCAGCACCATTGCTGGTGACATTGTGTTGCGTTTCCAGAAGGTAACACATTGAGACAAACACATCCACTAAAACAGATTCAAGCCACATTGACTAAACCGTGCAGCTTGATTGGAGTAACTGATGGAATATTGATAATATTGCATCTCTTTTTGTATATTTTTACTACCTGTGTTCTGATTCAGTCTTGTTGTATTTTATAAAGCAGAACAAATAGTTACTTGTGCTTCTTGTTATCAGGATCTGGAACTGACTGAGAGACTGAACACAAGTCTGGCTTTCTTTCTCAATGACTTGCTGTCAGTCATGGATAGAGGCTTTGTCTTCACTCTTGTCAAGGCATACTGGAAGCAGGTAAGTACCCACTTAGGATTCTTAAACATAAAACATTGCGTTTTTTTCATAATAGAGTTGAACCTTAATTAATAAACTTAATTGCCTCTTTAACGGGGTTCGTAAATCGAAAAATGTGTATATTGAAGCAAATTTCTTCATTAGAAACAATGTAAACATTAATAGTAGGTTGTAAAAGCAAACAAAGTAGCAATTAGTACAGTAGCTAATGACAACACTGCTCTGCTGCACGCACACAATGAGTGCATGAAACGTTTGTACATACAACAAAGCATATTTCAAGTGGCCTGAAAGTACAGTGGGAAACACAGCAGTGGCTTCTCACTGCTCGTTAAGAGGATGGGTTGCAGAGACACATTCCACAGTACTTTTTACATCTAATGAATAACGTTCAATTCATTTAATATTATTTGGAGGTATTTGTTTCATGATAAAGAGAATAATTGTCTTTGCCATTGTCATGACAACGCATAATTTATATATTAGTCAAGTGAAAATGATTTTGACATTTTTGTGTTTGATAATACAATTTATGATAAAGTATTTAAAACTCTTGAGTTGAGCTATTACAAATTAGCAAAAGTAAAAACACATGCAAAACATAATTACTTGTGATTATACATTTTCTCTTTCTGTATTAAATTAGATAATGTTTCTTTAAACAGGTCTCCGCCAAGATTTTCACTCTGCAAAACCCAACCTTGGAGTCTCTGAGACTTGATTTCTTGAGAATAGTGTGCAGTCATGAACACTACGTCACTCTTAACCTTCCCTGCAGCTTGCTCACACCGCCTGCCTCACCGTCACCGTCTGTCTCCTCAGCAACTTCACAGGTCAGATCTTAAATTGTTGCTAAATTTGAATTTAAAAAAGACATTGCAGCTGTTACTGTCTTTAATAATTTAACTAAATTGATACCTAGCTACTTGTTTTTGTCATGTAATCCATATACTCCATTCAGTAACTAAAGCCATTACTAGTAATGATGAAAAAAATCAATGGATCGGAACTGTAAATTAGAAAAAAACACATTTCAAAATAGTCCCTAAGGTGATACTGTGGTTCCTTTTTCTTTGTATGTACCGTATTTTTCGGACTACAAGTCGCAGTTTTTTTCGTAGTTTGGCCGGGAGTGCGACTTATACTCAGGAGTAGGGCTGGGTGATATATCCATATACGCGATATATCGCGGGTTTGTCTCTGTGCGATATAGAAAATGACTATACCGTGATATTTGAGTATACGTTCTCACGCAGTTGCTTTTAGCTGCTGGCATTACACTACAGGCTCTCCTCGCTCTTTCCTGTGTCTCCTTCTCACAGACAGACAAGCGCACCTTCTTACATACATCACATACTGTCACGTCATACGTCACATACGTATACGCCCTCATGCAGCAAAGAGGTAGCAGCATGGGTAACGTTAGCTGTGATGCTAGCGCAGCCGTGCGAGTGGTAATACGAGAGAGAGAAGGTGTGAATCTGGTAACAAATGAAGGAATAATTAATTCCCCCAAAAAACAGCTGGGGGTCCATCGTCTGGCGGTGGTTTGGCTTCAAGTGGGAATATGTCGAACAGACAAATGTAATTTGTCAAGTGTGGGGCAAAAGCGTTGCTATAAAAAGTAGCATTACTGCTAATATGTAGCATCATTTGAAAAGTCACCTGCTAGAGAATGAAGACTTCTTACTCCGCATGTTAACATCTCCATTCGGTGCCACACGCCCACACCATCAAAATGCCGAGGCAAACATTTCCAGATCAACACCGTATGAAAAAAATAGTGATTTTTTTAGTCGTGATTTCCTTCTCTGCATGAAAGTTTTAAAGTAGCATATATTAGATTAGATAGTACTTTATTGATGCAGTATGAAGAAGAATGTTTTAATGTAGACACACAGAATCATCATACTGCTGTGATTATATGCATCAAGTAATAATTCAAGGCTAAGGCAAAATATTGAGATATATATTGTGTATCGCGATATGGCCTTAAAGGCCTACCGTAATTACATTTTCTTATTTAAACGGGGATAGCAGATCCATTCTATGTGTCATACTTGATCATTTCGCGATATTGCCATATTTTTGCTGAAAGGATTTAGTACAGAACATCGACGATAAAGTTCGCAACTTTTGGTCGCTGATAAAAAAAAGCTTTGCCTGTACCGGAAGTAGCGTGACGTCGCAGGTTGAAGGGCTCCTCACATTTCCCCATTGTTTACACCAGCAGCGAGAGCGATTCGGACCGAGAAAGCGACGATTATCCCATTAATTTGAGCGAGGATGAAAGAATTGTGGATGAGGAACGTGAGAGTGAAGGACTAGAGTGCAGTTCAGGGCGTATCTTTTTTCGCTCTGACCGTAACTTAGTGTGGAATCCAATGAGCCCTTGTACCTTTCTCCTTTTTCTATTGTGGATCACGGATTTGTATTTTAAAACCACCTCGGATACTATATCCTCTTGAAAATGAGAGTCGAGAACGCGAAATGGACATTCACAGTGACTTTTATCTCCACGACAATACATCGGTGAAGCACTTTAGCTACGGAGCTAACGTGATAGCATCGTGCTTAAATGCAGATACAAACAAAAGAAATAAGCCCCTGACTAGAAGGATAGACAGAAGATCAACAATACTACTATCAGGAGACACCGAACCAAACACTGGACCTGTAACCACAAGGTTAATGCTGTGCCGCCTGTCGAAGCCTAGCAATGCTGTTGCTATACGGCGCCATTGAAGCTAACTTAGCTCGTCAGAGCTATGCTAAAAACATTAGCTATCCACCTACGCCAGCCCTCATCTGCTCATCAACACCCGTGCTCACCTGCGTTCCAGCGATCGACGGCGCGACGAAGGACTTCACCCGATCATCGATGCGGTCGGCGGCTAGCGTCGGATAGCGCATCTGCCATCCAACTCAAAGTCCTCCTGGTTGTGTTGCTGCAGCCAGCCGCCAATACACCGATCCCACCTACAGCTTTCTTCTTTGCAGTCTCTATTGTTCATTAAACAAATTGCATAAGATTCACCAACACAAATGTCCAGAATACTGTGGAATTTTGCGATGAAAACAGAGCTGTTTGTATTGAGATACAATGTGTCCGAATACTTCCGCTTCAACCATTGACGTCACGCGCAAACGTCATCATACCTACAGGTTTTCAACCGGAAGTTTCCCGGGAAATTTAAAATTGCACTTTATAAGTTAACCCGGCCGTATTGGCATGTGTTGCAATGTTAAGATTTCATCATTGATATATAAACTCTCAGACTGCGTGGTCGGTAGTAGTGGGTTTCAGTAGGCCTTTAAAATATCGCGTTATTAAAAAAAAAGGCCATATCGCCCAGCCCTACTCAGGAGCGACTTATCTTTGAAATTATTAACACATTACCGTAAAATATCAAATAATATTATTTAGCTCATTCACGTAAGAGACTAAACATATAAGATTTCATGGGATTTAGCGATTAGGAGTGAGAGATTGTTTGGTAAACGTATAGCATGTTCTATATGTTATAGTTATTTGAATGACTCTTACCATAATATGTCACGGTAACATACCAGGCACGTTCTCAGTTGGTTATTTATGCGTCATATAACGTACACTTATTCAGCCTGTTGTTCACTATTCTTTATTTATTTTAAATTGCCTTTCAAATGTCTATTCTTGGTGTTGGGTTTTATCAAATAAATTTCCCCCCAAAATGCGACTTATACTCCAGTGCGACTTATATATGTTTTTTTCCTTCTTTATTATGCATTTTCGGCCGTTGCGACTTATACTCCGGAGTGACTTATACTCCGAAAAATACGGTATGTGTTTGACTCTTTTTTTTTTTCTTCTTCTTCTTCTTCTTTGTCACAGAGCTCTGGGTTTTCGACACATGTCCAGGACCAGAAAATAGCAAACATGTTTGAACTGTCTGTGCCCTTCAGAGAGCAGCACTTTATGGCTGGGCTGGTACTGTCAGAATTGTCCGTGATACTGGACCCAGACAATGAGGGGTTAGTATGTGCTATAACTTCCATTATAAGGATTGAGTGACCGAATAACAGTTAAAATATTATTAAGTACAGTTTGGGCAGTTGAACCTTGATGCCTATTTACTAACTTGTAAAATGTGTTTATTAGCTCTACCAAATTTCAGTTATACAAAAATTACACTTTCTAGTCGTGAGCTAACTATATCTCAGTAACATCTGTGTTTATCATATTGTTCTCCCTTTTGTCTAGGATGTTTGGCTTGCACAAGAAAGTTGTGAGTGTTGTTCATAACCTCCTGTCTAGCCATGACTCCGACCCCCGTTATGCGGATCCTGAGGTCAAAGCTCGGGTTGCAATGCTCTACCTTCCTTTGATTGGCATTGTCATGGAGACGCTGCCTCAGCTTCATGACTTTACAGGTACTAATTAAAGCCAATTGTTGTATTTATGATAGCCATACATTAGTGTCTATTTTACTAAAAAAAAATTTGTGTCCACAATTTCTCATCCTTCCCTCTGTCTCTTAAAGCAAGATACTCAGATTTATAGCATAAACGTTCCAATATTTACCTCTACCATTATATTGGGTGGTCCCTTAACACAGTGGTCCCCAACCACCGGTCTGGGGACCGGTACTGGTCCGTGACGCATTTGCTACCGGGCCGCACAGAAACTTTAATTGATTTATAAACTAAAATATTTTCTCCAACTTAACTTTCGTCTGTCCCACTAAACACACCAATAAGATTGTTCATAAATGTGTATTACAACTCCTGACAGGAAGTTGCCCTTTGTTACAGTACATTAATGCACATTAATGAACATATACAATTTTAATGTGTCAGGTTGTAGCCAAAGGCTAATTTCCATCTGCAGGGTCATTGTATATAGCAGGGGTTCTTAACTTGTTTGACCTCAGTACCTACACTACAAAGGGACTCTGGGCCCACTCCAATGTTAACACTGAATTAGTAATTTTACACTTGATTTTGATCATATTAAATAACATTAAATATCTGACATACTTGCAGTTCCCTACCTTGTAAAATTATATAAAAGCATGTGTTAATTACAAAGATTTAATTATTAATTAAGAAATAAACCTTAGGGTTAGGTCAGACTGATTAGACAAAATACATTTACATACAATATACATTATGTTCTGCTAAAATAAATAAACTAAATTAATAATGAACATGTTTTTTAACTTAACTGTCAATAAAATTAAAGTGCAAATGAAAATACCACTTCAGTCATAATTTTTGCGCTTAAGAAATTTCTCTCTGAATTTCACTCTGGTTGTTTTATATTGTCATTACTGCCACAAGTGGTAGAAAAGTGTATTACAACTAAGTACCGCTGTGGCCTATGCGGACCACAGCTGAAAATACACATATATTACATTCTATGGGGCGCTTAGGCCAGTGTTAGGCCAGGGCCCAACACTGGGCCCTGGCCCTATGGTTAAGAAACACTGGTATACAGTATATGCCATCAACGTGCCGGCGACCATCTTTTTGCAAAGAAACACGCCCAGGGCTCCCATTATTTCAGCGTTATAGTGAGTTGACTTTTCATGCTAATTTTTTTGCTGTTTTTAACTGCCACACGTGAAAAGTCGGTCCGTGAAAATAATGCATACATTAAACCAGTCCCTGGTGGAAAAAAGGTTGGGGACCCCTGCCTTAACAGAAAAACATTTGCCACCCTTAACAAAAGTTTTGGCTTAAGTACTTTACAAACAAAATAAAACACAAATTGCCTCAGTTTTGAATAATGTGTAACAATATTATCATTTCAATATGAACAAATGGCACAACATCATGGTAAATGCAATTAGGGCTGCAACGATTCATCGATTACATTGATTAATTCAGTTAGAAAAAAAAGCATTATTTTTAATCGGTTTTGTTGCTTAAATCAGTGGTTCTAAAACTTTTTTCACCACGTACCACCTTAGAAAACACTTGGCTCTTCAAGTGATAATGACCAACATTAAAATACAGTTGCACAGTAGGCCTAAATATTCAATATAAACAAGGCATAGGTTTTATTTAACGAGTGTTTAATATTTTTGGCCACTGTAATATTACGCACAGTTTGAACAGTAACACTGTTTGCATATTTAACTAAGGGATTTATTGGCATACTAAGTGGAGCCCGTACCACAATTTGAGAATCACTGGCTATGTGATTCCGTTAATGAGTAAAATATGAGGACATTGTTTCTGCAAGAATGCTCCAGCGCACATGAGAGTGGTGCACCTAGTGGTAATGTAGTTCGTGCTGCCGGCAGTGATGTGGCCTGTGTGTGTGTCTATGTGGGAACAGCGCAGTGCCAATAAAGAGAGATTGCTAAAGAAAAAAGACGACGAGGTGGAAATAGCAAAGGTCCCAGAGAAATCGAGAGAGAAGTTTTGCGATTATTTAAAAGATAGATGTCGTGGTGAAATGTTTGCCCTGTCAAAGAGCTAATATTTCAATGCAGCTCTACGATGATGCAGCACATTACCAGAAAGCATATTGCTTTTTTAAAGAGCAGCAAATAAGAAGTAACAAGGTAAAAGTCTATATTGCCAGCTAACGCCACCTTATATACTTGACTTTTATTAAAAAATATTTTATTCAAACACATGCGAGGACATTTTAGCATCAAGTATGTGTGTGTGTGTGTGTGTGTGTGTGTGCGTGTGCGTGTGCGTGTGCGTGTGCGTGTTATGCTACCGAGTTGTTCGCCTGAACATCAAACATTGAACACAGTATGTGTTAAATTCTTTAATACATTGTCACTCTATTTATCATACCTTATCAGAGAGCTTTTTGTTTAGTTTGTTTCTTTGTTATCCATTACCTGGTTTGAGGCAACACATTTTTTTAGTTGTTTTTTTTTAACTTTTTCTTTTTTTTAATATAAGTAATAAATAGTGATTCTCTCATGGTAAAAGTAAATGTCATGCTCATTCATAAGAAAGAATAAATAACTATTTCCCCTGAAAGACACATTAAGGCTACAATGTGTGTTTTATTAGATTACATGAATAATCAAACAAATGAATTGGTAGATTAATCGATTATTAAAAAAATCTATGGCTGCAGCCATAAATGCACTAATCATGTATTAAAGTTATTAATTTATCAGGTAAAATTGTATCATTTATGTGTCATAAGTCCCTTAAAGGTTTTATTGAAGTTGAAACCAGAAACTATCTGACTATCAATTTTTTTTTAACAGAGGCTATCAAACAATTGGCTTTGAAACCATTCTGAATATTTAGAAAAAGTAAAGCATTCCGGGAAATTAAGTCTTTTCCCACCATTTTCCTTAATTTTAAAGTTATATTACATCAAATCAACTTATTAGTTTAATAGAAGATGCTTTTATTCTTAAGTGTCATATACAAATATTTACTGTAATTAAAATAAAACGTGTCCATGAGGTTCATAAAATATTGCTTTGAAATATGTCAAATGTTAATTTATGTAATACTGTAAAGCATGATTAAAGTTAAAGTGATTGTCACACACACACTAGGTGTGATGAGATTATCCTCTGCATTTGACCCATCACCCTCACCCCCTGGGAGGTGAGGGGAACAGTGAGCAGCAGCGGTGGCCGCGCACGGGAATCATTTTTGGTGATTTAACTAACCCCCAATTCCAACCCTTGATGCTGAATGCCAAGCAGGGAGGTAATGGGTCCTATTTTTATAGTCTTTGGTATGACTCAGCCGGGGTTTGAACTCACGACCTACCGATCTCAGGGCGGACACTCTAACCACTAGGCCACTGAGCAGGTGAATGTGAGATTCTGGAAGATGCCAAAATTATCAATTGAAATTTTAATTGTACTTCCTTTTTGCAACCTCAATTTTATAATTCATGGAATTTAATTGGAATTTAGGGAACATTCTCCATTCAATTAAAAATTTTGCACAAGCCTGGTATGCACACTCTTATCTATTGCTTAGATTTAACTGGCGTCACATCCAGCTCACATCCCATCCATTAAATATGCGTGGTTGTCCAGCGCGCTCTGTTCTTAATGGCGCCATATAGCCTTTCTCGAAGAAAACATTTCCTATGCTTGTGTTGTTCTCGGCTGTACAAATCGTTCAAATCGCAAAAAGGATAAACGTTTCTTCAGAGTTCCTCGAGAGGTAATCAAAAACGGCAGAAGAGTGCAAGATTTTACAAAACGACGATGAGAAAAGCAGCTCATACTCCAGTCCAAGGGAGCAGAGTCGAAGAATGCATGAGTTTGCAGTTATCACTATAAGGTTTGTTTGATATACATTTAATGATTATTATTTCCCATTTAAGTGTTATCTTGGTTTTGTTTGTATTTCTTTAACACATGTTTGCTACGAGTATTTTGAAAAGCACCAACTCGGCGAGTCTAAATAAAAGAAAGAAATTGTGAGCAAAACTTAAGAGTTAAGCTTTTACCAAAGACAACAATCATAAATGAAGCTTTCAGCACATACACAATGTTGACATTTATATTTTGATAATGACGAGGAAAAACACGCTACTCATAAACGGGCCGTGCAACAGCAACAAACATGACTGTAGATGCGAAGTTAAATCATGAAATGCAACCTTACCCGAGCAAAAACGATGCATATTTATATTGATACCAATTTCCTTGACCCAGTTACACACAAAGAAGTTGTAGACCTCCCTGCTTTCCTAAGTTTCCATCTGTTTTGTGGTGTATAATGGTATCAGGAACACAGTAGTTTGATATGTCTGAGTGCGACTGACGTATAATCCTTGATATCACTCGACAAATCTTTTTTTGATAAAGTATGGGGATCTATTCCATTGCATAGTCTGATCTTTTGCTCGTATCTGCTTTTTGCGGGAAGATTTAAGCCTCTTTTGTACTCAAATAATTTGTACGCTGCTTGCTGTAAAACAGCCACCTTGGCTTGGTTGACCACCACTGGTTTTCACTTCCGAGAAGAAGTCACGTGACAGGATACAAGCAATAGGCAGACAGCTCCCCTTTGAAAATATGTCATTGATAAAAACACACAAACACTGTTATGTTTTATGTCAATATGTGTCTATTGTTCTACATAACTTGTTAAACCTTTTCCTCTCCTTTTACTAGAGTCCCTCAATCAATGGGGTCGATCAGGTGGTACCCAGGGAGCAGCTGTGAGCAGCAATGGGGAAGATGCGGAGGGAGAGGCAAACAGCATGATTAATCAAACCGTTGCCATGGCAATAGCAGGCACTGCCACTACCTCTCCGATGTCCCGACCGAGCAGCTTCTTGTTGAATTCGCAGGTAAGAGATAGTTTTTTTTGTTTTCTCTTGCAATGCTTTTTCTTTCACTCATCTAAGTTGAATTTATTATTATTATTAATTACAATCATCAACTGTGTGAAGACCTATTTGTTGTCTTTTGAAATTTTCACGGCCTCTAGGCGAATCGACAGCATGGAAGCTTCTCGGCCGAGTCAAGTCGCAGTCTACTTATCTGTCTACTGTGGGTGCTAAAAAATGCTGACGAGCTGGTGTTGCAGAAGTGGTTCACAGATCTTTCAGTGTCGCAGCTGAACCGCCTATTAGAGCTCCTCTACCTCTGTGTCTCTTGCTTTGAGTACAAGGTAGGATACATGACATCACTTTCTCTGCAACTAATTTACTTTGGCTACTGTTTTTTAGTTTTTTTTCAACAAAACAGCCTGCTTTCTTCCTTTTATAGAAGCATGTATTTTCATTCGTCAATTTCTCATGATTCATTCTGCTTTGCTATTGTCTTTTATGTCAATGCATGTTTTTAAACAATTAATCTGCTTTGCTTCCTGAGTGCTGTGCTGCAAATGACTTTCCTGGGTTTTTCTCTTTTGCCACTCACTCTTTACTTCTGGATACAAGGCCCATGTTGTGTTCACCATGCAGGGGAAAAAGGCATTTGAGCGAATGAACAGTCTGACCTTTAAGAAGTCTAAAGACATGAAAGCCAAGTTAGAGGAGGCCATACTGGGTAGCATCGGTGCCAGACAGGAGATGGTGCGACGCAGCCGTGGACAGCTAGGTGAGTTCACCAAGCACACGCGCTTAAGGAAAAAAAACACAAAAGTAATTTTTCCTCCAAGCAATATGTGTGGTGTATTTTGCAAAAAAAAAAAAATTTTTGCATGGCTGTAGATGACACCTAGAGGTAGAAATCGTACCTGATTACAGGTTTACTGTTAAGAATTGTGGTGTAAATCTGGCTAACAATTAGGGCTGTCCCGTATTTCACTTATATCGATATTGGAGCCCTAAGTAAATTGCACAGTACGGATCATACATATTTATACATACACTTGTGATTTAGGGCTATATAAATAAACATTGATTGATATATTATTTTGTAGTGTGGAATGTTAGAAAAAGGCTTGATTAAGTGAAATACTCAGAACAATGGTCCTTATGGAAAAACCTTGACCTATTTAATAATAACTGTCTGGAACGGACGTATGCCGTCTTTACATTTGAAGTAGAATGGTAATTGTTTTTTAGTAACACCAGTGACCACTAGGGATGCCATCAATTAAAGATTTACATAGCTGAATCTGATTCAAGATTTTGCGCATAGTCGACAATCAGTCAAATCTATAGCTTTGAAAAGTCTGTAGATGACTGACAGAAGGCTTCAATCTTATAAAAGTAATATTCTTTCATTGAAGTGAACAAAACACAGATCTTATGTGTGACATTTTCTACTTCAGAGACTTAATCACTTTAACAATTGAACACTATAGAGATTGGATAGTTTACTGAGGTCTTTGGTTTTGTCCCACCCAGCACAGAGAATAAATCAAACTTGACTAAATGGAGGGAGTAAAAGTCATAAAGTTTCCATATGTAAACCTGCGGGAGAATGGTCACCTTTATCGGGGGATAGCTACAACTTTAAGTCCAATTTTCGGCAAGTCCCATCATTGCCGATGGCAGGATTCTGCCGGTCCGAGTCGCGTGGTGGCATTGCAAGCTCCGTGTGTAACAGCAGCACGCAAACCATGTAGAATCATTCTCCCAATCCTATTAGTACCATGTTCATGTGCGCAGACAAATGGAGGAGGCCAAAATGTAGCCAGCTTTTTTTAGACCCGTCACACTAGGAAAGAGTGACCACTCTGAAGAAGTATAGTGACAGCCGAAACTGTAAGCAGGTAAGAGTTATCTCTTACTCTCGATAAAATAAATGTTTCTGTACACAGCAATCTCTTACAAATATGTAAATAAGATGTGATGACCGCCATCAATCTGTCCTCCCAAACATACTTGCTGTACACAGAGTCCCAAGCAGGTATTCAGTGAACAAAGGAAGGACAGTTAATGTTCGAGAATTCGAATGCAAAGTTGATTTTCAAAGCAGACTCCTCTGAATTGAATCCTCGATGATTCGAAGGCGGCCGTGGTGGCCACAAAAATTCATTACGTTCAGCTCATGACGCAGTAAGTTGAATGACGCGGACATGTTTGTGTCCGGGTACTTTCTAATACGCTTCTACCTTGGAGTAATATGCTATTATAATTATTTGATACTTGTTGATATTGGCACGTGGTGTTTTAGAAGGCAATATCATTTAATTAAGGATACTTATTACATAGGTCTAGATCGTATGCTATTGTGTGCTTAGCTTTTGTGTAGCTGTTAGCTCCTAATAGCCTATAGCCTACCATGTTTAGCTTTTGTAAATTACTTCTCTAAAATACAAGAAAATACCAACCTTGTGTGGTTAATAACTAATTCTGATTACTGGAGGACATTTAGCTGTTAATTGGCTGTCGAGTTTTGCACAAGTAGTAAACACGCTGCAGGACTGCTTGTGTTGGGAGTTCAGTTTCAGTTTATTGCGAACATGCATACGATACAATGTAACGCATCACATATTTCCATTTGTTTCATTACATCACGTTCGAAAAGGAGTAGGAAGAAGCAGATTTTAAAATCTTGAAATCTTAAAAGCGCTTTTAATCTGGGATTTAAGATACAAGTCGATACTAGTTTTTTTGATGATATCTAACTGCTATCAATATCGGATATTATTACTACAAACAATACAAATGCCTGTAGTTGTGAATTAAATGTCTCCCCTTCTCTGTATGCATCCACCCTTTATACAAAATGAACACAACTAATAAATATGTTCTTTGTTTAGAGCGGAGTCCATCAGGCAGTGCCTTTGGCAGCCAGGAAAATCTGCGGTGGAGAAAGGACATGACCCATTGGAGACAGAACAGTGAGAGATTAGATAAGTAGGTTTTGTGTTAATGCAATACGATCTTTCTTATTCTGTCATTTACTATCTTCCAAAAACAAGTGGAGTCTCACAGGTTGATTGTTTTATATATGCTTTATTTCAGCATTTCTGTAGTTGCAGTTAAAACCAAATACACTATTGCTTTCTTGCCATATATGTGTATATATATATATATATATATATATATATATATATATATATATATATATATATATATAGTTTATTTAATTTAATTTTTTTCATTTCGTGTACTTCATCAATTGTTTTACTGGCTCTAGTGTAGTTTAGTTTTCTGTTAATTTCTTTCATGTTGCTGTGTGTTTATGTAGGAGTCACAGATCAGTAAGGTATTGTATGACCCATTTTTGCTGTGTGCTTTTTTTCTTTGACTTCCTTGGGCGTTGTGTTCACATGCATGTGGAAGCACTGACATTTACAGATGTAAAATGAGTTTAGGTTGTTCAATGTTTTTTTTTCCAATCCCAGTTTTTCATCGATCATCAATCCATATGTTAAATATTCTAAAGTTGTTAAGTGCAACTGTATAGTTGTAAGAGGACCCTCAACTGGACCCCGACTTAAACAAGTTGAAAAACTTATTCGGGTGTTACCATTTAGTGGTCAATTGTACGGAATATGTACTTCACTGTGCAACCTACTAATAAAAGTCTCAATCAATCAATCAATCAACATGGGCATTATTTGGTGTTTATTTTTCTACAGTATTACCAAGCAAAAATACACAATTTTTTAATACTAATTAATGCATAAACATCATACTTTAATCAAATTAATGCTATAGATGCTGCAGTAATATCTGGATTGATTTGACTGTTGAGTTGTAAGCTCCCACATGCACATGAACACACTACAAGTTATGTCTCTATGCCGGTTCCTACCCTTCTACACTCCTCAATCTGTCCCAATAACATTGCGCTTGTTTTAGGTAGTGGTGGCTGAGTCGCATTGGCTGTCTGTGTTTGGCTTATTTTTAGCCTGAGAGTGGTGTGTTTTCCTTCTAATTGTGGCAGAATTTAGAAGAAAATCTGTTTCTCTGTTCTTTTTGTTGTACAGCACATATATTCTGGCAAATATCGCATAAGTCATTTAGAGCCAAGTGTTAACGTCATCTTCGAATGTACTGTAGTACTTCCTGTCAAAATAACTATAGTTCATTGCCTTTTATTAGGGATGTGCCGATCAATTGGCCACCGATCAGTATCAGCCTAATTTTTTGCAAAAGTGTCTGAGTGCCATTGCCGATCAATACCTTTTTAATGTCGGTCACAGACACAGATCCCCTCTGGCTACTTATTTTTAGTTCCCCGGCTGACAAGCAGCTTGCAGCTAATTATGTGTCTTCATACACAAAGTAGAGCAGTTTCCCCAAAATAAACAATCATCTCCATTACAGCAGATTAACTGCATTTCTAATCATCTTAAGTATCATTATCAAGTATTATCACTCGAGGGCTAGGTTCAAATGTTAAACACTAAGAGCAAGCTTACTTTGTTGTTTTTGTTAAGGCTTAAAAATTCAGGGAATAATCCCATGGACACAGGAGGACATTGAGGGTAAAAAAACAAAGGATCTAAATGAGTAGCAAATAGTAGTTTTTGTTTTTGTTTAGTTTTGTTGTATACTATTGACTTGGTTCTGTTCTAACAAATATGTTATTAAAGAGAAGGAACTAGTCTGACTATTGTGTTGATGTCATTATATTATTATGGTATGTAAGTATAACATATAGAACATGCTATACGTTTACCAAACAATCTGTCACTCCTAATCGCTAAATCCGATGAAATCTTATACGTCTAGTCTCTTACGTGAATGAGCTAAATAATATTATTTGATATTTTACGGTAATGTGTTAATAATTTCACACATAAGTCGCTCCTGAGTATAAGTCGCACCCCCGGCCAAACTATGAAAAAAACTGCGATTTTAGTCTGAAAAATACGGTACCTTTTAATAATTTGGTGAGCCAATTCGAACCAGTCTCGGAGAAATTGATTTGTTTTTCAGCCACCCGGTTCATGCATGAAATATGATTTCAAAGCAGCTGAACTAATGTTCAACCACAAATAATCTATTACTATTGTCTTTGAATCAGTCATTGTGAAGGTTGAAAATTGGCCATCCTAATTGGTTGATTTAATTGGAAATAGACCATTATGTCCTCAAAGAGCCATCCAGCAGCATAGCTTTGAAGCCTTTGGCTTTTACAAAGATGAAGAGAAATTGTTGTTGTAAAAATTTGCTCCTATTTAATTAAGTAATTAAAATATTTTCCTTATGTCTTCTCTGGGAAAACTGGCTTGATTGTGGTGGCTGGAAATGAGACCTCCTGGAGTTTTTATGTACAGTACCTTGGTCGACATTAAATTGTTGGTACTTACATGCTGACGCTGGTTTCTTTTTCTGTGATTATAGGACCAGAGCAGAGTTGGAGCATGAAGCACTTATTGATGGTAACCTTGCAACAGAGGCTAACTTGATCATCCTTGATACATTGGAGATCATTGTGCAGGTATATGTAATTAAAATATTTTTAATCCACACTTTTATTTGTATAGAAATATTGGTATTGTTGTGCAGCACAGTTAGAGGTGTCACGATCCGATCTAGATATTGATACGATATCAAAAAAATTAAACAAGTATCGGATATTGGCTTGCATCTAAAACCCCCGATACAAGGTCTGATGAAAGCAGTCCTGCACCACGTTTATTTGTGCAAAGCTGGACAGTCAGTTAAAGGCTAAATGTCCTCCAATAAGCACATAAGGTTAGTGTTTTCTTGTATTGTAGTGTAGTCATTTACAAAAGGTAAACATGGTAGGCTATAGGCTATTAGGAGCTAGCAGCTACTGTACACAACAGCTAAGTACACTATAACACACAAGGTAGACATATGTACAATAAGTGACCTTCAATATTGCAGTTTATGTAAGGTCAGTGTATAGTAAATATGAGTATAAAATACTTATGAAATAATTACAGTTGCATATTACTAACAGATACAAATTATCCACTAACAAATGTGTCTTTATCAGGCAATTTACTGCATAATGCGCTTAATTTTAATGAATTATTGTGATTAGTATTTGATGCCCAAAAAACTAATTAACAGCCTACTTCAAAAGCATAGATAATGGGATCTGAGCCGAGGATGTCGTTGTGGCTTGTGCAGCCCTTTGAGACACTTGTGATTTAGGGCTATATAAATAAACTTTGATTGATTAATAATAAGTCATAAGAAATATTCCCTCTAAGGTGCGTGCCTGTACAATTGTGCACTGCTCACGTGTCCTCTGTGCACAGCAAATCTATGCCGCAAACAAAATAAATAAAATCCAACTAAAACTCTAAACCAAATAAACACATTTATTCTGTACGATTTTGCAATGCAACTCTGTGAGTGACAGGTGGGAAGAAGCGGCAACAACAGATAAAGCAATGTCTGCACTGTTCAATTATTGCAACGTCTGTTGAGACGCTTTAAGGAGGACACGCATCACTTTATTGAGCAAAACTTTTTGTCCACCCTAACCACACCAAAAACACTATCTAGCAAAACACATGATTTTTTGCCAAAACCAACTCTGTCATATCAACAGCAGCCGCTCGCTCTCTCCCTAACTTGCGCCAACAGATGCACTCAGTAAACTCAGTCATACAGAAAGTCAGGCAACTCCAACAACACACAAATGCCAGGTCGTTACACTATGATGAGGCTCACATGCAGCCTGTTAATGTCATTAACAGCGTGTTATGCGTGTGTGTCGCTGTTTTGCTGGTTAGCTTATAGCTAACAGTGCAGCATAGTTAAGAGAGGTAAATGCTTATAACTGGTGAAACAAACAAGTACTGCATACCCACACTCCCCAATAAGATGTGTGCTTATTCTACTGTCATTTATTAAGAATGCTAATTTATGAAAATTAATGGTATACTGTCAGTAGAATACAGAAATGCTAATAAAACTGTAATGATATATTTTACAGACACAAAATTACAGGAATGTACACTTTATCCCATGTTTGTGCTACAGCACATATCTCATTATGTAACATGTGAATTTTTAAGAGGAACTAAATGTGATCTCTGAAAGGGGTACAACTTCTTTTCAAAGCAGGAATCCCACCCAGACATAAAATCCTAGTACGGTACATAGATCATGAAAAACATGTTTTTTGTTATTTTCTTTGTAAGTGGGCCAAATCATCTGTATTAGAGAATAATCTAATACAAATGACTGCTGTCATTTGATTAGAGTAATGAGACATTTCACTTATTATGATGTCAGGTTTGGGACAAGTGTGCTGCTGGTGTGGCCAGAAGTGTGCACATTTGGTCCACTGACTGCTTAGGGAGAATGTGTGTTTGCTTGGACACTTGGAAAAATGAGGAGGAATATGTATATAATATCTTATATTATATGGGCAGCACGGTGGCACAGGAGTTAGTGCATGTGCCTCACAATACGAAGGTCCTGAGTAGTCCTGGGTTCAATCCCGGGCCCGGGATCTTTCTGTGTGGAGTTTGCATGTTCTCCCCCGTGACTGCGTGAGTTCCCTCCGGGTACTCCGGCTTCCTCCCACCTCCAAAAACATGCACCTGGGGATAGGTTGATTGGCAATACTAAATTGGCCCTAGTGTGTGAATGTGAGTGTGAATGTTGTCTGTCTATCTGGGTTGGCCCTGTGATGAGGTGGCGACTTGTCCAGGGTGTACCCCGCCTTCCGCCCGAATGCAGCTGAGATAGGCTCCAGCGCCCCCCGTGACCCCAAAAGGGACAAGCGGTAGAAAATGGATGGATGGATTATATTATATTATAATATTATATTATGTATATATTGGTCATAACGTTAGTGTTTTCCATAGCTTTTTTATTGTCCTTTGAATAATTTCACTTAATCAAGCTTTTTCTAACATTCCACACTACAAAATTATAAAAGAATAATGTCGGTATCAGCTCATACATAAGGCTCCAATATCTGTATCTTATCCGAAGTGAAAAAGTCCTAAATTGGTTCGCCTCAGAAACAGGAGATTCTGAAGTCAAATTCTGCTGTGACTTTTTTGTGTCCTCTGAGTGTTTTTTTTAAACATTATGTATAATATGCATATATGTCATTGTGACCACTGTAGTTATTTTTTTGTTCAACAATAACGGTTCATGTGTCCATCTGCCCTCAGACGGTATCAGTGACAGAATCAAAGGAGAGTGTCCTTGGTGGGGTTCTGAAAGTGTTGCTTCACAGTATGGCTTGCAATCAGAGCGCCCTCTACCTGCAACACTGTTTTGCTACACAGAGAGCACTGGTGTCAAAGGTGGGCCATCTTCATTGCATAAGAAGATGTATATGTTTGTGGTGTGAACAATTTTTATCGACCTGCGTTTGGTCAATGTGGGTGTTTTTTTTGTCCGTTTAGTTTCCCGAGCTGCTGTTTGAAGAGGAAACCGAGCAGTGTGCCGATCTCTGTTTGCGCCTGCTAAGGAGCTGTAGCAGCAGTATAAGTACCATCAGGGCTCATGCCAGCGCCTCCCTCTACCTCCTCATGAGGCAAAACTTTGAGATTGGGAATGTGAGTTCATTTGTTTTTACCAAGTCTTTGAAAATTGGCTGTATCTAACCTCTATTATTTTTCTTATGGCGATTTTTAGAATTTTGCAAGGGTGAAGATGCAGGTGACTATGTCGCTTTCTTCATTAGTGGGAACGTCCCAAAATTTTAACGAGGAGTTCCTGCGTCGCTCTCTGAAGACCATCCTTACTTATGCAGAGGAAGACCTTGAGCTTAGGGAAACGACTTTTCCCGATCAGGTATTAACTATGACATTACATTATATGGCTGTACTTAAACTTTAGAGGGCCTCAACTTGAAGGAGGACTGCACTTTTTTTTTTAAATGTTGCTTATTGTTCACAATCATTATGAAAGACATGACGACGGATGGATTTTTTTTTTTTAATGCATTCAAAATATTAAACGTTTAAAAGAAAGTCAGCTTACAGCGGAGCCAATAGAAGCTCTACTATTCCCCCCATAAAATCCGATAAATAAATAAAAACGCCAACAATACTCAATTTACATTTCGTGATTTGAATATTAACCAAGTATTTGTGATATTGTTATTATAAGCGCCAACACACACAAACTATTTATAGCGGCGACGTGATCACTTCCGTGTGTCCCTATGTTTACATCATTGAGTGGTTTGCTGCTTCCTCGTTTCCTTGCTCCGTGTATGTTTCTTGTAGATCATAAATCATGCATCTCACCTGGAAGGTAGATGGCTGAAGATATAATCCGACAAGTTGGGACATTTTGACAGCCATTTAGGACCTGGAACTGGCGAGAATGACATAAAAAACGCTTGTTACTACCCCAGCCGCCCGCGTCCCCGTTTCTTTGCGAGGATTACCGTATAAAACATTTTTCATCTAAATGGGAATATATGAGCATTTAAGCAGTCTGCATCCTAAAGACCGCAGGCATTGCACAGTAAGTGATGTTTTATTATGTTTGTTGGCTCCCATGAAGTCTGCAGTGAGCAGAAATCAGTGATGAAGAAAAAAAAAGAAAATGTATAGATGTGTTTTGAAATGAATGCGCCATGTATGCTTAAAATGATCAAAATTCGTAAATATTAAATGTTATTTTAAATGTGCCGGTTACTACATTACATATATACTTTCATCATAAAACCCTAATGGAGGTGTTTGGATGTTTTTTTAGGGGCTCTATTAGCATAATTGAACGGCTCTCATAGGCTTTGTTGTCAGCGGACTTTTGATTAAATTTATTTAATATTTAGAATGCATTAAAAAAAATTAATCCGTCATTTCTTTCATAATGATTGTGAACGATAGGCAAAAATTTCCCCCAAAAAATGCAGTTCCCCTTTAAGTCTGTTTTTGAGATAAGATCTGTTTCCCGGCTAAGGGTGAAACAATGACAATTTCATATCACGGTTATGGTGACCAAAATTATCAAATGTATCTTTATCGTTATATTGTTAAATGTGCTCAAAAAGTAAATAGACACACTGATAGTAAACACCATTTTGCATGTTTTGTTTCTTATGCTTCACTGATAGTGTTTTAGTCTTAGATATTTTTTTTTAATATTGTTTTTTACTGTAGCACTTTAAGATTTATTTAAATGAAAGGTGTGTAACAAATACGATATATTATTTTGGTGGGCGTCCTACTCTGTTCAGCGGTGCTTGAAAGCACCGCAAAAACACCTCGGCCTCATATTCTTCTGAGTATAGAACAATCACTCTAAGAGAGCACAGCTTGTAGGTTCAATGTGCACAATTGAATATCTTTGACAGCAATGTGTTTATATAAGTTTAGATTGGGGTATGTTGTTTCTAAATTGGGAATGACGTTAACGAATCTTGTTTTCATCTTGGCATTTCAGCCAGCAAGTTGGCGCCAGTCAGTCCATGAGTTTATCAAAGTGTTCACATTTTTTCGGTACTTTTTATTTAACACACTATAACGAATTGTCAGGAATTTTACCACCGTTATCAATTTTACATTAGTAACTCCAGCCAAAAATTTTAAAATATCTAACCTGCGGCCGTTAATCCAAGAAAATATGGTGAAGCTGCTGATAGTGTGTTTGACAGAGAAGCAGATGAAGGAGATACCGTAGAAATCCACTTTCCCAAGTTAAATGTGGTACACTACTTTCTAAAACTACTGTAGTTGTTGGTAGTACATTCTATTGTATTGTTTTTATACAATATTTCTTACGTAAAAGTTAGTTTTTCTTTTTAAAAGGCATGTTACATGTTAAAATTGTGCTGTTTTGATTTTAATTCATTTCAATGGGCCATGCTGATTTGAGATACAAATGTTTTAAAAGCTCCGCCACATAACCAATTAAGCTCTGACGTTGAGGCACTACTGAAAATTGAGTTAATTACAGCTAAAGAAGACTGATGTTATTGCTTTTTCTTGTGTGCTTTTCTTGGAAATAACCTTAGTATTTGAATGCCCATTTATCTCATTTATTAGGTGCAGGACCTTGTTTTTAACTTGCACATGATCCTATCCGACACAGTCAAGATGAAGGAACACCAGGAAGACCCAGAGATGCTTATTGATCTCATGTACAGGTGAACAAAGCTTTATTTAATAACAGTGTAATATTTCCCCTACTATTATATTAGGGGAGCCCAATGCTCCAAAAAGTCGAGTTCATTGTATTTCAATCTTATTTTTTTACATTGTGCATGTTTGTGAATGTTTGTGTGGGTTTTGCCAGCTCAAATTCCCTCAAACCCCTCGACAGACAGACATACACACAAATTGGCCCTAGTGTGTGAATGTTGTCTGTCTGTCTATCTGTGTTGGCCCTGTGATGAGGTGTAGCCTCATCACACTCCGCCCAAGTGCAGCTGGGGCGACCGCGAGAGGGACAAGCGGTAGAAAATGGATGGATGGAATGATATTGTATGTGTCTGTTTGTTTGTGTTTTTGCCAAATGTTTTGGTTTTGGGGCCTGGAAATATGTTTCGATTAAGTACTTTATCTTTTCTTATTAAATAAGTTCATTCTTTACATTTTAACAGAAAAAAATACATGTATTGCATGCAATTGCATATCTTTAAAACTTTTCTGTAATATTATCTAATGATGCAACAAATACTATCATACATTTCAAACATTTAAAAAAAGGAGGAAAAAAAATGTAATATCTGCTTGACTTATGATTTCAAAGCAAGTTATCCATCAAATTGTCACATGACAATAGATTTTACAGTAAAATTCTGGTAACTGAGCTGCCAGTTTTTATCATTAAAAAACAGGGGTACCGTTGTTCCATTTACAGTAAATCACAAGCATGTAATATTGTAACACAATACCTTATGCAATTGATTATTATATTTATTATGTACATCGAGAGGGACAAGCGGTATAAAATGGATGGACTTTAAAAAATAATTGGACTGAAAAATGAGTGATACTGTTTTTCCATTTACAGTAATATGCAGTTAAAAAAAAGACTACATTTTGCGGTAAAATTACAGCAACTGAGCTACAGATTTTTTTTTTTACAGTGTACGTAAAAATTTAATAATCAAATGCATTAGCAATTGTGTTACACTATCATGAGGCCCTAATATTCCAATATTATTCACTATTACAATTGGCCTCCTGAGGGCAGCCATAACTGCGATGTGGTCCCGTAATTAAAAGCAAGTTTAACACCTTTGAGTCAATGTAGCATGTCCCTCTTCTGTCTTCATCAGTATTTTAATGCACATCCATCTGTAGAATTGCAAAGGGTTACCAGACGTCACCAGACCTGCGGCTCACGTGGCTCCAGAACATGGCTGGAAAACACTCAGAGAGGAACAACCATGCAGAAGCCGCTCAGTGTTTAGTGCACAGTGCTGCCTTGGTAGCAGAATACCTGAGCATGTTGGAGGATCGCAAGTATCTGCCTGTCGGCTGTGTCACCTTCCAGGTCAGGACATCTTGACATATTCATACATGAGAAATTTCGGCCAGTGTGTGCGTATTCAATTCATTCTGTTGTGCATTTGTGTGTGTACGCAGTATATTTCCTCCAACGTGTTGGAGGAGTCTGCAGTGTCTGATGATGTGGTGTCACCAGATGAGGAAGGCATCTGTTCGGGGAAATACTTCACTGAACTCGGCCTAGTGGGACTCTTGGAACAAGCTGCTTCATCATTCTCTTTGGTGAGAATGATAAAAGATGAATAATTATATAAAATGTGTATTTTTCTTTCCCTCATCGTAACTTGGCTTTTTGTGATATTTGTCCCTGTTAGGCTGGCATGTATGAGGCAGTAAATGAAGTGTATAAGGTACTGATCCCAGTCCATGAAGCTAACAGGGATGCAAAGAAGCTAGCCACTATTCATGGTAAACTTCAGGAAGCCTTTGGAAAAATTGTCCATCAGGTGAATATGTGTTCTACTGCGTTGTTTCCCAAACAAGTTTCAATGTTTTTTTAATGTAATTTTGAATTATGCAAGCCCATTTTCAGAATTACATTTAGTATTTATATTTAACTATTAAGGGGCAGACTCAACACTTATTTTAAAATCCTCATTATAATCTATGTTAACACAGTTGTGCATGCTCATGCTTGTAATATTTTCTTTTCACACACTTTATTGACAAACTTGGAAACAGGGGTGTCTTGATTTAACATTGATTTTGGATATCGGTCCAATATCGGCCAAAAAACAAGTATTGGATTATGTAAGCTTTGCACCAAAATCTCAGGTAAAAGCTTTGATACAGTGTTTACTTGTGCAAAGCTGGACAGCCAGTTAACATCTAAATGTCCTCCAATAAGCACACAAGGTTGGTCAAGTCGTTTACAAGTATTACAGAAGGCAAAACATGGTATGTAATAGGCTACTAGGAGCTAGCAGCTACACAACAGCTTAGCACATAATAGCACACAAGCTAGACATTTGCAATAAGTGTCCTTAATTGAACAATATTTCAGTCTAAAACACATTTGTCAATAAAAAGCAAGTATCAAATTATTACAGTTGCATATTACTTATGCATACAGAAGCGTTTTAGAAAGTATCCAGTAAAAAACGTGACCGCATCATTCAACTTACTGCATCATGAGCTTAGCGTAAAAAAATATTGTGACCACTAGGTGTCACTAAAAACAATTACCACTCTACTTTAATTGAATTAAAAACGGCATAAGTCCATTTCAGACAATTTATAATAAAACGTTTAGTGTTTTTCATACCATTGTTCTTTGTTTGAATAATATCACTTGGTCAAACCTATCCTAACACTTCACACTGAAAAAAATAATAAAAGTGTGTATGATTTGTGCAAGTATCAGATCGGATTAATATCAGTATTGGCCAATACTCAAGGCTCCAATATCGTTATCGTATGAAAAGTGAAAAAGTTGTACACACATACTTGAAAGTATTTCTTGATATTGATGAATGCAATACATAGGATATACTGTATTACTGGCTTGTTTTTGTTTTTTAACTTTGATCATTGGTGGTACTTATCCCAACACCTGTTTCAGGCAAACATTTGTGTGTCCGATTATTGTGGCCATTGTAAGACTTTTATTGCACATTTGTTTCATTAAACTGCACCAGTGCAAAAACCTTTATAATTATTGTTCAGTAGGAATGAGGGCTTGGCGATATGGACCAAAACTGATACCGGATTGTAGTCCGAATGGCAGTATACGGTATCTTAAAAGAACGTGCAAATTGCTTAAAGTTGCCTAAGTGTTTTATGGCTAGATAACCAGTGTTGAGAGTACTCAGAATGTTTGTGCTGTAAGTTGTAACGTATTGTTTATTGTTATAAAGTCATTAGTTAGCGGTTACTATGTCAAAGCAGTTTTCGTTCATTTTGTTAATTAACGTTAGGTTTATAGCCTCACGCATGTGTGTGGGGATAGATGGAGCTTCTACTTGCTCTATGCGATGAAAGCCGCTGGCTGTTAAGTTTAAAACTACTTTTCAGCCACCCAGCAGCTCTACAAGAGTAGTTTAGTCTGCATGGCCTATGCAGAGGCACTTTCAAGGTGTCACTAAACATTTAACACACCGAGCGAGCAAAGCGGTCGCTAGCTGCGATTCCAAGTCGCTTACAACTTGTGAACAACACAAACAGATGAGATTAGTGATAAAGTCGCTCCAAGGAGAAATATACAGGATTCGTATGGGTGCTTAAAAACCTTGAAAATGCTTGGATTTTAATGTTTGTTTTCAAGGTTTGAAAAATGCTTGAATTTTGGGTGGAGAGCTTGTAAATGCTTGGAAATGTTCATCATATTTCTCGGCAGTCTGATTCAATAGGCAAATTATAAAATGGAAAAAAATTAAATACGTTTCTTAAAAAATGAAAGCTACACGCATGAGCTTACATGCCAGAGTCGTATATATGACTCTGTGTCGCCCCCAAGAGGACAGTGGTGCATCGGTCCATCATGCCGATAGGTTGTCGTTTTAATGAACAATGGATGGAAATTATTAGTCCATTATTGGACTTGTTTGTACTGTGAAGGTCATGTAATGTATAATTTGTAACCTTTTTCACAACTTAGGGCTGAGTTAATATGACTGATTTAGTAGTTTTTACACAACATGGTTGTATGCATTTCTTGCTCTTTTATTTTCGTTGTCTACTTAACTTGTCTGGCTACAGTGAAAGCAAAAAAAGTTAACTTTTGTCTTTTTGTTAATTTCTTATCATAGCCACAGTTATAAGGCTAGATATGCTTAATGAAAGGTGACTGAGGTGTTGTGAAACAAACTATTTTCCTTTATTATCCTTTTATTAATGATGAACAGTTTTGTCAATAAAAGAGTGAAATTGGAATTTTGATGGTGCGTGTATGAATATTACATTATGCCGTTTACAAGCACAAATACGGTGTAAATCAATCCGTGCTGTTCAATGTCATTGACTGCTGTAAGTAAGAAAAAGAACAAGAAATTTGAAAAAAAAACAAACACAAATGGAGACACGTTTGCAAACACCAATGACATTGAAAAGTCTACAGAAACACTGCTTCATTTTCTATGCCTCATTCAGTTAATGATAACTGCTGGTTCAATGTTAGGCTTAGGTTTTAGCAGATTTTCTGTATTTTTCCTACAGACAGCATTCGGTGACCTCAAACAACAAGGCTATGGATTGATTCACACTGGGTTTCGCCTTTTGAAGGGTACTGGAAAAACTGGAAAATTGATCTTGAAATTCCTTAAAAAGGGCTTGAATTTGGCCATGGAAAAGGTGTACGAACCCTGAATATACCGTATTTTTCGGACTATAAGTCGCAGTTTTTTTCATAGTTTGGCCGGGGGTGCGATTTATACTCAAGAGCGACTTATGTGTGAAATTATTAACACATTACCGTAAAATATCAAATAATATTATTTAGCTCATTCACGTAAGAGACTAGACGTATAAGATTTCATCGGATTTAGTGATTACGAGTGACAGATTGTTTGGTAAACGTATAGCATGTTCTATATGTTATAGTTATTTGAATGACTCTTACCATAATATGTTACGTTAACATACCAGGCACGTTCTCAGTTGGTTATTTATGCGTCATATAACGTACACTTATTCAGCCTGTTGTTCACTATTCTTTATTTATTTTAAATTGCCTTTCAAATGTCTATTCTTCGTGTTGGGTTTTATCAAATAAATTTCCCCAAAAAATGCGACTTATACTCTAGTGCGACTTATATATGTTTTTTTACTTCTTTATTATGCATTTTGGGCCGGTGCGACTTATACTCCGGAGCGACTTATAGTCCGAAAAATACGGTACATTCTCGAGCAAACTGGTGTATTGGTGTAAAGCAATTCACTTACTCACCAATAGCCAAATGCAGTCACTGACCAAAGCATAGCATCACTCGGGAGTCGGGGGCACCATATTAATTAGAATGTATTTTTTTTGCGGTGTGTCATTGTGCGTCAGAGAAGCCTCTGATATATAAAATATTCCGCTTTCTAAAATATACTGGTGTTAACTATAATACCGGCAAGCCGTAGTAGGAACAAAGTGTGCATGATTAGGAGTTTTGGCATGGTAGCAGAGTCTTCCTTTTGTTGCTGTAACACTGAATATGAGACAGGGTTTGTAAGTGTGCTGTTGTTCACATGTGCTATGTTCTGTTTATCACACAGAGTACTGGCTGGGAGGTAGGTGGTTAAAGTGTTCCTGCTTGGCCCTGCTCGTCTTGTTTACCTTTTTTTTTTTCACATTATAATTTGTAATCACACTCATTTCATTTTCCAGCGGCAAGCTATCTGATACTCGCTTTGCTTTTTCACACGCGTCTAGTCCATTAACAACTGCAGGCAACGTCATCTTGTCTGCCGTCATCAGGGACACTTGCTGCACCGGCAGCGACATCCTTGTTTTCCCTCCCCTCTCACCTTCTTCCCTCATGTAGTGCGGGAGGGACTTTTATTCCAACCGCTAACAGGCTGTGTGCATGGGAGCCACAGTGTCTGACACTAAAAAAAAGTATCTGTGAATGCATCACCTGCGCATTCTGCACTTTCTTAGTCAGAACACACCTGTTTGCTGAAACTTTCGCCGTCATTCTTTTCATTACTCCCGCGGCTCCATTTCAGCTTCTCTGGTTTAAGCACAGCTCACAATTGGATAGTTAAGCTTGAGAGCATCAAGATGATTTGTCTAAAACTCACAACACTTCATTTTTTAAAATTTTATTTTAACCCTATTATTTCAACTAAATCGACCCCTGTTTTTATTATATTTTTCATTAATTTACTACATTTGTAGTTAACAGTATTAACAATCTGTGGTTGCTGCATGGACAAAGCACTCATTACAGTGCATGGTGTGTTTCTTTGAGATTGTGGAGCTTTATTTTCTCACTTTTTGACTTGTTCTTCATTGTTGTCTACCTTTGCATGGTATAGAATTCTCCACAATCAGTTCTGACGTTCTATTTTTTTTGTTGGTGTTATTCCAACGTATTCAGTGTTTAGTTGTGTTATGTTGACATTTATAGAGGAAGTTAATCTCATTAAAATTTGTTCTTTTTCTCCTTTTTTTAAATTCTCCTGGTTGCCGAACCCTCCTTCCCACTTAACTTAATTGTTTCTTATGGTAAGTTTCTTTGTTTTCGGGGTTTCTCACATTTCTGCTCTAATTTCATTCATTTCATTTAACTTGTGAATACATTTTTGATTTATCATTATTTCCTATTTGTAGCATAGGAAGCATTTATGCTTCCTATGCTACACTTACAACACACACTGACACAATACTTGTGAGCTGGTTGTAGGCATTCGTATTACGACATCTGCGTTATTTACCTGTTTTTATTCAGCAGCACTCTGATGAGAATTGATGATGACTTTTGACCTTTGAAGACATGCACTAAATTTGATTAAATGTGTTGCTGGCTGGTAAATTTGTGGAGTCAAACAGACTACCGGTATTCTTGCGGTTTTATTTTTTGTACTTTTCTCACTTTGGTACTGAACAAATCCTAAAATATCCAACATCGATACGTTAGATCAGGGGTGTCAAACTAGTTTTCATTTATGGCCACATCACAGTTATGGTTGCCAATGGAGGCCTGCTTGTAACTGTGAATATAAATGTTTCAATTGCCTCATATTTATTATATTTTACTGATGGATAACTTGCTTTGAAATCATAAGTCATGGTGACAAGCAGATATTTAAGTTAGGCGTGTCTCAATTTGATATTGGCTTGCAAATTGTAATAAAAAAGCTCCGGTACAAGCAGTCCAGCAGTGTATTTACTTGTGCAAAGCTGAACATGAGCTTACCTTTATAAATTATGGTGCCAAAAGACTAAATTGATATAGATAAAAATACATACATAAGGTTATTAATAAATGAGTTGTTTTTCATACCTACTATTGTTCACTGTTTGACTAATTTCACTTGATTAAACCTTTTCTAATAATTGATTAAACCTTTTCTAATAAAGTATGTACTATGATTTGTGCTGATATCGTATCAGACTAATATTGGCATAGGCCAATACTCAAGGCTCCAAACATCCCCAATGCAGGTATTCATTTTGTGATGATAAAAACATTTTAATATCTTGGTGCAAGATCAGTTAAAAAATATTCAATCGTATACAAATCTTTTTTTTGTTTTTTACAAAATTGAAGGAACAATTACATTATATATATATATATATATATATATATATATATATATATATATATATATATATATATATATATATATATATATATATATATATATATGTATATGTATATGTATATGTATATATATGTATATGTATATATATGTGTATATATATATGTATATGTATATATATATATGTATATATATATATACATATATGTATGTATATATGTATGTATATATATATATACATATATATATATATATATATATATATATATGTATATATATGTATATGTATGTATATATGAAGGAATCAATAAAGTACTATATATATATATATATATATATATATATATATATATATATATATATATATAATGTATGTATGTATGTACAGTATATATATATATATATATATGTATGTATGTACAGTATATATATAAATATATATATATATATATATATATATATATATATATATATATATATATATATATATATATATATATATATATATATATATATATATGTATGCATATATGTATGCATATATGAAGGAATCAATAAAGTACTATATATATATATATATATATATATATATATATATATATATAGAGTTTGACACCTGTGCTTTGATGAAAGATCTAACAAGTTCATATTCTTGTTTATTACTGTACCAATTTTAATTGTATTTATTTCGTTAATGTGGTCTGCATTGAGAAAACTTCTGCTTTTTCTGAATCAAAACAGTAATCCTGTTTTGTACACTTTTTCCTTGTTTGCAGGACGGAAAGCGGATGTTTGGAACGTACTTTAGGGTTGGTTTTTACGGCTCCAAATTTGGCGACTTAGATGAGCAGGAGTTTGTGTACAAAGAACCAGCCATCACCAAGTTGGCGGAAATCTCTCACAGGCTGGAGGTGAGTATGACGGAATAGGAAATAGGACGGACCAGCATCATATTGAAAGGTGTTTTTTCCCCCAAAATCTTTTAGCCTCTTCATCAAGCTAAATAAGGCAAACAAATATATTTGGAATATGAATCACCATGAGGTAGACATGCTGACCGCTACTCTGCCATGCTGCCTTCCTCTATGATTTAGAGAGAAATGTGTCAACAATGAACAAAATTCGATTAAATGCGATTAAATATGTTAATTGTTTGACAGCCCTATAAAAAGTTTACAAAAGGTTACAAATTCATTTTTTTTGGGTTATGACTCAAATTCAATCTTGTGGGTGGGGCCTCCGCTGAACATGTTAGAAGCCTTTTTATTGGTCAGCCTCAAATGATGGCGTGACTATATGGATGTGACTGCTGACAACTTTAGCCCTCAACAGACTAGAGGGGCACTGATCATTATAAATGCTTCTGACACATTTTTCAGAGAAGCCCATCCCCACAAGTTTGAAGTTTAACCCCAGAAAAAGGATTTGTATCCTAAAAATCTTTGCAACCAATTTGTAACCGAAAAAACGATTTGTAACCAAAATAAGATTTGTAACCAATAGAACGATTAGTTCGCAAAAAAATGTTTGCAACCAAAAGAAAAATAGATTTCTAAAAACAATTTGTAATATGAAAAAAGGTTTGCAGACAAAGAACAATTTGTAAACAAAAAATGATTTGTAATCCCCCCAAAAAAGGTTTGGTAATGGGAGCGTGGTCAATATGACATTATTGTAACATTTGCATAACCGTCGATGATGCATATATTTTCCTTAAAAAGCTAGAAGAAATTGATACATATATATTACAAACAAATCTGTTATTAGTATTAACATATATTTTTTCTTATATTGTATTGTTTAGCTTGTTTTTTTTTAAATTGCTGTTTTATTTTAAAATGACTGCACTATATTCTGCCCTCCCTGAATGTTGGAATTTAGTTTGCCAAATATGTAAACAGTCAATGAAGTTACTGTAAAACTAAGCACACAAAGG